>NC_045444.1:107549141-107658105 GCF_002776525.5 Piliocolobus tephrosceles | reverse complement strand
AGATGGAGACTGAAGCTGTTCCTATTCGGCCATCTTGCTCCGCCCCCTCTAGGCATATGATTTTGATAAAAACAAAACAAAAACCCCCAGAAAACAAAATTTACATTTTGATAGGCACCTTTGTATGACGATGTCAAAATATACTACTCTAATTAACTCTAGGTGTGGTGCCAATGGCTATTAAGATTAAGCATACTAGACATGCTACCTACTTCTTCTTGCTTACAGCTGTGTCTTTACAGTGTCCTTACCCACTGGAATTCAGTGGGATGAGTGATGAGGAATAGAGAGCAATGTCATTACCTCCTCTCATTCAGTAAGGAAAGGCCCAACTATCCTGTTTGTGGATAAAAAGAAAAGGTGAAATTTCTCGGACACGGTGTTAATGTACTTCCCTGATGCACTTTCTTCTAGACTTTGGACTTTTCCTAAACACAAACTTTTAGGAAAATGCTGAACCTCTTTGCCAGGGATGCATAGGAAAGACCACACAAGCACACACAAAAATAGGAATTTATGACCATAACCTCAATTTAAAAATTTTTCTCTATATGTGGTATAATTAAGGACCTGGTTATTCTTTTGAAAAATCATGTTCTTAAAGCTAAGACAAATGCATTCCTTTGAAACCTACTTATTTTGAAATCCAATTATGACATATAGCAGTTTGTGCATTTAACCATAGTTTATCTACACAGTTGCAAACAGGATGTGCCGCTAACTCAGGGTCTTTACTAACAACTCTTTGAATGCCTAAAAAGTTGCTTATGTATCTGTCTCTCTCTTTTTCCTTAGGAAGGAGAAAGACTGATTGCAAATTAACCTTAAGAAATGTCCTGTCCAACAGGGCCTTTGAAGACCTGAGATGTTTTTAAGGTGGAATATCTTGACTTTGTCACAGAGGTTTACAATAAGCAGTCATGTGTTCTTTTACATGACCAAGGACACCACAGGAAAAGAGAAACAATGAAACATGGTGATAGATTATGCTCGCTTTTTCCATGTATGTGAACAAAATGAAGCATGTATCTGACAGGGACTAAATTGAAATTTTAACCCTTAGTGGAAATAAGAACACGCAACAGCATTGGTTAAAACAAAACTAAACAACAGGCTTCATTCACAGAAGTACCAAAATTTCAAGCTTCACACTCAGGCCAATTTTGAATTATACATCTTGCAACACTGTTAAATCAAATATTTGAGTGTTTGTAAAATGAAGCCTTCCCATTTCAATTACAATCTATTATGTGCCTGTCCTTTACAAGGCCAGTATCAGGAGACTAGCATGTCTCTCATTCCTCTAAGGCAGATCTTTAAAAGGAATCTGGCTGAATTAAGGTTGGGATTGGTGGGAGGAAACTCAGTTTTCACACAGAGCTCAGAAAATAAGTGATAAAACACATATCCTCCAGGAAATTGTTTTGAACCAACTCTGTATTCTTTATAAGTCATTTTTATGTAATAGATGTTGCATGCTTCCTGGTAGGTGTGATTTTATGGCTTTTGGTTTCAGAGACTTAGGGAGTTACAGCAGGCAGTTCCCTAGATGGTTTGCTTGTATTCCTTAGGAGCAGCAGTTGGTGGGATGATCAAAATCAAGGAGTATGCATGGTTCTGGTTCCTTTGTTAATTTGTGGTTGTTCAGTTAACCCATACTCCTTTGGAGGCACATTCTGACACTGTTGTTGACTTCATCACCACATTTAATATTGTTCCCAAGGGGGAGTCTTCCCTGCTACCTATGTCTAGGTATGCAAGATTCCACTACAAGATTCCAGAACAAATCTCACTCAGCTAAAGTCTGGCAGAGAAAGTAGACAATCTTTGATCTAAATGTCAGCAATGTTTGCAATGGTTTTGAAGAAAAGATTCCCACAGAGTAAGCACTAAGAAGAGAGTGTTCAGGCTAGAGTACAGGTTCCCAGTGCACTGAAGCTGCCCAGGCAGTGTTTATGTGATAAGGAAACAAGATTAGACTAGAGATGGGATAAAATACTTCTGCTAAGTCCCAAGGATAAAATGGCAAGTATGTGGTAGACTTTATTTACCTCTCATAGTTACCCTTTACATCAGTTAGCTATTGCTGTGAAACAATCCATCTAAAAACTTAGTGGCTTAAAAATTAACCATTTACTATTACTCAAGAGCCTATAGCTGGCTGAGTCATTTTAGTTCTATCTAAATTCACCCATGCATCTGTGGTCAGTTGCTTCACGTATGGAACATTGTAACCTCTTATTAAAATGTCACTGTTAGTAGTAGTAGCTATGTTTTATTCAGCAAATATTACTTAAATGCTTTCAACGGGAAAAACACAATTTTAGATGCTGCAATAGAAGTTGTTATAAGTGACTGCCCTGTTCCTCAGAATATTATAGTTTTAAGAGAAAATGAAATGCTAACTTATTCATTCCATAGATGTTTAATGAGAACCTATTTTGTGCCACTCAGTGCTATAAAGCCTGTGGGAGGAATTTCTAGCCTAGACATAAGTAGCAGGGAAGGCCCCTTGAAGGTGGTGGCATTTGAGCCGGATCTTGATAAGTATATACTGTTTACCCTTAAATCACATGGGTTTGAACTGCATGGGTTCGCTCATATGCAGATGGCAAAACCAACCCCTCTTCTTCCTCCTCCTCAGCCTACTTAACATGATAACCATGAGGATGAAGACCTTTATGATGATCCACTTCCACTTAATGAAGAGTACATATATTTTCACTTCCTTATGATTTTCTTTCTTTCTTTCTTTTTTCTTCTTTTGAGACGGAGTCTCGCTCTGTCATCCAGGTCCGTGTTAGAGGGCAGTGGTGCGATCTCAGCTCATTGCCAGCTCCACCTCCCGGGTTCACGCCATTCTCCTGCCTCAGCCTCCCGAGTAGCTGGGACTACAGGTGCCCGCCACCACACCCAGTTAATTTTTTGTATTTTTTAGTAGAGACGGGGTTTCACTGCGTTAACCGGGATGGTCTCGATCTCCTGACCTCGTGATCTGCCCGCCTAGGCCTCCCAAAGTGCTGGGATGACAGGCTTGAGCCACAGCACCCAGCCCCTTATGATTTTCTTAATACCTTTTTCTTTTCTCTAGCTTACTTTGTTGTAAGAATCCAGTATATAATACCTATAATATACAAAAGATGTGTTAACTGACTGTTGAAGTCATTGGTAAGGCTCCAGTCAACAGCAGGCTATTCATAGTTAAGTTTTTGGAGAGTCAGAAAGTTGTACGCAAAAGCTTGCTGACCCCCACATTATTCAGGGTCAATTGCACACTGTCATGGTCAAAGAAGGCATGAGGAAAGGCGTTCCAAGAAGGGAACCTTCAGTGTAGAGTTGGCGAACATTTTCTGTAAAATGCCAAACAGTAAATATTTTGGGCCTTGCAGGCCATTTATTCACTGCAGTAACTTGTCAACTCTGCTGTTTTAGCCCAAAAGCAACCATAGGCAATCCATAAAGGAATGAGCGGGCTGTGTTGTAATAACACTTTTTTATGAACACTGAATTTTGATTTCATATAATTTTAGATGTCATATAATATTATTCGTATTTTGCTTTTCCTACTAACCATTTAGAAGTGCAAAACCCATTTTTTTTTCTTTTTTTAACTCTTATTTTAGATTCAGGGGTACATGTGAAGGTTTTTTATGTAGGTTAACACGTGTTATGGGGGTTTGTTGTACCTATTATGTCATCACCCAGGTATTAAGCCCAGTACCCAATAGTTATCTTTTCTGCTCCTCTCCCTTCTGCCACCCTCCCCCTTCACCCTTCAGGTAGACCCTAGTGTCTGTTGTTTCCTTCTTTGAGTTCATACGTTCTTATTATTTAGAATGGCTTAAAAATTAGTGGCTTAAAAATTAACCATTTACTATTACTCAAGAGCCTATAGCTGGCTGAGTCATTTTAGTTCTATCTAAATTCACCCATGCATCTGTGGTCAGTTGCTTCACGTATGGAACAGATATCTCACTTATATCCAACTTATAAGTGAGAATATACAGTATTTAGTTTTCTGCTCCTGTGTTATTTTACTAAGCATAGTAGCCTCCAGCTCCATCCATGTGCCTGCATAAGACATGGTCTTATTCATTTTTATGGCTGCATAGTGTTCCATGGTATATATGTACCACATTTTTAAAATCCAATCTGTTACTGATGAACATTGAGGTTGATTCTATGTCTTTGCTGTTGTGAACAGTGCTACATTGAACATTTGCGTGCCTGTGTCTTTATGGTAGAATAATTTATATTCTTCTGGGTATATACCCAGCAATGGGTTGCTGGGTCAAATGGCACTTCTGCTCTTTGAGGAATCATCATACTGCTTTCCACAATGGTTGAAACAATTTACACTCCTACCAACAGTGCATTAGTGTTCATGTTTCTCTGCAACCTCACCAACATCTGTTCTTTTTTGACTTTTTTTTTTTTTTTCGGAGTCTCGCTCTGTTGCCCAAGCTGGAGTGCAGTGGCGCAATCTCAGCTCACTGCAACCTTCATCTCCCGGGTTTGCGCCATTCTGCTCCCTCAGCCTCCTGAGTAGCTGGCACTACAGGCACCAGCCACCACGCCCGGCTAATTTTTTTGTATTTTTAGCAGAGACGGGGTGTCACCATGTTAGCCAGGATGGTCTTGATCTCCTGACCTCGTGATCTGCCCTCCTCGGCCTCCCAAAGTGCTGGGATAACAGGTGTGAGCTACTGCGCCCGGCCTCTTTTTTGACTTTTTAGTAATAGACATTCTGACTGATGTGAGATGGTATCTCTTATGGGCAAAACCCATTTTCACCTCTTGGAGTCATACAAAAACAGGTATTGGGTTAGATTGGGCTCATAGGCTGTAGTTTGTAGGTCCTGCTTTAGAACAAGTGTTTTATGGTGAGAAAGGGTTGCATATGTTGGGGAAAGAATGAGTTATCTTAACTGATGTTTGTGTCGGGTAGTACCAGAAGATAAGAATAAAAAAATAGAGGACAGTGTGTCTTGAATGCTTGAATAATAATAATCATGGTAACTATGACATTGAAATGTGTATATCACAGCTTGTAATTTTTTGCATACAATATCATATTCTCATTTGGTAGATGAGAAAAATAGAAATGCAGAGAGATTACCTGACTTGACCAAGATTATACATCCTGTAATGACAGAAATGCAGCTGGTTTTCTAATATCTTTTGGCATTTAATTCTCCTTCAACTGTATTATGTAGAGTTTGTCCCATATGCTATGGATTTGATACTATTTTATGAAAAATTTTCATGTTCATAATTTGTCTTTTGGGGAATGAATATCTTCATATTTGAAAAGTACTTTATTATGATTTTTATTCATATAAAATCAAATTGTAAAATTCAGGCCCAAGAAGTCAGACAGTGGTGCAGGATAAAGAAATATTTTTTGGAATAGGAAATTATGCTAATTGAGTTTTTACTTTTAGGAGGACGAGGTAGGGTCTTGTGCTCCTAGGACTTCGGCAGGGAAGAACAAGGGAACAGGCGCTTAGATCAGAGTGGGCATTAAAACAATACAACGTGACCTCAGTCTAGGTACTGAATGAAGAGATAGCCAGTAGGGGTGTTTGTGGACCAGGTAGGGTTTATGGACTTTAGGAGCATAGTATTTTATATGGAGCTTTAAATTTGCCCTTCCTGCATGACTTCCTTCTTGTGTGATCCTCAGATTGTCAGAAAAAAAGAGTAAAGTACTAAACCTTATGTAGCTTTGAGTTAGCAGTGTCTTTAGATGAAGAATAAAGCTTCATTCTTACTTTATCTGATGGTGCTAGAGATGGCACCGATCTATGGAAACATTTATCAGATAACAAAAGGAAACAAAAACAGGACACAAGAGTGATTGATTCGGGTAAAAGATGGCAGGTGTATTATTTATGTCCAGGAATGAATTCATATATAGATATACCTATACCCTTGTAAAAATAAGTTATATATTATAAGGACTTGTATATGTGTGTGTGTTTGCTATTTAATTTGGACATTAAAAGTGAACCCTCGAATCTAGAAAATTTAGGATACTAGGGTTAGCAATCACCTGTAATGGAGAAGGAAATGATCAGATGTATATTTAAGCGAGAAACTCCAGGGGCAAGTTGAAAGGTGCTTTGAGAGAGACGTGGGGGAGGCAACCAGTTAGGAGACTCTTGCAAAAGGAACTGTACTAAGGCAGGGCCATGAGGTTCAAGGAAAGGAGAGAAGCATCAAGCACTTTAGAGAGTTTGGGAACCTCCTGGTTCTGGAAGATGAGGAGGAGTGCTGTTTCCTAGAAACACAGGCTAAAACAGCTTTGTCACGTTTTCATGTGGGGGAAATTTGATTCTCTGCCAAAAGAGGCAAAACAATTTGTTACTGATGATGTTCAAGTTTCTACCTAATCTGTCATTGACCGGTTTAGAACAAGGCCAGGTTCCGTAAACACTCTGTGAAGCTGAGTGAAAATATATATTTGAGGTATATGTGCCATTACTTACCCCTGGTGAATTTCAGAAGTCACTATGCCAGTATTCTTAAGCAATCCTACACTTGACCTCTATGTCCCTATTCAGGCTGCCATTTGTCTCCTGAGCTATCAATCTTGGAGTCCAATTTTAGAGAAATATCACGTTTTGTTCTCTAAAGGCAGTGCTGTCTAATAGAACTTTCTGTGATGAAGACAGTGTTCGATATCTGTGCTGCCCAGTAATGTAGCCACTAGCCCCACATGGCTAGGGAGCACTTGAAAGGTGCCTAGTAAAACTAAGAGGTTGATTTTTAATTTAATTTAAATTTACATTAATAGCCCCATGTGACAAGTGGCTGTCACATTGTATGGTACAACTCTAAATCCTGATATCCAATACCCTACTCAAATACAGTGGTATGATCTCAGCTCACTGCAACCTCCACCTCCTGGTCTCCAATAGTACTCCCACCTCAGCCTCCTGAGTGGCTGGGAGTACAGGTATTTACCACCATGCCTGGTTAATTTTTCTATTTCATGCAGAGGCCGTATTTCACCATGTTACCCAGGCTAGTGTTGAACTCCTGAGCTCAAGAGATCTGCCTGCTTTGACCTCCCAAATTGCTAGGATTATAGGTATGTCCCATTGCACCTAGCCTTCACATTTTTTTAGTCCACATGAATCTGTGGATGTGTCAGGAACTAGAATCTGGCCCTGCTACCATTGTTATATGAGTTCCTTCCAGGAATCATGCTGGCAGGCTGGATTAATTAACACTGTACAAGTAAAGAAATTGGAAGTAATTAATTGTATGAATTTGAGTAGTTCAGATTCATTTTTTAAAAATTACATCATAAAACTGGGATATTTAGCTAAAGTTTGCCAGCAGAAGAAATCTGATTCAATGCTCTTCTCCTTATGCCCTGGATTCATGCTTAAGTCACATCTTTTTAGATGGACTTTCTTGACTCTTCATGGCTATTGATGCAATTTTATTGTCTGGCAATGATTTTGACTCCTCATCTTCTGGACAAGCATGGAATAAGCTTAAACTCTCTAACTCTGTCTAGACCTTTCCAGCTATCACACAAAAACTTATCTGCCTGAAGTGGCAGTCTCTTGAAATCATGCCACATGTTTGGCTAGTTACTTTTTAACTTGGCTTGTGCTAAGACGTTAATAGGTAACCAGTGTTTCATCACTGTCAGATGGTGTATTAGTATTCTAGAGCAGTAGCCTTTAGTGTCTTGAGCCAAAGAAGAGACTAATAGGAAGAGTTCCAGTTTTCTCTGGCTGGCATCTCAGCAGTGTAAAAGTAGAGGGCAATATGAGAAAATACAACTCATTAAGTATTTAGAATATGACAATGACATGGAAAGCTTTGAGGTAGACAAAAATGACTCCTGTTTTCTGTGCCGAGTAAGTCACAGGGCAAGTCCTCTCCTGTTGAAAAGTTAAGTCTAATAATATCTGCAATTCATTGGATCTTTTGAGAACTTCAAAGTATGGAGCAATTAAATCCTGGTCTTTTGATTAAATATATATTTTTTAAATTCTAAACTATTCAAAGAGGTAGGGACATTTGCTAACTTTATGGTTTGTGAACCCACACACAGGCACATATATGGGTATATATAAAAACATATGCATTACTGGGCATAGTGGCTCATGCCGGTAATCCCAGCAGTTTGGGAGGCCGAGGCGGGCAGATCACGAAGTCAGGAGCTCGAGACCATCCTGGTTAACACAGTGAAACCCCGTCTCTACTAAAAATGCAAAAAATTAGCTGGGCGTGGTGGCGGGCGCCTGTAGTCCCAGCTACTCGGGAGGCTGAGGCGGGAGAATGGTGTGAACCCAGGAGGCAGAGCTTGCAGTGAGTGGAGATTGCACTACTGCACTCCAGCCTGGGTGACAGAGCCAGATTCCGTCTCCAAAAAAAAAAAAAAACAAAAACAAAGGAATGGGAGACCACCCTGGCCAACATGGTGAGATCTGGCCTCAAAAAACACAAAAATTAGCTGGGCATGGTGGAGTGTGCCTGGGTGACAGAGTGAGACTGTGTCTAAGAAAAACCCCAAAACACATATGCATATATCTGTGTGTGTGTGTGTGTGTGTGTGTATTTTCCCCACCCCAGTAGCAGGTAACTATAGGGTAATGTATTTTTCGCTTTGCTGAGAGTTCATGAGTTTTGCCATATGCTGGTTATGCAACCTTGGGGCAAATCTCAATCTCTGTCAGCTTCAATTTTCTTACTTATAAACTAGGAGTAATGATATTTCTGAGGATTATCAAGAAAATTAAATGTTAGTAATACATGAGAAAACAGTAAAATAGGAAGTCATTTAAGGTCAACAGATTTGATGGGGGGCGAGGTGAGAATTGCTCTTTCTCCAACATGATTATGAGGGCTTGAGCTGATGTCTGATTTGACAAATGCACTAAGAAGCATATGGATACATTTTCCTGACAGATGGCTGATAAATTTTGTGCTTCACATGCATGACTTTCTATGGAGTTGCTTTAGCTCAAAGAGCCTCTTTCAGGAATCTTTATGGGGCTAAACTACGTTAGGTGAACCTCAACAAACAAAGAGCCTGAGGCTTGAACCTAATGCAAACAGTTGCACGGACATTCAGTACGCTAAGTGTAAATAACATCTTGAATGCCACCAAATGTCAATACCGATGCTTGATGGTATGACATAAATTCAGCTTTAATTGAGCAGAGCTAAATCCAACCAAATGGACCTGTTTATTCCTCAAATACTGAAATGAAGCCTAAATGTTGAAGATTTTATGCTTTGTGTTTGAGATGTCCCCATATATAAAATATATATGTGTGTATATATGTGTGTGTATATATATGTGTGTGTTTGTGTGTGTGTATATATATATGAAGGGAAGTGTATATATACTTCCTTAGCTTGACAGTTCTTATCGACTTGAGAACAAAGTCTTAAGTAAACAGCCATCCTCAGATACCAGCTGTTCCAAGGGCTACTCTACCACACAGGGGAAGGGTGATTTATGCACAAGGAGAAATTATTTATATTATGTGGCAGTGTGTCCCTGCTCCATAAAAAATTAGTAACCAAATCCATCTATAACAACCTTAAAAAATAACATGGGTTCACAGGAGGTTCAGTTGCTGGGTGCTAGCACATTTATGGCTTCAAACAGATAATCCAGGGGATTTAAACAGACTGCTGAAAATGACTATTATAAGGTGTTCCTGGAGTAAAGTGCTGGAGTTGAGCACTTTCAACAACTGTTTTCAGGCACAAAATCAAATACACTCTGCCTATTGTTTTCTAGCCAGGTGTCTGATATTAAATTTATCTCTCTCTATATGTAGATAATGTATATATACTTATATATTTTAGATATATAAAATCTGAAAGAATATTGCAGCTGATGAGCAATAAATATTTTCATTGTAAAATGGAGATGTTGGGAGATAGGAGGTTGCTGTTCTATTATTTTTATTTCAGTAGATGAATTGTAATCTCTTTGCCACAAAATCCAAATCTAGTCATTAAAACTCTGATTTTCAAAAGAAGCTCTTGCATGTATAGATGCATCTGGCTTGGATAGAGCTGAAATTCTTGATTTGCCACTCAGGTTCTTTCTCCCTTGTTCTGTAAGGGTCAAGGTGAGAAGAGTTGTTTATGATCTTTATAATTGATACCATGTAAGCATGGATTTACTATCATGCTGCACTTAACTGCCTCTTCTGCAGGCTAAATAGCCTAGTTCTACAAACCTTCCCCTAAGTGTAGATCATTTTCAACTGTTTAATAGCTATCTTTGTTGCTTTCCTCTGAAGGATTTCCAAATTATTACCACCCTTCTGAAGTTTTCATCATCAGTAACATTGCATCTGTGAAGTAAATGTTCTGCTGGGCACGGTGCCAGATTTATTTGCAAATGTCTTCTACCTGTCCCCCAAGCTTTAGGGCCATGTTGCAAACAACACAAATGAGATCAATATATTTAATAACACATCGACAATGCATGGCCTTTGATTTAGGAGGAGAGAAAGACACGGGCGTTGTCTGGTTCCTTTTTATCTTGTTTCACCCATTTCCATTAATGATTTTGCTCATTCATCAAGGCTCTTTTGTTAGTCATTATTTGGAAGATTGTCACTGAGTTTTAAATTCAATCTAAAGATATATTTGAAATCCACTCAGTTTCAGTAGTATGGGTTGGGAGAGAAGACTTTGAACTATCATCAGGACTATATAAGGGTCATTATCCAAGAATTAGGAACCAGAACACCAATGGAAGGGGGAGTGGACGCTTGTGCAACTGTATCCCGGGCTATAGTGGAACACTCTAGGGCTATATACAAGTCAGGAATTATCCAAGAATTAGGAACCAGGACACCAAAGGAAGGGGGAGTGGACACTTGTGCAGCTGTATCCTGAGCCTTAGTGGACACTCCAGGGCCATATACAAGTCAGAAAGGTGATGTGAAAATCAGGAGATCCAGATATTGGAAAAGGTAGTATAAAACCAGCTAACCACTAAGAACATTAATAACAACAAAACCAAAATAGAGGTAATCATAGATTAATCAGACAGAACACTTTTCAAGGCAGCTGTTGAGTAACAGCTCTTCCCTATCCTGGGTTTCCTTTTGCAGGTGGCACTGGCTCTCTGGTGAGGTCAGTCCAGGGACCAGGTGCAGGCTGATCTGAGGCTTGCACCTGCATTCATTATGAGGAAGTAAAGAAATAACCCTGAGGGGAAGAACTCTAAGTTCAGAGATGTGAAAACCTGGTTTGACATAATGAATATTGGTTATTAAACCAATAACCTGATTTGGTAGGTTTCCCCATCCTCCCACAGTGACCTCCAGGAAGTTTAAGCCACATTTACAGATCAATGATTGCATTGAGGGAGACCTTCCCAGCCTGTACATCTGTACTTTTTTTGTTTTCACTCATCTTTATTTTATTTTATTCATATGTACATTTTCTCTAGCTCTGGTTTTTCATCCTTACTTACATTTTCCCATACTGATAGCAGGGGTTCTCGTACTTCACATTCTTTAAAAAAGAAGAAAGGGAACAAATAAGTAAATGTCTGCATCCATAAAGAAAAAGCATTGAATGGATCATAAGGCCTCGCTGCTTTGTGTATTCTTCCCAATATCTGTCTAAGTGGGCAAAATTCACAATCTACATTGGAATGAAATGAACTTGTTCACTTGAAATTTTCTTACTTCCCTAAGCATGAAATAGAAGTAGACCTTGTTTTCCTTCACTGAAAACTCAAGTGCAGTGTGGTTGCCATCTCTTTGAACAGGCAAGAATAACATGTGTTTTGGATCAGATGCCTCTCATGTGCATTCTTGAGGATCCCTGGGAACCTTAAGGAACAGAAGCAATTTTAAACTTAGGCTCGTAAACAGAGAGTCACACTGTCATGTGGGAGACATGGTTCCTTGTGATCAAGGGCTTTGATAGGTAGCTGTATACTAGTTCTGTTCCGCAGTACCGCTAATATGTAAGCAGGATCTGAAATTGAACCCTAGACACCTTCTGATGAAGCACTGAAACTATTTTTTTAAGTCTCAGGAAAATTTTATTTTCCCATGTTGGACGGGGAATAGTCACAAAGAGATACAATTTTAGTCTTGTGCAGCTATACGATTCAGCATTTTAATCCAAACATCCCTTTTTCCTTCTCCTCCCAGAAAAGGCATTCTTTTGGAGGGTAATGAACTAAATGAATAGTGGAGATGTCATAAAACATCTTCTTAGAAAATTATCCTTGTTCTTCTGTTGAGAGTTCAGGATTTGCAGTTCAAAGACCTGGGTTCTAGGCCTGGTTCCCACTATTATGTACTCTGTGATTTTATACAAGACATTGAAATTCTTTGAGCTTCATTTTCCTCATCCGTAAAATGGTAATAACGATTCTCTTTTGGCCTGGTGGGTAGCAGTTGACATAATTTATACAAAGGTGAATGATCTAATCTTCTATGCACCTAAGCCACGGACTCCCATGTTCATGCCTTTGACCTTGTAAGACCTCCTGTCTACCAAATCTATCACCATCTCACTCTCAGTTATTCTATTCTGTGTTTTTATTTGCTTTAAAAAGCACATACACACACGCAGATAAGATTCTATTGTCTGTAATTACAACACTTTCTTGCAAATGTAACTCCTTTGCCAGGCCAGGCATGATGGCTCATGCCTATAACCCTGGCACTTTGGGAGGCCAAGGTAGATGGATTATTTGAGGTCAGGAGCTGGAGATCAGTCTGGCCAACATGGTGAAATGCCGTCTCTACTAAAAATACAAAAATTAGCCAGGGGTGGTGGTGCGCACCTGGAATCCCAGCTACTTGGGAGGCTGAGGCAGAAGAATCACTTGAACCTGGTAGGTGGAGGTTGCAGTAAGCTGAGATTGCATTACTGCACTCCAGCCTGGGTGACAGGGTGAGTGAGACTCTGTCTTTAAATAAATAAATAAATAACTCTTTTGCCTTTCTTTCTCCCCTGACAATGTTGTTCACAGAAGTTTCTGCTCTGGTTAATATACTCTTCTGTACTTTAGGCTTGTATCTGAGTCAAATATTCCCAAAGAAAAATACACATGCTTGCTGAATCTTTTTACTTTAAATTTCTGGCCACAAATCTCAGATGGGCATTCCACCACATCTCCTGTTCCTGTTTCCTGCTCTACCTGCTGACGACCTTGATTCATCTTTCTTTGAGAGAACAGAGGCATCAGTCAGGAGGCCTCTCATCCACTCACCTTCAGCATTCTCAATTTTCTCACATTCTGTATTTTGTAAACAGTACAGGGATCTATGAATATTAATTATTATTTTGGTTTCATAATTCTTGGTTGGATATATCTAATGCATTTGGAATGCTTTCTAAAAACCCTTCTCAAATTTGACCTCTATTAAACTGTTGTACAGAAAAGGGACTATATTAATCACAGTGCAGTATTGTGAAATTTATCTTTATTAAAATGTGTCATATAAGTCACAAAAGGAGCTGCTTAAGTCTGACCAAGGTAATGAGCAATTTGACCATTTTGCCATTGATTATTTTTGGAATATTTATATTTGGGGGAGGGATAAAAGAACATTCAAATTTAAGGATTATTCACTGGGTTTGAGAACTGAGTATAGGTGATACATAATTGCCTATGTAACCTTCTACTTTACTTTCAAGAAACCCATAATGACCTATGATTGTGTTGCTAAAAACTCAGGTTCCAAATAAAAAAATGTTTCTTTTCCCCTTTGCACCTTGTCACTTGCAAATCAATGAAAGCCCTATTTGCTCACCCAAGGTTAAGCCATTCAAACCATTCAGCTGAGAAGGTCATCCTCAACCACTTGTTAAACTTCCTCTATGAAAGGGCCCTTCATAAGCAGCCTCTCTCCGGGAAGCAGCAAGGAGACAAATTAGCAACTTGAAAAATAAGGCTGTATTTTCACAATCTGTCACAATCTCTTTGATCTTGTTATGAAAAAGACTTGTCAGATTTCTTTTTCTTCTCTAAGTTATAGCTCTGTAATGATCCCCGTCTCCAGGATGCAGTCATTGCTAGGTGTGCTGAAAAGCCAGCCTTGACTTCTGTTCCATGGTGCTATCTTCGTACCATTTTCAGTCCCAAATCTGTTAGAATTGATAGTCTAACCCTTGGGCACAAAGGCAAGACAATAGAGGTAGTGTACTGAGGCTTTAACTTTCTCAAAATGAATGAAATAAGCTAAGTCTTTAATGTGGCTGATGACATACAGCAAAGTAGAATTGGAAATAAAGTTTTATTCTTTCCCTTTAGCTTGTTTCGTCATCTTTTCTTCAGTATTTTCTTTAAAACATTGATTCTATGAAATGGTCCATTAGATAAAATTTTCTGTAATCAAAAAAGTGGGGAAATATTTGTATTCCAATCTTTTTTCTTTTTGAGACGAAGTCTCACTCTGTCGCCCAGGCTTGAGTGCAGTGCTGCAATCTTGGCTCACTGCAACCTCCACCTTCCAGGTTCAAGCGATTCTCCTGCCTCAGCCTCCCAAATAGCTGGGACTATAGGCATGTGCCACCACACCTGGCTAATTTTTTGTATTTTTAGTAAAGACGGGGTTTCACTGTGTTAGCCAGGATGGTCTTAATCCCCTGACCTTGTGATCAGCTCACCACGGCCTCCCAAAGTGCGGGGATTACAGGCATGAGCTACTGCGCCCGGCCTCCAATCTTTTTTAAGAAATTCAAAATGCAAAGTTCTGAAAAACCTTGCTGTGTGTGACCTTGAGCAAGCTACTCAGCCTCTCTGTGTCTGTCAGTAAAATCAGGGATAACAATAGCAGTTACTTCATTGGATGGTTTGAAAGCTTAAACGGGTGAATATATGTAAAACACTTAGAGCAGTGCTGGTCACTAAGAGAGCTATTATTTTTTACTGCAGTATTCTTCAAACCTTTGAGCAGACAATCCATTAACCTGAAACTCTGCGGAAAACCTGCCATATGATATTGTTTTACTAGGTGGTTAGCATGTTGAAGGCAAGGATTCTGTTCTGCTTATTGTACACTTTGCTGCTAGCACAGTACCTGGCATATCATAGGCGCTCGGTAAATAGTTGACACACCCATGCTCAACATTGTCCTTCATGTCACCTCTCGCTTTCTGGACATGCTTAGTTTAGATTGGCCTGTCCCTGAACACAGCTGGATAGATCCACATTCTGTTTTCCCGCTTGGTATTAATACTGTTCAACTGGTTAGTACTTTATAAATTAGTGTTATCTCATTTCATTACCTAAAATAGAAGTCAGCATATTATCAATTAGAGAATGAGACTAAGTGGGAGATTTGGGATTTGAACCCCAGGTGACTCCAGGTACCAGTTTTCTCTCACTGTCATTTGGAAGAGAAGCCTGCTCAGCTCTGTCAGGTCAGAAGTGACTTGGATCTAGAGTTAAATTTTCATGTTAGAATTCCTTTCTTTAAGCTTCTGCAGCTTCTCCGTGGTTTTTGAGATGCAGAATTTGTCTTAATCCAGAGGAATGTTAACGGATTTGATCACTTTGTTGGGTACTAAATATTATAACTAAAGTTATAGGGCTTTTTCCCCAGTACATATGTTTTGAATGATATAAATGCATTTACGTTAATAATATATGTGATTTGCTGGTTCACTTTGTCAGGTTTGTGGTAAGATATATAAGTCCTTGGGAACCCCAAGGAACAGAGGGTTTGTTACAGGGCCCCAGTGACTGGCTGAGAATTGCTGTCCTTCAACTGTTTGCTCAGGTGAAGATGACTAAGAATTTTCTAGGACTCACATTTGCACTTTAGTTTACAATACTTTGTCTTGTATATCTGATGAAATACATTCCATAGCTTGATGATGTCTCTGAAAAAGAAAAAAAAAAAAAACCCTTTATATGAGGAATGAGAGCTCTTTTAAATGATTAGGCCCACAGAAGTATTTAAAATGTAATAGCCCCTGTGTCTCATTCCCCCTTGAGCTAAAGAATTACCTCTTAAGCCACTTGCTATGCAGGCTCTAGACTGACACCAAGAAGCTATAAATTGCCAAATATTCAGTAGTTCAGTAATGTATAGCCAATCATGAACAAATGTTATTTATGTAAACCAATAAAAATTCCTGATGAAAAAGTTTTGTAATCACCCCCTCTGCTGATTGGTCATTTTTATCTTTGTAAACTTGAGCCTCTCTTTTGCTCTCCAGAGCACCCCGCAAGACAACTTCGAAGTGTGTCCCGGGCTGCAGCCTCAACCTGTGTGCTTAAATAAACTCTCTTTAAACTACTTTCTGACTCTTTGATGATCTCAGGCTGATATCTGTTAACATTTTCCTTATCGCAAGCATGAGGCTATTAGTGGTTTCTCTTAATGTGAGTTTAAAAAAATGTTTTTTAGTCCCCTTTTATTTAGATTTCATCTTTATTGAATTAGTGCTGGAAGCATGTGATTTTATTTCCCAGTAATCTAAGAGTGACCCTCCATTTTTCCCTCCCTTTCTAAGTTTTTGGAATTATCAAGAACATTTTCTTCTTTCTCTATGTTAACCACCTATACTAATGACATCTTTCATCATTGATCATCTGCAGTGACTTTGTTGAATATGATTCTTTTGAGACATAAATAGGGGATGTTTGCATTCCACTTTGGGCTGAAAACACAGGAGCAAATTGAGTTTGAAACAAATAATGTCTTGCTGTTCTGAAGCTGTGCAATAGGCCTCTTAAATTACAATTTCAGTTTTGCAAAGGCACAGCACAAAATCAGCAAAATGAATGGGACCACCCAGCTTGTTCATTTATGTATATGTGCTACTCAGGCAACGGAACACCTGACAGAGCAATGAATTTCTTTTTGAGTTCCACCTAGAATTCTGAATTTGATTGATGACATTCAAAATGCAGGAGCAGCACTGGTTGTAAATAAGTGAATCAAATGAAATAATAGATATAAAAGTGCCCATAAATAAAAAGTATTCTATGTGTATAAAGGATGACTATGAGTCATACTTTCTGCTAGAGAAAACACTGAATGAAATTCACAGTAGGTCCTGTGTATTCGTTCAGTTACCATCAAGACAACGGTGCATTCTATCTATACAGTCTTTGGATGTGAATACTAGAGAAGGGCTAGGTTAGACCCGAAAAAGACAGCATGTTTGTCTAGTTGTATTCTAGGTAATCATTGCTACATTGGTTTGCAGTTTGCTCTTCATCTTGATTTAGGAGTAGTCCTAGAACATGAGGAGCCTTTTTAATTTATGTCTTTGACACCCTAAAACTGAAAAGATTAATGTTGTATTTAATGCTTATGTCCAACTTCATTTAATCACTTCATAATTGTATTTACGTCTTGTGAGATTCTCAAATCCTCTGACACCAAGTGTCCTATAATTCAATTCCGTTCTCATACTGTATACTTGGAGTTAGTGGCAGACCCCATATGTTAAAGGGCTCTGGAGTTAGTGGGAGACTCCATATACTGAAGGACTCTGTGTTGCCACTAGACTCCCCATTTCAGATACCAGTCTCAAGTCTCAGGCCTCTGGTATCTCTGACCAACTGGCTATAAATCAGGGTTTCTCATAACCCTCTCCTGAGGTTTGATAATTTACTAGAGGCTCACAGAACTCAGGAAAACACTTTATTGACATTACTGGTTTATTATAAAGGCTACAACTTAGTAACAGACGAATAGAAGAGATACATAGGGCGAGCTGTTGAGGGTAGAGGGTAGTGCAGAGCTTCTGCGTCCTGTCTGGGGGCACCGCCCTCCCAAGATTTCAATGTGCTCACCAAATGGGACACTGTCTGAATCTCATTATCCAAGAGTTTTTATAACTCAAGTCTGCAGCCCTCCACCTGTCTCAATAGGTTGGTGGGCAGAACTGAAGTTTCCACCTGTCTACTCATTTGGTCTTTCTGGTGATGAGGGCCATCCTGAGGCTATCTAGGAGCCCCACTAAAAGCCATCTCATTAGCATAAACTCAGATGTAATCAAAGGGGGCTCTTTTTTTCAGTTTAATTTTTAATAGGCAGATAAAATTGTTTGTATTTATTGTGTGCAAAATGATGTTTTGAAATATATGTATATTGCAGAATGGCTAAGTCTAGCTAATTATGCAGTATTTCACAAAATTATCATTTTTGTGGTGAGAACATTTAAAATCTATTCTCTTAGCATTTTCGAGAACTCAATATATTGTTATTAACTGTAGTCCCCATGTTGCACAATAGATCTTTTGAACCTGTTCTTCCGACCCAACTGGAATCTTGTATCTTTTGACCAACATATAACTAACTGCCCTTTCTATCCCCAAGCCTTGACCCAGCCCCTGGTAACTACCATTCTACTCTCTACTTCTATGATATCAGCTTTTAAAAATTCCACCCAAGTGAGATCATGCAGTATTTGTCTTTCTGTGCCTGACTTATCTCATTGAACATAATGTCATCCAGGTTCATCCATGTTGTTATAAATGACAGGATATCTGTCTTTTTTAATAGCTAAATGACATTCCATTGTGTGTACATACCATGTTTTCTTTCTTTGTCTGTCGATGGATACTTAGGTTGATTCTACCTATTTTATTGTGAATAATGCTGTAATAAACATGGGAATGCAGAAATCTCTTCAACATACTGATGTTATTCCCTTTGGATACATACCCAGCAATGGGATTGCTGGATCATATGGTAATTCTATTTTTAATTTTTTGAGGAACCTTTATACTATTTTCCATAGTGGCTGTACTAATTTGCAGCCTCACTGTGTGTAAGGACTCTCTTTTCTGCATATTCTTGCCAACAATTTTATTTGTCTTTTTGGTAGTAGCCATTCTAACAGGTATAAGATGATCTGTCATTGTGGTTTTGCTTTGCATTTCCTTGATAATTAGTAATGTTAAGCATCTTTTAATATACCTATTGGCCCTTCATATGTTTCTTTTGAGAAATGTCTATTCAAATCCCTTGCCCATTGTTCAATCAAGTTATTTGTTTTCTTGCTATTGATTTGTTTGAGTTCCTTATGTAATTTGGATATTAACCCCTCATCAGATGTGTGATTTGCAATTATTTTCTCCCATTATAGAGGTTGATTCTTCAATCTGTTGTTTCTTTTGCTGTGCAGGAGCTTTTTAGTTTGATGTAATCTTATTTGTTAGTTTTCTTTTGTTGTCTCTACTTTTGGGGTCATATCAAAAAAAATCGTTGCCTAGACCAAAGTCGTGGAACTTGTCTTCTGTGTTTTCTTCTAGTAGTTAGACAGTTTTGGGTCTTACATTTAAGTCTTCAATTTATTTTGAGTTGACTTTTGTATACGATATGAGATAAGAGTCCAATTTCATTCTTCCACATGTGGATATCTAGTTTTCCCAGCACCATTTATTGAATTGACTGTCCTTTTTCCATTGTGCATTCCTGCACTTTCATTGAAAATCAGTTGGCTATAGATGAATAGATTTATTTCTAAGGTATTTATTTTGTTCCTCTGGTCTAGGTATATTTTTATACCAGTATCATGTTGGTTTGGTTACTACAGCTTTTAGTTCATTTTGAAGTCGGGTAGTGTGATGCCTCTAGCGTTGCTCTGTTTGCTCAAGGTTGCTTTGACTAATACAGATGTTTTTTGGTTCCATGCAAATTTTAGAATTGTTTTTTCTATCTCTGTGAAGAATGTCATTGGTATTTCGATAGCGATCATGTTGAATCTGTATATCACTTTTGGTAGTAAAGACATTTAACAATATTAATTCTTCTAATCTATGAACAGGGAATATCTTTCCATTGATTTTTGTCTTCTTTGATTTCTTTTATTGATGTTTTATGGTTTTTAGTGTAAAGGTCTTTCACCTTTGTGGTTAAATTTATTCCTAAATATTTTGTGGGTTTTGTAGGTATTGAAAATTAGATGGTTTTATTAATTTCTTTTGCAGCTGGTTTGCTGTTAGTGTATAGGAACACTATTGATTTTTGTAGGTTGGTTTTATATGCTGCAACTGTACTGAATTTATTAATTCCATCAATTTTTTTTGGTGTAGTCTTTGGGATTTCCTAAATATAAAATTATGTCATCTGTAATCAGGGACAATTTAACATTCTTTTTTCCAATTTGGATTTCTTTTATTTGTTTCTCTTACCTAATTGCTCTGGTTAGGCCTTCCAGTACTATGTTGAATAGAAGTAGTGAGAGTGAACATCCTTGTCTTATTCCTGATCTTAGAGAAGAAGCTTTCAAGTTTTCACCAGTAAGTATGATATAAGCTGTGGGATCATCATATATGACCTTTAGTGTGTTGAGTTATATCCTTCTATTTCTAATTTGTTGAGCATTTGCATCATGAAAGGATGTTTAATTCTGTCAAATGCTTTTTTTTGCATCTATTGACATGATCATGTTGTCTTTGTCCTTCATTCTGTTAATGTGTCATATTACATTTCTAGGTTGCATATGTTGAACCATTTTTGCACCCCTGGGATGAATCCCACTTGATCCTGATGAAAGATGTCTTAATGTGCTGTTAAATTCAGTTTTCTAACATGTTTTTTGAGAATGTTTCTATCTATTTTCATCAGGAATATCAGCCTGTAGTTTTGTATTTTTCTTGTCTGGCTTTGATTTCATGGAAAAGCTACCCTCATAAAGCGAGTTTGGAAGTATTCTCTCCACTTCACTTTATGGAAAGAGTTTGAGAAGAATTGGTGTTAGTTCTTTAACTGTTTTAACTTTACCGGTAAAGGCATCAGGTTCTGGGTTTTTCTTTGATTAGGGAATTTTTATTACTGATTTAATATTTTTACTCATTATTAATTTGTTCAGATATTCTATTTCTTCATATTCAATCTTGGTTGGTTGTATATGTCCAGGAATTTATCCATTTCCTCTAGGTTTTTGAGTTGATTAGTGTGTAGTTATTTATAGTTGTCCTTAATGACCCTTTGTAGTTTTGTGATATCTGTGGTGATGTCTCCTTTTGCATTTCTAATCTTTAAATTTAGTGTAGCTAAATGCTTATTGACTTTATCTTTTTAAAAAAACTAACTTAATTTCATGGGTCTTTTAAAGTGTTTTTCTAGCCTGTTTTATTTACACCTGTTGTAGTTTTATTATTTCCTTCCCTCTACTAACTTTAGGCTTAGTTTGTTCTTGTTTTTGTAATTTTTTGAGGTGCAACATTAAGATGTTTGAGATCTTGCTTATTTTTTGATGCAAGACATTTATAGCTATAAACTTTCTTGTTAGAACCTCTTTTGCTGCATTCCATAGTTTTGATACGTTTCAATTTTCATCTGTCTCAAGATATTTTGACATTTCTATTTTAATTTCTTTATTGGTCCATTGGTTGATCAAGAGCATGTTATTTAATTTCCATGTATTTGAGAATTTTCTGGACTTCATCCTATTATTAATTTCTAGTTTGTAGGTCAGAAGAGACACTTGATATAATTTCAGTCTTTTTTAAATTTGTTAAGACTTGTTTTATAGCCTAACATATGATCTATCCTAGAGGATGTTCTATGTGCACTTGAGAAGAATCTATGTTTTGCTGCTATTGACATTTTATATATGTCTGTTAGTACTATTTGGTCTAGAGTCATTTCAGCTGGATGTTTTCTTACTGATTTTATGTCTGGGTAACCTGTGCATTGCTCAGAGTGTGGTGTTGCAGTCCCCTACTATTATTGTATTGCAGTCTACCTCAGTCTTTGGATCTATTAATATTTGCTTTACATATTTAGGTCATTTGATGTTGGGTGCATGTATATTTACAACTGTTATATTATCTTGCTCTATCGATTTAATATGGGTATCTTTGTGAATAAAAAAGAGCCTCCTATTACTCACAGAATTCCAAGGGCTTCAGGAGCTATGTGACGGGAACTGAGGAAAAATAAAACATATTTTATGTATCACATCTGTTTTTTAAAAAATAAACTTTATGGTTGGGCGCAGTAGCTCACGCCTATAATCCCAGCACTATGGAAGGCCAAGGTGGGTGGATCACCTGAGGTCAGGAGTTTGAGACCAGCCTGACCAACACGGAGAAACCCTGTCCGTACTAAAAATACAAAATTAGCCGGGCATGGTGGCACATGCCTGTAATCCCAGCTACTCGGGAGGCTGAGGCAGGATAATTGCTTGAACCCAGGAAGTGGAGGTTGTGAGCTGAGATCGCGCCATTGCATTCTAGCCTGGGCAACAAGAGCAAAACTCTGTCTAAAAACAAAAAAAAACAAAAAATAATTTAAAAAACTTTATATTTGAGGAAAATTTTAGGTTCACAGCAAAACTTAGCAGGAAGTTCAGATTTCCCGCATACTCCCTGCCTTTACACATGTACAGCCTTCCCACTATCAACATCCCCACTACAAGGGGTGGTCCTTTGTTGACACATCATTATCACCCAAGTCTGTCGCTGACATTGGGGTTCACACTTGGTGTTGTACATTCTATGGGTTTTGACAAATGTATAATGACATGTATCCACTGTTCTTGTATCAAACAAAGTAGTTTCATTGTTCTAAAATTCTTCTACATTCTACTTATTCTCATGCTTCTGCTTTCTTAACCGTATATCTTAATGTACACGATAGTCAAGCAAAGCAGAGCCCATTTGGATCTCTAACATACCATAATGGGAGAAAAGCAGTTTTCAGAAGTAACCAGTGAAAATTTGGGCAGTCCCCAGGAATGGTGTACCTCCGTTTAAAAGGTCCTTGATAGTGTACTTGGTGGTAATCTCAAAGATTCTCACATTATGAGTTGAGTCTTCTACAGTGTACAGAAAGCCTGAGATGACCTAAAATAACACTAAGCCAAAAGCTTATTATTCTAGGTACAATGATTGCTAAAAAGCTGAAACAGAGGCTCAGTCCAAGCAGAATTTGCTTTGGAGAAAGACTGTCCACTTTGCAGGGCACTCTGAAGAGTGGACTTGAGAGTTGTGGACAGACGGTGCCTTGAGCTCTGGGTCACTTCTGTTCTACATTTCATGATCCCCCAGTATCTCTAAGATGGGTCACTTATGTTTTGCATTGGTGGTCGCACAACACATTCTTAATCGCAGAAAGTAACATCTGGAGTTAGACATTTCATCAAATTTTTGGCATGCCCAGTTACGATTATAAGGTGTTCTTTAATTTTGTTTTAGAGTGGCATTTCAAAAGGGCATAAAAGTTTCTCTTTATCCTCAGAGAACAAATTATATAAAAATCTATATCATTAATATTGTATCAGATTAGAAAAACTTCTTGAAACTGTTAGAATAAGACTTCTCGGGCCAATATTTAATGATTCATTCCTTTGGTAACAGCTGAAGTTACGTTGGAGAACATAACTGAAAGGCTCTGGAATTGTCTAGAGATCTTAAAAGTTCATAAACAAAGGGATAACATACAGAACCTCGGCGGAAAGTGCTCAGGTGCCTTTGAAATACCAAATCAATTTTTATTTTAAATAGTAAAATAAAAGTAACACTCAACATTTAAAGAAGCCTCAGAGATAATGAGGAGAACAATTTGTTGATGCTTGTTTTTCTGTGAGAGCTCTATGATATGGTAAATAGTATTCCAAGGGAAAAAAAAAAAGAGATGCAAATAAAATATAAAACTCTTAGGGGTGTGGGTATGTGTGCATGTGTGTGAAACGTACATATCCATCCATATATACATACCTATGTGCATTCATGCCTGTGTCCATACACATTGTCAGCTCTCAGTGTTCTTGCCTAGTGCAGCTGCCTATTTCTGTCTCCCTGACTGTTGGTGTATATTGTGGTGATGATTTCAAGTAAAAATACTGCTGGTGAAAACTGCTCCTTCTCAGGGCAGGAGGAACTTCTCTCTCCCCTCTCAGAATCCTGCAACACCTGGTTGTGTCTGGCTGCATCGAGCAGGGCTTTAAGCACCCAGCCAAGTTGCTTGGTCCTGGGTTTATTCTTTCTAACTGGGAGTGATTATATAGAACAAAAGCTCTGAGCATCGTATTCTCTAAGAGGATTTAGGGAGATATCTCCGGAGGAAGTCAGTAGTCCTAGGAAGATATGTAACTTCAAAGCTGCCTGGCAGCTGGAAAGCCCCTAACTCATAATAAAAAGAGGAGGGAGGAGGGGACCTTTGTAAATGTTAGAAGAACTAAAGGTAAAATTCCTGTGTGGAATGTTTGCTGATGGTTTTCTTAATGCGTCAATATATTAACAAAAGCCCAATCTTTTAAGCCATTTTCAATTTGTAGTCTTAACTTTGAAATACTTAACTTTGGTATGTAGGAGTGATTTTTAAAATATGTTTATTCTGTTTTGCTTAATAACTCTCATACAGTCTTTCATTTATCACATGCACAATGATTTGTTCCAAAACTTGATTATCAATTTATCCCATTGATTTATCCCTCAGCCTGGAATGATGTATTTCCCAATGAAAACCAGTAATGACACTTGCAATAATGGAAGTCCACCTTACATCTCTTCGCACAATGCACTGCTGCTACAGCATAACCTATACACTCCTGGATGTGACGTCAACAGTAAAACTTGAGCTCCTGTGCCGTGAACTTACTTGCATTCCCCAAAATCCACATGTGAAACTCTAACCTCCAATAGGATTGTATTTGGGGATAATGCCTTTACGAACATAATTAAGGTTGACAGAATGTGGCTGAGGCCCGAATCTTTTATGACTGGTGTTCTTAAAAGAGGAGCAAGAGACTCCAGAGGGCCTCCCCCACCCCCTCTGTCCGTGTGCAAAAGGAAAGGCCAAGTGAGTTCACAGTCAGAAGATAGCCGTCGGGAAACAAGAAAGGGCGGCTTTACCAGAAACCAATCCTGGCAGCACCTTGATCTTAGACTTCCAACCTCCAGGACTATGGCAAATAAATGTCTGTTGTTTAAGTCACACAGTTTGTGCTTTTTGTGATAGCAACCCAAGCTGACAAATGCATCCTGAACTGAAGGAGGATAGTTAGTATTACACAGGGAGGTTCATGGGCTTCAGATTTTTGAGCCATAGAAGATCTGTGTTTTGGCCCAAGCCCTAACTGGGAAATAAAAATATATCTGTATATGTGTGTGTATATATATGTGTGTGTGTGTGTGTATGTGTGTGTGTATATATGTGTGTGTATATATATGTGTGTGTGTATATATATGTGTGTGTGTATATATATATGTGTGTGTGTATATATATATAATTCCCCCCGCCCCCCCCCAGCAAACAGGGCAGATTTCAATCCCTTTGATCCCTACCTCAAATATAGAACCCAAAGAAGGCAGAATATAACAGTATTAGAAAAGAGATCCCAACCTGACCAGAACACAGGCAACTCATTCTATTGGCCACACCTATCTTAGGGTTTCCAACTTTCCAACATACACCAATGAGAAATTAATTGAAAATTTACTTAAAAATGATTTGTTCTTTGTTACAGATAACTATACTCAAGCCAGCTTTATAGTAAAATAAATCTATTCTCATTCTACAGTATAAGTTTAGTCCTACTTTAAAAAATGTCCTTTTTACCACATTTATAAAATCACAAGTTAAAAAATGTAGGATATATTTATAGGGAGATAACTGGATTAGCTGGCTATTACCCAATGATTGAATTCAGAATTATGATATCTAAATTCACCTAAGTAGAAATAAAAAAGAAAGTAAAGGATTTTTCAACGTCATTAGAAGTCAATGAACTGCAAATGTATTCTACCAATGTATGTAATGTCTTACCTACCAAATTGACCAAGAAGAAAAAAAAGACACTTTTGTTCTGGGATATGATAAAAACAGAACTTTACATAGGCATTTCCATGGGAATATAATGAAGATATAATGGTATATAAACTACCACTGACTTGGTAGTTGTGTTTATGAATATTCACCCTAAAGAAGTTTCCATCTAAATTGTCAGCCTCTCAGTGTTCTGGAGTCCTGGAGTTCCCTTGATTAACATTTTCCTTTACTACTCAAAGCATCATTCTGATTCCATGTGCTACAGTGCCACTCCTTTTCCAGAATTTCTGAGGATTCTCTGAGGGCTGTTTCTTTACTATAATTTCCTGCGTCTATGGAATTTTTAATTCAGCCTTGCCACTGTTCCCTCTTTTCTTATTCTACTACGTTTCCTTATGGCATGGGTCTCTTAGTAGTTCTTTTCCCTAACATCATGTGGCTCCTGACAGTGTAACAGATTTTTCCTGAAAATTACAGATGATAAGGGGGAATTACAAGGCCAACACAGTATAGGCGAGAGTGTAAAAGACAACCCCTGCCTGCCTCCCATGTCCATTGGCTGTGCCTGTCGAGAAGAAATCCTCATTGGCCAGGTTTCCTCGCCACCTGATCCTGATGGGCCCTGGCAAACCTCCACTTTTTCAGGTCTCTCTCTCTCTCTCTCTTCACCTTGGAAACCGTCTGTTCCCGCTCTAGGTAAAAATCATTAACTCTTTCCCTAAATTGTTCTTCTCCAGGCAGAGAAACTCTTCTCCCTCAATCAATACTAGACATCAGGCTAAACTTTGCATTTTGAAAACTTATTGAAGTATTTTTTTAAATCAAATGTTGTATCTCCTCCAAATCCCCACTTTTGGCAGCACAAAACACTACCAAAATGCAGGAACATATACGTATATACATACATACATATGACTGTAATATGTTAATGGGGAAATGTAAAAATTAGGAGAGAGGGAATAAGAAATCAAAACAAGAACACTGACAAAAGTAGCTGAATTTAAAACATTAAAAGCGTTCATAGCAAAACCAGAAATCTTGGTATCTCGTTTATTCATTTATGTAAAATTATATCTGTTTGTGTCTGAAGACGTGGTGTGGCCGGGCATGGTGGCTAAAACCTGTAATCCCAGCATTTTGAAAGGCCAAGATGGGTGGATTGCTTTAGGCTAGGAGTTTGAGACCAGCCTGGGCAACATGACAAAACCCTTTCCCTACTAAAAAAAAAAAAAAAAAAATATATATATATATATATAAATTAGCTGGGTGTGGTGGCATGCGCCTATAATCCCAGCTACTTGGGAAACTGAGGCACGAGAATCACTTGAGCCTGGGAGGCCTCAGTGAGCCAAGATCATACCACTGCACTCCAGCCTGGGTGACAGAGCAAGACTGTCAAGAAAAACCCCCAAAACCAAAACAAACAATAAAAAGCACAGAACACTGTGCATACAATTCTTGGAAGTAATCTCAGAGCAGTAAGATTTCATGATTTTTAAAAAAATGTGTATTATCTTCTAATTTAATGTATTGTTCTAAAAGGGCACTCTCTTGTACAATCAGAAAAATCAGGCAATTTCTTACGGTGGAAGACAATGTGCGAATTTTATGAACAGAGTCCTATTTAGCCATGATTAAGGTGATTAAAGAGGCTGATGAAATAGCATAAATATATACTTTTTCTCTCGCTACAGCAAGTCCTAGAACTTGTCTGTGGTCTTTGTATTTCTTGCAGTTGCTGTATACTAGGATATGAACAAATATGCATAAACTTAGACGGATATCACATTTTTATTACATGCAAGAAGAAAGCAGCAGCTCTTTCAGAAGCCAAGTGTACGAAAGCTGCCTTTAGTCGGGTAGGCGTTTGAATTGCAAAGAGATTATCCCACAGAGAGGGGCTCCTGGAAACAACTCTCTCTCTATATATATACACATACACACACACACACACACACACACACACACACAGTTTACGTTATGCAGATGTGGCCAAAACACCTGCATCCTTCTGTCTATATTTTCTAGAAGGAAAGCAAAACAATTTGGAAATAGCAAACAGGGTGTAACTAGGATGAGACTTGGCATGGAAGTCACTACGGAACAAGCCTTGCAGGTGGGGTAGGTAATGCAGAAATGAAGTGGGAGCCAAGGTGATGGGGTGCAGTCCTTCAGCACATGACAACCAAAACAACAGGGTACACACACCAGGTCTGTGGTCAGGATCAGCCTCCCACGCTTCTGCTCAGGAGGTACCACATGTCAGTAGCAATCCCTGGGTGCAATGTTGCTTTACATCCCTGGGATGGAGCAGATTCTGCAGAGTGACAGAATTCATATTTTAGGGTTGTTCTTTCCACGATATGGAAAATCAGTAAAGGGTAGAGCTCAGCACTTTGCCTGCTGTCTGACACCTTTATAGAAGTCTTTTTTACCCACAGGGAGGCACACTTCAAAATTTATACTCTAAGAAACAGAATCAAGCGCTATAGTTAAGCTCCGAAGGAACTACAGAAATGGCATTTCAAAGTTACTTAATTATGATTAATCTCATTATATTGAGAAATAAAGAATAATCAAAAAAGGTTTACTCTAATAAATCCTATTAAAGGAAATTCTCTCTTTTTTAACGGAGGAACTGGGAATTTGCAGAAGAAATAAAAAGCAAATGTCACAATCAACCTATAAGGTATATAAAACCTCATTTAAATGAGAGGTAATTTGTATGTATTTAACATTTTGAATATACTTCAGATATTGCAGTATTTTCTGACTGTATTCTTTCCTATTGCTGTAGCAACAAATCGCCACAAACTTCATGAATTAAAACAACTCAAATTCGTTATCTTATGGTTCCGGAAGTCAGACATGAGTCTCACTGGGCTAAAATCAAATCAAAGTTTTGGCAGGGCTGCCTTCCTTAGGGGGGCCCTAGAGGAAAATCTGTTTCCTTCCCTTTGCTGGCTTCTAGAAGCTGCCCATATCCCTTGGCTTTTGGACTCCTTCCTCCATCTTCAGAGCCAGAATTTTTGCACCTTTGATTCTTCTTGGGTAGAAATCACCCTTTGATCACAACCAGGAAAGATTCTCACTTTTCAAGACCATGTGATTATGTCAGACCCTCTGAGATAACCCAGGACAATCTTTCCACTTCAAGGCCCTGAACTGAATCACAGCTGTAAAGTCCCATTTGCTACATCAGGTAACATGCTTACAGGTTCCAGGGATTAGGACATAGACATCTTTAGGCACTCTTATTCTGCCTGCCTCACTGGCAATGAAGTGTGGTGTTATAGTGCAGAATAATAGCACTGAAAATGTTTGCACAGAGATTTTCAGGTCTGATGACATTTCATTCTTATTAGCAATGCCTGTATATTTTAATTAAAACAGGCCCTTTGAAACTTGGTACACTATCATTTTATGATGTCAAAGCAAGGAGGTTAGCCTTGTACAGCAACCACTTGAGACACTCTGGTACACACAGTTGCTTTGCTACATTAATTATCTGATGATGGACCCTTGTATTTCATGGAGATGGCATTTGTGAATGTGGTTATTTAAGTATAAAGCAATAATTTGTCAAAAACTTAAAGCAGATAGCAAACACTGGCTTGTGAAGATGAAGGAGCAGGAAATAATTTGTGATTGAAGAAATTCCATTGAAATCTGGAAATCTAAGTACGTGAAGTTCTTGGTTTCCTTTTTCATTTGCAGAACAGCTTTTTATTAGGAACTCATCTAGAAGGCTAGTAAATTGCCTCCTTAAACATTGTGTACTTTCTTTTATGATTTAAAAAATTAGTATTATTAAAGCTTCTTAAGTAAGAGACGTTTTTTGAACCCCATTGCATTTTGGCTAGTAAAAGTGAATTACATAATTATTGCTTTGCTGGCTTGAAATGCTTGTTCTTGTAGTCAAATTTACTTCCACAGAATATTAAATAAAATAAAAAATAAAAAACAGCTAGGAATTGGATTATATGATACTACTGAAAAAGAGATTCCTAAAGACTGAACATATATATAATATATATGAAAAATTTCTGCCACTAACTTTAATTTTGATATTTAAAAAATGATTGATTTTTAATTAACTCCTAATTAAATGCAGTGAATATTTTGGCATACATTTCCCTTTTGTCCTTCCTATTAGAACCCCAGAATTTCAGATTATGTGGGATACAGATACTGCCTTTCATCAACCCTTGACTCAAGAGATTGGTTTAAGAAAATCAATGTAATTTCCCTCCATTTTCTACAGGGAGTGGCACAAGCATGGCCAGGTACACCAGAGTTTGTGTGTGGTGTTTTCTAGCTGAAACTTTAATTTGTGGTTTGGGATTTTTTTCTTCTGAATGACATCGCCGATGGATGCAAGTCTTGAAACCATAAGAAAAAAAAAAAAAAAATACTTGAGGATGAAGCTAGCAAAAGGAGAAAGGTGTTGCTAAAAGAATTGCAGAGACATGGAGGCAAAACAGAACCTGAGCTTAATTACCTCTGGAATTTTCAAGTTATGAGAACTTTGTACCTTTCATGTTCTCAAGACATTGTATATTGTGTGTTCTGCTATTTGAGACCAAAATGTCTCAAACCATGCTTCAAGCAATACATAAATACAATAATATATTCTCCTTTCAACAAATACAAATGCATCTACATTAACTGCCCCCCCCCCCCCCCCCCCCCCCCCTTTTTTTTTTTTTTTTCTGAGACAGGTTCTCACTCTGTCGCCCAGGCAGAATGCAGTGGCACAGTCTTGACTCACTGCAACTCCGGCCCCCGAGCCCAGGCTATCATCTCACCTCAGCCTCTCGAGTAGCTGGGACCACAGACCACAGACATGTGCCCCCACGCCTGGCAAATTTTTTTTCTTTTTTTTGTATTTTTTTTTTTTTTTTTTTGAGACGGAGTCTCGCTCTGTCGACCAGGCTGAAGTGCAGTGGCGCGATCTCGGCTCCCTGCAAGCTCCGCCTTCCGGGTTCACGCCATTCTCCCGCCTCAGCCTCCCGAGTAGTTGGGACTAAAGGCGCCCGCCATCTCGCCCGGCTAGTTTTTTGTATTTTTTAATAGAGACGGGGTTTCACCGTGTAGGCCAGGATGGTCTCGATCTCCTGACCTCGTGATCCACCCGTCTCGGCCTCCCAAAGTGCTGGGATTACAGGCTTGAGCCACCGCGCCCGGCCTTTTTTTTGTATTTTTATAGAGACGGAGATCTCACCCTATTGCCCAAGTTGGTCTCAAACTCGTGAGCTCAAGTGATCTGCCCGCCTCAGCCTCCCAAAGTGCTGGGATTACAGGTATGAGCCATAACATCTGGCCCATTGACTGCCACTCTTAATCTCAGAAAGTATATAAATAAAATCCCCAATAATCTTAATATCACCTCAGTGGTTGCTAAGATCTAAAAACAACACTGGAAATTATACTGATTAATTAAGTCCACAGAATTGGATCTATTATAGCTCTTGGTTCATAACCAATTATGATTGCATACCTCTCTTGTTTATACATGTAATTTATCTTGTGAACATCAAAATCCACCTAAGAACTAAAATATTATCAACACTTTACATCAATCCACGTGTTGTTTCCCTACCTTACGGTGAAGTAATGACTATCCTGACTGTTGTGTTGGTCATTCCTTTATTTTTATAATTAGTTTGATTACATAGATTTTAAGGCCTAACAGCATATGGTGTGCCTTTGTTTTTGAGCTTTATTTAAGAGTGTCATCCTTCATGTAGGCTTCTGAGACTTGTGCTGTCAGTCAACGTGTTAATTCTTGCATGCGTGTGGTGGCAAGTAACTACTCTTAAATGTTCATTGTTGCATAATATTCCACATCATGAATATACCACAATTCTCCATAGATTTCTCCATTACAGAGTTTTAAACTTTTTTCCAGAATTTTGCTGTTATAAACCTTTCCCTATGAATAGTTTTATACATCTATTCTGAAGCACATGTAGAATGATTTCTATTGGTCTGCATCAAGAAATAAAATTGCAGTCATAAGATAAGAAAAATGTATAATACTGTATTACCATTAAAAGTGGTCAATGAATTTATATATTTTCAGTAACAGGTATAAGACATCCAATAGTTTGAATTACCAGATTTCTTAATATTTGTTAAACATGATTTCTAATTTTGATCTTGATATACATTGTCCTCGTTATAAGAAGTTTGAACATTTTTCCATATTATTGACTATGCAAATTATCTTGTCTAGAACTACTTTTTTATGTTTTGGTCAACTTTTTATTTTTTATGTTTTTGTCAACTTTTTATGTATATTGTTTGTTTTTTCCAAAATAAAAGATTTAATTTAGGCAGGGTGTGGTAGCTCACACCTGTAATCTCAGCACTTTGGGAGGCTGAGGAAATGGATAGCTTGAGCCCAGGAATTTGAGACCAGCCTGGGCAACTTGGCAAAACCTCATCTCTACAAAAAAATGTACACACACACACACACACACACACACAATATATATATATATATACATACACGCAAATATATACATACACAAAAAAATAGCTGGGTGTGGTGGTGCATGCCTGTAGTTCCAGCTACTCAGGAAGCTGAGGTGGAAGGATCACTTGAGCCCAGGATGTTGCAATGAACTTTGACTGTGCCACTGCACTCCAGCATGGGCAACAGAGTGAGACTGCATCTCCCCCAAGAAAAGATTTATTAAGTTTGCTTTTATGATTAACACCTTTTAATGTTTTATTTAATAAATCTTGGCCAGGCATAGTGGCTCACACCTGTAATCCCAGCACTTTGGGAGGCTGAGCCTGGTGGATCAGCTGAGCTCAGGAGTTTGAGATCAGCCTGGCCAACATGGTGAAACCCCATTTCTACTAAAAATACAAAATTTAGCCAAGCGTGGTGGCTGGCACCTGTAATACCAGCTACTTGGGAAGCTGAGGCAGAAGAATTGCTTGAACCCAGCAGGCGGAGGTTGTAGTGAGCTGAGATCATGCCATTGCACTCCAGTCTGGGCAAGAAGAGCGAAACTCGTGTCAAAAAAAAAAAAAAAAAAAAAAAAAGGAAAAAAAAGAAAGAAATCTTTTGTTAATGTAAGATTATATATCCTTTTTTCTAAAATCATTAAAATTCTACTGACAGTTATATCTTTCATCATCTGAAATTGATTTTTATGTATTGTGATATAGGAATGTTTTTAATCTTTTTTCCATTTTTCCATACAAATAACAATTTCTGGGTTCTATATGTAGCAATCTGTCATGCCACCTCTATGGCATATTTATCTTTTGCTTAGTCATGAATTTCTTTCTGTATTCTCTATTCTATTTGCCAATTGTTTTTCTCGGCCTCTCGCTCTACCATCTTAATTCTTATAGTTTCTTAGTCTAAGTATTTGAGGAGGGGAGAATTTTCCCCTCTTTATTCATGAATATTTTGGCTATTTTGAGTTCCTTTCTCTTTCATAAAAATCTTAAAATGAGCTTGTCAAGTTGTATAAACAATCCTTCTCAGCTTCTGGTTAGAATTACACTGAATCTATAGATTAGTATGGAAAGAATTACTGTTGTATAGATAATGATTTTAAAACCTTTGAACATATTCTAGCACTTATTTAGAAGAGATATTATTACCACTTTGCTCAGTTTCTAAAGTTAATTCTCTGATTTTTTTCCCCTAAGTTGCTTTAAAGCAATTTAAAGAAATTGGCTATGTATACAAAACTCACTTGAGAAGTTAACAAAATAATGATGACTCTGCCCCACCCCAGAACAATCAAAACTGTATCTTTAGAGATGGGGCCCTGGTGTTGACAGTTTAAAAGTTTTCCCACAGTGATTCTAATTTGCAGTTTGGTTGTGAGAACCTCTTTATTTATTTATTTATTTATTTATTTATTTATTTATTTATTTATTTTTTATTTTTTTGAGACGGAGTCTCACTCTGTCGCCCGGGCTAGAGTGCAGTGGCCAGATCTCAGCTCACTGCAAGCTCCGCCTCCCGGGTTCACGCCATTCTCCTGCCTCAGCCTCCCAAGTAGCTGGGATTACAGGCGCCCACCACCTCGCCCGGCTAGTTTTTTGTATTTTTTAGTAGATATGGGGTTTCACATTGTTAGCCAGGATGGTCTCGATCTCCTGACCTCGTGATCCGCCCGTCTCGGCCTCCCAAAGTGCTGGGATTACAGGCTTGAGCCACCGCGCCCGGCCGAGAACCTCTTTTTAAAGGTAATTTTAGTTGTTAAACTATCTGTTCATGTTCACTAAAGACAGACACTTGTGTGATGTTGTTTCATACGGAACAGCTGAAAGAGGAACTCCTACAGGTCATCCTCTCCCTGCGTCTTCACCTGGTCTTTCCTCTGTACCTGCCTGTCCTCAGATTCCCTCTTCTCATAAGGACACCAGTTATGTTGGATTAGAGCCCATCTTAATGATCTTATTTTAACCTATTTACCTCTTTAAAGATCTCATCTCCAAATACAGTCCCATTATGAGGAACTGGGAATTTGGACTTCAACATACACATTTTGGGGGTACACACTTCAGCCTATGACACTCATTTACCCAGCTTTCCTTTCTGATAGAACATCAGCATTTGACTTGGGCTCAGCCAAATCAAATTCATTAGCCCTCAAATTTGAATTGGGAACTAATTACATGAAGACACATAGACAGTAGAAAATTTAGTCTGGAAGAGGTAAAAGATAATGCTGGAAGCAGCATCTAGTTTCCAGGTCAGTAGTGGCTGTGGTGCTGAGCTGGAAGCTGCAGCATTCAGATGGAAGATGTGGCAACAGCAATATTTTTTACCAGAAAGTTCTATGCCTTTCATTGTTCACACCGTTTTATGAGCCTGGATCTCTAGCCTTCTCAATGCTATTATGATATACCCAATATCCTTTTAATACATTCCTCGATTCTTAAATCAACCAGAGTCCATTTCTATGCTTTGCAACCAACAATCTTAATTGATACACTTCATATGGTGAAATACTATATAGCCATGAAAAACAAGATTTTCTGAACATTTTAATGGCATTGGAAATATTTATGGCATATTACTAAGTGAAGAAGCAGGTTATAACACTATATATAGTATGATTTACATTGTATTTTAAAACTGTATGTATAATCCTAGACAAAGATTAGCTGGGAATATATCAAATGTTTATTGTGATTATCTCTGGGTGGAAAGATTGCATTTGACTTATGTCTTCTTCTTTTGACTTGCCTGTACTTTAGAAGCATTCTGCATATACTACTTTTATTATCATACAATATTTACAAAAGTGAAAGTCAACTCAGCATGGCCTTTTGGAATTCTCCCTGTTCCCATAATGTCTGGCTAGATGTGTGCTTCATTCCATGCTTTCATGTAGATCTTTATGGCAATTCGTGTTACTCCTGTCTCTAACGTGGTCATCCACACTCCCTGAGTTCACTTGTCATTCTTCCTTGCCAAGTTGCGAGTTTCTTTAGAAGAGTTGTGAAACCTTATGTCCCTATATTACCAGTTCCAAGCACAGTATCTGACATAGAAAAAACAATCAATATTTGTTGAATGAAAAAATAATGATCCTTTAACATAATGTAATCAATTTCTTCAGTTGTATTAAGCTATTTTGTGGAATTTCGGTCATGACTAAAGTTCTAATATAGTATTCTTGAGCTTTTATGTCATTCAATTATTTATCTAGGGTAGGAAGAATTAACAGTATCATTCTAGATTCAAGTTTTTCTGTCATAAAGCAGACATGCTAATAATACTTTTAGAATTGTGAGAAGTGAATGCAGAGATACAGGAAAACTATTTCCTACATGACACAGCACCTTAGATAAGTAATCAGTTATGTTAATCATTCATGTTGTAACCAAATCATTAAACATAGAACTAGCTAGGTTTTATCTTATATTCAGTTTTAACACCAGATTCTAGCTCAGTCCCAGGCTACTGTTAGAGAATCAAGGCCACATTTCAGGGTCACATTGTCTGTGATGAAGTGCAAGTGGAAACCTCATTCCAAGGATTGTAATCCTTCTAAAACTCAACACATGATTCTATTCTAGCTTAAAGCAATTTGTTCAAGCTGGCCAATCTGATTCTGTGCCTAGGGGAGTGGCTGGTAGCTGTTTCATGTCAGTGGTAGCATCCGAGGCTTGTGTCCATCAAAGTGCTCGCCTGCACTAGATAAGGAGCTCATACCGGAATGCAAAACAGCACACTGCTTTCTTCACTAGGGAAATCTTGCTATAAAAAGATTGTCAGCTGAACTAAACAGTATATTGAATAAACTACGCTAAGAGTAGAAGATGTGGAAGACCCCAAAGTCCTCAAACTGAGCTACGTGAGATGTCCTGATTCTGACATTTCCCATGTTTGTTTGATTGATTTTTTTTTCCATCTTTCAAAAAATTTCTATTAGTTTTCCTCTGCTTGCTCAAGCAACCAAAATTTATCTAATAGGGTAGGGCTATGAAAATTAGTTAATGGGCCAGGAGTATGGATCTTGAAGTCATGTTCATGGAGATGGTCACTGGAGCCAAAGGCAGGTAAACATGAAAGAGAACATTGACAAGGAGAGACCAGTGATACAGAAGAAAAATCTTGAGGCCGGAATCAGTTCATTTATAAAGTTGGAATTGGACGAGACATAATTAGAAGGAACTGAGAAGGGGTATCAGACAGAGTGGAAGAACCAGGAAGATACATACCATAAATCCTAGGGAGAAACGCGTTTCACAGCAAGATACTGGTGTATAGTATCTGCTTCGGTTAGGATGGGCTGTGTATGGTCACCAACTTACAAATGCATTCTAATGGCTTATCACAATAGAAGTTTATTTCCTGTTACACAATAGTCTGAGACAGGTGGTCCTGGTTCGTGGGTGATTCAAGGACAATGGGCCCTTCCATCTGGTGGCACCAGCACCCACGAGGATCTTGCTGTTGTTGGCTGAAAGAAAGAGACATGGGAAAGTCTTTGATCTGAAAGTGAATTGTGTCCTTCTGCTTATCCATTGGCAAGTACTAGCCATAGTCAGATGCAATTACAAGAGTCAGGAGGCCCCTTTCTAGCAATAAGATTGTGCTATAGGAGAGGTGAGTATATTTTGGTAGACAGTTGGCTTCTCTTCCTCAGTGTTTGCCACTTTTCCAAGCAAGATTAAGGAAATGAGGTCTAAGGAACATCATTGAAGTCATTTGGAGGTCTTCAGCAGAGTGAGAAGAACTAAAGCTGTATTTCACCCACTAAAAGGAAAAAGAGTATTTGAAGAGGAAAGATTGAAGAAATAGACTTCTCTTTCAAATAGCTAGGCAGTGCAAGGGCAGTAAAAGAAAAAATAATATTAATAGATGGAAGAGGTAGCAAGAGAGAAGGAAAATGTTATTTTTATAATTAAGTTGACCTGCACATGTGTATAATGAGTAGAAAGAAATGAGACATAAGAAAAGAGAGAGCTTGAGAACACAGGTGCAGGGGTGAGCAATGAACGGGGAGAGGACACGTCTTCTGAAGAGACTAGAGATTAAAAGGGAGGGTGAAGGCACACATGATGTGTCAGTGGAGGAAAACAGTTTATTTGGCCGCTGTTCAGGAAAGCAGAAAGAAAGACCATCTGCTTCTGTTGAGGAGCAGGGATATAGGATTGGGGTTCATGGGAGTATAAAAACTATGGAATCTCCCAGTGCAGATGTAGGGGTATATGTCAGGAGATAAATAAAATGATAGCTAAGCAGAGGACAGTGCAGAGCTGAGACTAGAGATTTACAGGTGTCCCAATCAAACAATAAATCCTCAGTGATATTTTTCCTTTCCTTACAAGTAACTTTTCATTCTACTTTTTTTTTTTTTTTTTTTTTTTTTGGAAAAAGACATATTTTTTAAAGTGTCAGTTAGGCTAGGTATGACTTATAAGATCAAACCAGTCAACTATTTGAATAGACTGGAAATAATAATTCCCTTTTTTTATGCTTGATACTGTAGGTTGGTAAAGAAAAACAGCGAAGTGGATATGAAAGAAAAGGTCACATAAAATGACTGAAATACACAAATTGAGGGTGTTTTTTTACTTATCATTTTATATTTCAAATGGCTTCTGAATAATGATGCTTGTAAATGTTTGTTCACAAATAGAGGTATGGATTCTGTGTAGGTGTTAATGCCATTTAAAAACTGGAATTACTTAAAATGCATTATTAGTGCAGAGGGTGGCAGTTTTTTTTTTCTTCTAATATGGAGAATAAATACAAATAACATTCTTAGAGAAGAGGGAAGTCATTTTTACTCAGTTGAATGGCAATGTTTTCCATTTTATGACTTTTCTCAGCCTGCAGGTTGTTATTTTGCAAAGTATATTTAAGAATAATGTTTTTTTCTTCCATTCTTCCTAGGAAACACTAAACCTATCCATTACCAAAGACTCCTACCGGTTTAAACAGAATTCTGAAACTATAACTTTTTCTAGGCCAAGATGAAGCCAGCAATCTCCACCCAGAAGTCATTTTATAACCCACTAAAATGACCTCAGCATGTGCCAGATTTTAAAAGAATTCTGACATTCCTCCTTCAGCCTTTGATTGAAACATTTATCCACTAGTTAGATATTAAAAATAATTATTTGTGCACACACACTGCACATGTATACACACACAATCAAAAATATCTTTGGGTATTTTTAGTCTTATTTTCACAGTCATATCAACTTATGAAAAGTATATGTTTATATGGATATTTCAATGGTATATTTTAGTATAGAGACATATTTTTGAATGAAAGTACAAAAAATTCACTATCAAAGTTATTACTTTAAAAGCGGAAGTATATTGAAAGCTTTTGCTATCAAGGCCCATTAATCTGTGTGATATTGTATATAAAATAAATAAAACTGGTTTTTCATTTGAGAATAGAAAGCGTAAATGTAACTTAAAATTGAATCTTGTTCTCATTGGTTTTTGAATTCTAATCTATAAACATTGTCCCTAAGGAAGAAACTTTATGGAATAATTTTAAAAATACTTGTGTGTGTGTGTGTGTGTGTGTGTGTGTGTAACATATATACATATATGTTAACATGGCTTTAATTCTCATAGACAGGAAATGATCCTAAAATACCACAATTCAATGAAATTACCACGGGTTGGTTTATTATATTTTACTTCTTGTACATCTGATTTTTTAAAAGCTAGGGAAAAAATTATCAAATGTTTATAGACAGATGGTTTAAACTTAATCAGATTAAATATCAACATGGAAATCACGTCAAGGACTGAAAATTCCAAGCATGCTTTAAAAATTTTCTAACAAGGCAACTTCATAAGACAAAGTCAGGCAGAACACTCATGTTTCATCTGTCGGATTTATTCCACAATTGACTTGTTAAGTGTCCCTCAAATAAGCTGTCTTTGTAAATGGTTGCCAAAGTACATTTCTAAAGTTCATAGAAATGTATTTGTTGACAGTTGGGATTTAAAAAGTTTAACTAGTCTCTTTTTCTTTAAAACAGCTATTTAGTACACAATTGTCTAATTTTAAAAAGCAGAATAAGTCCCAGATTGGTATTATCCATCTTTAATTTCAGCTTTTTGGAGAGTATGAGATATGCGTAATTGGAATAGATATTCATTTGTTGTTATGTAGAGCTGATTTATTATTTTTTCTAAACTTATACAGAACTTCTTTCTATTTTCACCTGCTGAAGTTAACATAGAAATGTATTCATGCAGAGAAGAAGCTTAGTTTCCCCACAGTCTAATAATGCCTTGACTGTACAGTTGAGGAAGGAAGCAGAGAAACATCCTGTATGATAAAGCAAGTCTGCAACCAATTCATCTCAGTACCTGGGTCTCTATTATAAATAATCTTTAAAAACTAATTAATATATAATATACAATTATTAATATAAATTATTTACCATTATAAATATAATTATTATATGAAAGTATAATGAAATTAAAGTGCTGTCTACAATACCAATTTCTTTGTAAATTAGATTATGGTCATTTACGTTCTTTCTACCCTCTACTTCTCTTTCCTACTTCACATTTATAGGATTTATTTCTTGACCTACCTACAAACCTCAGAGTCAAGGATTGAAATCTATCACAGCATAGACCTATGAATGGATTGTGATAGGTGACATCTAATAAGTGAATAATTTTGTGTTCACAGAGAAATAGCCTAGATATAACTAATGCCAACTTGACCCCACATTTTAACAAAAATAGTGATGATCTAGAATCAGGTTTACTCAGCTGAAAAAAGTATACAGTCAAGCAGAGTTACCAGGTTCATTCAAGTCTACATTCTGCTTTTGCCTAAATTAACCAGATTGACGCCTCCATCTTCTTTCTGGCCCTTAAATACTGCATAGAAAATGACTCAAACACTTGACTCAGTTTTTTAGGGAGATGTGAAAGCTTCTTGGGACCACTAGTACATCTGTCTCTCCCCAGAGCTGTCTGCAGGTTTTTAAGGCTGTTACATTAAATGTTAACTTTTCCCCATGGCATTCAGCAAGGCTTCTCTTCGGGGTCCGTTTCTAGCAACCACCCTTTGGAAACCACTGGGCACTAGGTATTTACATGAGTCTGCTTATACTTCCATGCCATATTTTTATTGCTATTTTAAAAAAGAAATAGAATTTCTCTCTTTATATTATTTTCTCCTTGAAGGTAAAGGAAATGATTAAATAATTTGTAATAGTTGAATAGCTCCCTCTTCCTTGCATCCCCTACTTTCTTGAAGAGCACAGGATTTCTGAGACTCCAAAATACCAAACTCAGTGGGCTGTACTCATGTTCCATATCTCAGAACTAATCCACACAGAAGGTTATATTTTGTTCTTCATTTTTAAAACTCGGGATACCAATCTGTCATATAATCAGTGGTGAACAACGAAAGCTGGTACATGAAAAAGACAGTTCCTGTCATGAGAAAATGTCACCTCTACCTATTTAAACTTCCAATACTATATATTTTTTCTTCCAAATATTTCAGGGTGACAAGCAATTTTCTAGCTTATAAAATGTAACTTTCAGCTTAAGTAACAGCTTCTTAAAAGTTGTTTTGATCACCTTAACTTCAATATACGAATCTCAAAGGAGAAGATTGAAAAAAACTTTTTTTTTTTTTTGGCTGCAATGCCTTATTTTTCTAGCCATAGATACCGATGTAATTCAAATAAACAAAGGAAAAACTAATTCCCTTGGTCATATGAGTATGTCCACATCAATTAAGTTAATTAAAAATAACAGCATTTATTAAACTCTGAATGTTGTTAACATGCAGATGTTTAAATTCTCTAGGGAGATCTGGACGTCTGCCTATATAATGGTGACTTCCAGCTCATGGCATTGAATATAGGTGCTGTTCCTTTTATCTATTGTGGAGTACAAATGGCCTCAAAATGCAGTGACTTTAAAAAACAGCAATCATTCATTCTGGTCATGAATTTACAATTTGAGCAGAGTTTGTCAGGGAAGGTTGGTCTCTGCTCTGCTCAGTGCAAGGTGGAATAGCTTAGCTGTGGCCTGGAGGATGTGCTCCCAAGATGGCTTGCTCACAAGGCTGGAAAGACAGGGACTGGCTTCTACCTGGAAGTGCAGCAGAGGCTGAAGGTTGGGAGCCTCAGTTCTCCTCCATACGGCTTCTCCAGGTTGCCTGGGCTTCCTTACCTGCATGATAGCTGTGTTCCAAAGATGAGTGTCCCCAAAGAACAGAGCGCCAATAAGAAGCTCTATTACCTTTTATGACCTGGCTTTGCATATCAAATCATGTCCTGCCCAGTTCATCCCATTCACTGGAAACAAGTCACTAAGGCCAGCCCCACTCAACACATATTCAAGGTGAAGGAATTAGACTCAATGTCTTGATGAAAGGAGGATCAAGTGATTGGTGGATATATATTTTAAACTAACACAGCATGAAGCAAGAATGCTGAAAGTAATGCTAGATAAATTCGAAGGAGCTAAAAAGAGCAATTCTTCCTTGAGTTATAATTTTTGAAATATCATTTATTATATTCCTAGTATGTGCTTTACATTCATTTTCAGTAATCCTTACACAAATTCTAAGTAGGCATTTTCCATTTTACAGACAAAGTCAAAATCACAGTGGGAAATGATTTGCCCAAGGTCACATAGGTAATAAATGATAGAATCAAGGATTTAAAAATTAACCTCTTTTTGCTACCAGTTCTAAGAAGGTGGTAAGATTTGACTCAGAACCTGGCAGTGGGATGCAATCTGAGTGGCAAGAAGAAAATGGAGATATTCTCTCTCTGCAGAATAATGTGATAAAATGTACAGGAAAGCATCAGATAATTTCCATAAGAATCCTTTCCAGAAGAATCTGGCCAGACCAGAATATTTATGTGCAGTCTATTGGAAGCCATACCTGAGGCAAGTGTGGGATGAGGATACTGGTCTTTGGTAACTAGAAGGCTTTGCAGAGGTGTGACAAAGGTCTGTTCAGATAAGCTGATACTACTCCATTCTGGAGAGGGTCTTGGGAAGTTGGCAGATTAGGGAGGCTGACAGAAAAGAACCAGGTCAGGGATCTTAGAAGACTCACCACTCACTAAGTAAGATTTCAGCTAAAGTGGCATGTACACTACAATTTCTAGAATTGTTAGCCACTTGGAATTCAGTGTTGTCTTTTCTCCATAAATAGTACTTAGTGTGAAGATGGGCCGTTTATAAAACATCTTCCTTAAGGAATTGTGGCATGCTATTCCTTTGATGTTTTTTTTTTGTTGTTCCTTTTAAATTATTTTATTGAGGAAGGTTGACATACAAAAAGTTGTATATGTTTCGTGTATACAATTTGATGAGTTTGGAGATAAGCATACATCCGTGAAACCCTCATCACCACCTATGCCATAAACAGATTCATCAACTTCAAATTTTCTTCCTGCTTTATTTATGATGATAATAATTATGGTGATGATAGGAACATTTAAGATAAAATCTACCCTCCGCAAACTTTTAAGTATATCATACATCTTATTCACTAGAGACACTGCGCTGTCTAGTAGATCTCTGGAACTTGTTCATCCTGTATAACTGAAACTTTGTACCCCTTGACTTGAATTTTAAGAAGGGTTATATCCATCAATCCATCCTGAGTTCTAAAACAGAGTTTTATTCCTGTACTCAAGAAAAACATTTTTAATTCAGTTTTTATTTAACAAACACTTATGTAGCAGTTACTATGAGCCAGGCACAGGGCTTAATACTTTGTAAATAGTTTTTAAAGCGTATTTGAGTTATGATTGCCATTGTACTTATGATTACTATAGTTCAGCCCCAGAGATTCACTGTCAATATGTGGTTTTTGTTTTTGTTTTGTTCTGTAAGATGAGGAAGATGGTAACTAGAAGTCAATCTGGGTTTATCTCAGAGACAGTTGTAGTGTGAAAGAAAAGACCCTTGAATTTGAAAGCTGCTATTTTCTTGGAAAATGCATTAGCTCCTCTGAGCCTTGTTTTCCTCTATCTAAAGTTTCTGTAAGAAATAAATGAAATAATCTACAGACCAATGTATGAAAAGGTATGCCATAAAGTCAAGAGTTATCAAAATATAATGAGATACAATGTTACTAAGAATGAATGAGAAGCTGTGCCTGTGCCTCCCAGCCACAGGGGCCAGACATTGACAGGGGCCTCTGGCTGCATGCATTAAACCCAGCTCCTCCCAATTCACAGACCTTTTTTTTATCAACGGCTCTTCCTGGGTTAGCTCTAGAGTTACGTCTACCGTTGGCTGAGCTGATAACTGAAGAATACATGTATATTAACAATAATAAAATGAGGGCTTTGGATGATAAAGTATAGTGGGCCTTCCTTATCCTCAGTTTCAGTTACCCATGGTCAACTATGTTCCAAAAATATTACAGAGACCTTGGAGGGAGGAAGGGAGGGGCTTCATTCATAACTTTTACTACAACATATGATTATAATTGTTATTATTAGGTATTGTTCATCTCTTACTGTGCCTCATTTATAAATCAAACTTGGGTATGTAGTTATAGGAAAAAAACATAGTATATTAGGGTTTGGTACTATCCACATACCATGGTTAGAGGCCTGCACTGGGGGCCTTGGAACGTAGGTCTTGAAGATAAGGGGAAAGTAACATTTATATCAGTGGTTTCCAACCTTTTTTGGCACCACGAACCAGTTTCATGGGAGACAATTTTTCCACAGACCTGGGGAAGGGGGCATGGTTTGGGGATTATTCAAGCACATTACATTTACTGTGCACTCTTTTCTGTTATTATTACATTGTAATATACAATGAAATCATTATGCAATGCACCATGGTATGGAATCACTGGGAGCCCTGAGCTTGTTTTCCTGCAACTAGATGGTCCTATCTGGGGGTGAGTAACAGATCATCAGGCATTAGATTCTCATAAGGAGCTCACAACCTAGATCCCTCACATGTGCACTTCACAATAGGGTTTGCGCTCCTATGAGAATCTAATTGCCAGCAGTGATCTGACAGGAGGTGGAGCTCAGGTGGTGATGCGAGTGATGGGGAGCAGTTGTAAATACAGATGAAGCTTCGCTTGCTCACCCGCTGCTCACTCCCTGCTGTGCGGCGGAGTTCCTAAGGGGCCGGGGACCAGTACTAGTACCGGTCTATGGCCCAGGGTGTGGGAACCTTGGTATACATATTTATCTTAGGCAATATCTTTATTGGCTTAATCATGACACAATCATTGGATCTTCAAGTTTTCCAATTATTTTTGCTAATAAACATTTGTGTATACAATATCCATTTTTATTCTTACCTTTCTTTGTTTCTCATGAATCTATCCTAACTCTTTAATGAAGAGTAGTAGATGGTGAACCCACTTTGCTCTTAATGATACATGCATCTTTCATGACTATATATGAAACTTGATTAAAACAAAATTATATATAACATATATGTAATGTATGCACTATGTATTTAATTTTATATGTATTTCTGTATTTTACATGTGTTTAACACATAAATTTATATTAATTTAACATGTTTTTAATTTGCTCCTAGAATTTATTGCCATCTCCATACACTTTTAACTTCAGACTGCAAATATTATAGTAAACAAAGCAAAACAAAACAAAAACATGTCTGAAGAAGAAAAGCTGATCATTGTGCTAGATCTTAGTTTCTCAATTATTTAAAAATATTTTTAGTACTACTTCACAGTTAAAGGTTTTATAAAAGAATTATTTTTCTGTCAAACATCCTATGATGTATGCTTTTTACAAAGAAAAGCTTTTGCTATAAAGACACATGCACACGTATGTTTATTGCAGCACTACTCACAATAGCAAAGACTTGGAATCAACCCAAATGTCCATCAGTGACAGACTGGATTAAGAAAATGTGGCACATATACACCATGGAATACTATGAAACCATAAAAAAGGATAAGTTCGTGTCCTTTGTAGGGACATGGATGCAGCTGGAAACCATCATTCTCAGCAAACTATTGTAAGAACAGAAAACCAAATACCGCATGTTCTCACTCATAGGTGGGAATTGAACAATGAGATCACTTGAACACAGGAAGGGGATCATCACACACCGGGTCCTATTGTGGGGAGGGTTGGGGGAGGGATAGCATTAGGAGATATACCTAATGTAAATGACGAGTCAATGGGTGCAGCACACCAACATGGCACATGTATACATATGTAACAAACCTGCACGTTGTGCACATGTACCCTAGAACTTAAAGTATAATAATAAAAAAAAGAAAAGCTTTTATGTTTCCATGAAATGTCACACTAGCTTAAAATAAAAAACACGTGGTTTAATCATTGTAAATTTAGCCATAACACAGACTTTGTTCTTTATTTCTTAAAAGAAGCTATGGCTATAAATAAAGAAATTTTTGTTGTAACAGTAACGTATCACAATAATAGTAGTCACAATAATTATTATAAAAATGGATAGAAATTTTTTTTTGAGAAAAAAAAAATTTTTTTTTTTTTTTTTTTTTTTTTTTTTTTTTTTTTGCTGTGTTTTATAAACACCATCTCATTTAAGGCTCACAATGACATATAGGGCAAATTCTATTTCCCCCATATACAGAAAAACCTACTTAGGTTCAGAGAGGTTAAGTGACTTGCCTCAGAAGAACTATAGCCAGAAATCAAATTGATGCTTTATTTTTTTTTCTGTTATGCCAGGGTGGTGCTTATTAGCCAAGCCCCTAAAACACAGATTGCAAATTTACTTTTCAACCTCTGACTACAGATTACTGTTGTCAGCTCGAGCACTTTTGCAGATTCCCAACTCTTTTGCCAATCCTTTCTACGTTGGAATAATAGCTTGCATTGTGGAAATACTTTAAAATTATGAAATACGTCCGCATGCATTTTCTCTCATTTCAGTCAACATTTGTAGTCTTATTTTACAAATTAGACACTAGCTGATATTATAACCGGGTCATGGCTTCTTATATAATGATCCTATGTATAAAGATGAAGTACCTTCTCTCTTGTATGCATACTGAGAGAACTCAATAGTTGACGAGTAAATGATAATCTTTAAAAAGGCATGTGTTCTTGTTAATGAGTTATTATAACTATCAAACAAGTGAAGCCTCTGCCCCAAAATTGATGAGAAGGGTTCCAAGAAAGGTCAGTGCAAGAAAGAAGACGAACCACAGACCCCAGAACTCTGAAGGGATTGGCTATTTAAAACATCAAAGATTTAAACCTGTCCCCTGGGCCACTCTCCACTGCCGTCTATTCTAGGATTAGTCTTGAGCATATGTAGTCTTTATGTGCCAGATCCCAGATTGCAAAGAGTTTGCTAAAATCAAACCTGGAATGAAAAAATAATAATAATCAAGGAAAGCAGTACAGTTTTCAGCACCCTCTGTCAGCTCTGTTGCAACCACGAATATGGTGGCATTTCCACAACTCAAGCTGTTAACCAATTAAAAATTAAAGAATAAGGAAAAGCACAATGCACTGCTTGAGGTTTCCAAGCACAGTGCTTAACTGACACATGATCAGTCATTTTTTCTCCTTCTACAGACGCTTTGGAAGTTTTCTTTCCAGGCCTAACATTCTACCACCTTTCCCCTTTCTCTAAAAAGCAGGAAGTATGTAGACGCTGTGAGGATCATGCTTCTAAAGAGGTGTGTGGAAAGTTACTCAACGATTATTTTCACATTTTTTTTTATCACAGTACTTTGGGAGAACAAATGACTCTAAAAACTGACATTTTCATTTAAATTTAGCATTTGCTGTATTCTTCCCAACTGCACCATAGGCATCTATGAAGTGTGTCTATAACCATTGTAAAGCTGGGAGTCAATGAGAGAAGTAAGAATGTCCAATATTACTGGAGAGGTCACAGCATCCAGAGGAAACAAATTGGTCTGCTACTTAGAAGTCCAGAAATATAATTATAGCTCTGAGATACAATCTGAAATTATAACTGTAGACTTACTATGTAATCGTAAACTTTCTGACTTGTCTCTATCTGTAGCAATGTGAATGGCAGTTACGACTCAGGAGGGCTGGGAGGAAGAAGAAACTATTCCAGGTGAATAGACCTGACTGTGTTCTTTGAAAGAAAGGCGTTGACTGCATTTGAGATGTTACTCTGCATTCAAAATGAATACGAATAAGCTCCAAGTGGCACGTGGAACGTAGAATGGGTTCAAAATTAGGCCAATGAAAAGTGCAATTTTGTTTTCATTGAAAGCAGAGGCATCATCTTCAATTTAAGTTTTAGTATCATAATGCTGACATATAGCTTACACACAGACAATTTCTCTTGGGGTGAAAGGTCAGGTAATTAATCTATTGCATCACCCATTCACCTATGCATGCCAGCTGTTTGGAAGAACTTGAAAAAATGATGGAGAATTCTTAATATTCTTTGACAGTACAATATTTGTACATAGACTCTGGCTATTTCAAAATGATGCTTCCCTTTCAGAATAGCCAGTCAATCTCACTACATGATGGAAAACAGATGTAAGATTAGGATGCAAAGTAGTTTTCCAGATCCTTGGTCCCAGCATGCTGCACAGCCGAGCCCCAGAGTTAACCAGCCAAGTGCTGACACATGTCTTACAGCAAAATATTCCTCACAGCCACAGTTCAAAGGCCTCGCTACCCTCCAGGGCAATTAATACAGCATCACGTTCAATGGTGCTTGAACCAAATGCATTGAATCCTCAGGGGAGAAATAACGAAGCAATCGCAGAGCTCAGACAAGAGCAGCATGCAGTGGTGGCTAAAGTTTCAGTTCTCAAAAACGTAGCTTTTCCTGGAAGCACGTGTAGGGTTACAGTGAGCTGTGCTCAGATTGTGTAATCTACTTGTAGGACAGATTTTGTAAAAGAATATAAAAACTGAATTATTTTAAAAAGAATGAAGAAAGGAAGAAAAGAAGATGAGGGAGAAAGGAAAGAATGGAAGGAAGGTAGGAAAAAAGAAAGGAAAGAAAGAGAGAAAATCTATTGACAGATGCTCACTTTACCATAGAGATTTCAAGTTTGTTTTACTAGAGAGATAACTAAGAAGCCAAAAACAGTATGTATTCGTCTTTTCTCATGCTGCTAATAAAGACATAACTGAGACTGGGTAATTTATAAAGGAGAGAGGTTTAATGGACTCACAGTTCAGCATGGCTGGGGATGCCTCAGGAAACTTACAACCATGGCGGAAGGGAAGCAAACACATTCTTCTTTAAATGGCGGCAGTGAGGGGGAAGTGCCAAGAAAAAGGGGGAAGAGCCCCTTAGAAACCCATCAGATCTCATGAGAACTTACTCACTATCACAAGAACAGTAGCCTGAGGGTAATCACCACCGTGATTCAATTACCTCCCACCAGGTCCTTCCCATGACATGTGAGGATTACGGGAACTACAAGATGAGATTTGGATGGGGACACAGTGAAACCATACCACAATATGACTTGAATAAAATTGTAAGATACTGCTGGTGTGTTCTACCAGGAGAAACAAAAGTGCTTCTTTCTGAGACCTGAAGTAAGCATGGTATAATTTCACTTGGAGCAGATGAATTTAAGAAATATGCCTTTCTCAGGTGTCTTCCACATTCCTCTCTTAAAGTTTATTGGATTTTTAAAAAATGGCAACAAACAAACAATATTGGTTAAATTTGAAAGTAAAATAAAATTGATACTATGACAAGCTGTACTTTATAATCACTTCCATGTAAATTAGGACCCAGACATTAATCCCAAGACCAGCAAATTCTAAAATTGACCTGCTTAGTTATATGAGTCAGGTGTGTTTGGATGCCATATTCACTCTTTCAGGCCATTGTGACACCATTTAGCATTTTGTAAGAAAGCAATAATTCAGTGGCCAGAAAGAGTAATTCAGTATTCAGGGTGTCTCACTTTCAGAGAAACTGAGAGAATAAATTCAACTTTCAATTATCTCCATGTAGATTTTCCATATTGTGCATTATTTGTGACCCTTGGGAGCTCTTTGTTACTATTTCCAGGAGCAGGGTGAGGAGGACAGCACGACTGCCCCATGGTAGACACCTAAGCTGTGATGAGCGGAATATATTTGTAGTCTTTTCACTTTTTTCCCCTCTTTAAAATGGATAAAAGTAACATATTGTTCACTACAGAAAACATAGCTAAACAGAAATTAAAATTAAAAAAAATCTAGTCACTTAAGGATAATCATATTAAAATCTTAATAAATATCATTCTAATTTTTTATTTTTTGTATACACACATATAAAGGTAAATTTGTGAGTAAAGCCCCACATGTGTCTATACAAAGAAAGGTATCATGTTGGAGACATGGAAAATGCGAACTCTGAAGCCAGACTGTCAAAGTTTAAAGCTCATGTCTGTCATTTATTTGCTCTTCAACGCTTCACAAATTACTGAAGATCTCTAGGCCTGATTTCTTCATTCATAAACCAGGGACGATAGCAATGAGTTTGAAGTGAGTGACTTTACCATATATAAAGTACAGAGACATATGCCTCTCTTGTAGTAAATACTATCCAAATACTAATTATCGTTATTACCATTTTTTACAATCCCTTTTTTACTTAACAGGTATCATGAACATCTTTTCATGCCAGTATACATTTATGCCTCCATTTTGAATGACTATACAGAATGAAATGCATTCTATGACTATCATACTGTACTTTATAATAAATAAGAGACGGGATCTAGTTTTTTCTACTACAGACCACATTATAATAAATATCCTTGTAAATACATCATTGTATATTTATATGCCTTTTGAGAAGTGTATTTATAGATATATGATTTGACCTATAAATTCCACTACTGGATATACCTACTACCTACTATTAATTTGTGAGCACAGAAACTCTACTGCTCACAAATTGTTATGATCACCATTCAATAAACTTATAGAAGAGCGGGGAGTAGAAAAACCCCAAAGTAATGGTCCCTAGATCTTTTGGGATACACCCAAAGCCCCTTCTATAAAAAACAGGGGAGACTCTGAGATGGTCATGGCTAGTGGGATTCTAGTAGAAGCCAGGAGAGAAAACACAGATCCTATCCACTTCAAGTCTCACACCACAGGAGAGAATGAGGAGGGAAAACTGGTTGGGTAAAAATAATTCCTTTTTTGAGTGGTAGTATATTCACTGAACATGTATCTTTTATATACAGTGTTATTTTGCTCATCCTATAAACAAAAAATTTCTAGAAATCTTTGCAAACTTTGATAGATAATCTTTTTTTCTTTTTTTGAGACGGAGTCTCGCTCTGTCGCCCAGGCTGGAGTGCAGTGGCCGGATCTCAGCTCACTGCAAGCTCCGCCTCCCGGGTTCACACCATTCTCCTGCCTCAGCCTCCCGAGTAGCTGGGACTACAGGCGTCCGCCACCTCGCTCGGCTAGGTTTTTGTATTTTTTAGTAGAAACGGGGTTTCACCGTGTTAGCCCGGATGGTCTCGATCTCCTGACCTCGTGATCCGCCCGTCTCGGCCTCCCAAAGTGCTGGGATTACAGGCTTGAGCCACCACGCCTGGCCTTTGATAGATAATATTAATGGACTAGGGAGTAGAAATATCTAGTATTGAAATTATAGATAGACACCTATATTAATAAACATCTAGGGTAGAATTTATAGGCCAAATGATATGCATATTTTTAAGATTTTTGATTTGTATTGCCAAATTGTTCTCCAGGAAGTTTTCACCAATTTTATTTTCAACATCACTATATGGGAATATTTGTGTCCCCACACTCTTGCTGAGTAAATATGATCTATCGGAAATGTTTATTAAATAGTCAGTAAAGGTAATGAAACAAAAAAGATTTGAGTCAAAAAGAAAATGACCTAAGATTAATGTATTTAGAATAGACTTTTTTCTCCTTGAAGACAGTGCAACGCATGTTATAGCTATGTGTCTTTGTATACATGTGTACACGTGCATTTGTGTGTATATCTACATATGTATATATGCTATATATGTTCCTTTAAAGAAGTCCATTATCAATATTTGCAAAGATTTTTAGAATTATTTGTTTCATAGAATGAACAAAATAACATTGTAATGTAAAGACGTGTGTTCGGTGAATAATGCTACTACTCAAAAAAAAAAAAAAAAAGAAGGGATTATTCCTTCACAAGCAGTTTTCCATCCTCATTCCTTTTCCAAAACACCCTATACATTTCATCTGGGTGTATATTATATAACCAGTGAAGGAATGTGATATAATCAGTGCAAGAGAGGATCAACTAATAGATACAATTATGCTGCAGCAACAAAGACATAGCACAACCCAATCTCAGTTCTCTAATTGGCAAGGTTTTACTTTCTATGGGGCCCAGATCTGGAATTAACTACCAGTTTCTTTTTTAAAAAGCTCACCCCTCCTATCTTGACTATAATACATCAACTTCCAGATCCTAGGATCCATGACAGCTGGAACTGTGCATATTTTAGTCCTTATTGTATCTTCAGAAAGTAACTAGTGAATGAATTGCTTCCGTGGTATCGTCTTTCTCCATTTCTAATTGTTTAGGAATCCCTTTTTCATCATTTGGCTGCTCATCAAATGAGAATTCAATCTGCCTCACTGATAAACCTGAATCATTATTCAGAACAGGTCTCATTAGTTCATGAAATGGGGTGTGAGTTTTAAGATTTAGCAGCACCACACGGCCATCCTGCTGTGTGAGACTTCAAATGGAGATGATTTCTCTTTTCTCTCCTGGCTTCTTGTAGATTCTCACTGGCTGTGATCATCTCAGAGTCTCCTCAGTTTTTCAAAGAAGGGGGCTTGGGCGTACACCAAAAGATCTGGGGACCATTTCTTTCTTTCTTTCTTTTTTTTTTCTCACCACTCTTCTCTGAATTGATTGAACAGTGCTTGTAATAATTCATGAGGAGTAGAGTTTCTGTACGCTTTCTCGACCACATCCTAGTTTAGCCTTTTTTCCAGCCTTATGTTTAAGTGACAATAGTTTTAAAAATTTAAGTCTTTGTCTAAAAAAAAAAAAAACAGAGATATGGAATTCTCTAACATATTGTACCAGATTCTGAATAATTCTAAATTATTATATTTTTGTGACGTGTTTGAAGGACACTTTGCACATCCAAAATGACTCTCAGAAAGCATTAGGAAAAGTGACACTCCCACCTAAGCCTTTTCCTTAAGTCTAGAGGTGAACTAGACCTTAAAAGCTATGGAGGACTTCAACTCTTGGAGAGGATGTAGAGAGCAGATTTGAGACAGAGAAACTGGTAATAACTTAGTGTGGGGGGCAGGGAGCATACTGCATGTTCCAAAATGCTAAGCTGACCAAAGTGGAAGGAACATGACATCTGTACAAGGAAGAGTAACAGGTAAGGTTGGATTTAAGTTGTTAAGCTAAGATTTGTATTTTTTCTTTCTTTCTTTTTTTTTTTTTTAATTCACAGGTGAGAGTTGTGGAAGTTTTTTGAGAACAGACTAAGGGGAGAAAAGCAGTATTTGAAAATTTCCTGCTTCTTTCCTAAGTGTGGTGCATGGTACTGGGTGGATTGGTGGTGGTGGGATGTATGTGTGTGAGAGTGTGTGTGTGTGTGTGTGTGTGTGTGTGTGTGTGTGTGTATGTGTGTGGTGACAGGGTACCTAGAGAGGAGACCACCTGGACAGAAACCACCCATTTGTAAAGCTGTAAGGAGTTGCCCAAAGGGATGAAAAGAAAGATCTGTGTGAGGATGCTGAAATAGAAGTGTGTTCAGGACTGAGCAGTTGTGGGAGGAGCTACCATCAAACCACTGTGTGTGCTGAAAAAAGGGGCTTTGACCTTACATGAAGCTTTGCAGTAACAAGCCATAGGCTGCACTAAAGCCGACCCAAATACGTGTTAGAGAATTAAAAAAAAAAAAAAAAAAAAAAAGTGCGTTCAGGAGATAGTCTACTCTAGTTGCAATGACTTCTACATTGAAATATGTTGCTATTTATAGTCAATAATATCTCACTAAGAAAGAAGATTGGAAACTTCAAGCAAAATGGCCCTTCCATAGCTACGTATTTAGTATTGGCCTTTCCCTCATTTTCTCCTGCAGTGTGAAATGTGGGTTCGTTTCTTACCTGACCAGCATGATGGGGCATTAGGGCACAGGGAGCCCTGGGCTGCAGTGGACACAAATGGGACTGATTTTACAGGAGGAGTTTGGTTTGTCCCTAGGAGCAAAACCCTGTCTATTGAGCAACTTTTGTTAAATTTCTATCCCTAAACCGTCCATCTGACTCTTACCTTTTGCCCTGGTACCTAGCTTTTTAGTGCAAACCTGCACAAAGTAAATAAATCAGTGAAGACTATTGTACTGTAGTAAAAATGAAGAATCCGAGGGTAAGAATCATACAAACATAGGCAGATTTTTGAGGGTGCTGTGGCCCTGAATCCAGGGTCGGTACCATACTTGAGGGGAAAAGGGGGACCCAGGGGAGAGATTGCAAAACTTACCCCTCATCCCATTGGGAAACATTTAGATTCTCATTTCAGTGGGAGTTAAAGTTTCTGCAAAGTTGTGCTTTGTGTATAGGTGAAAAAATATATATATATACTTTTTCACATAAATATATGTAGGTAAAAATATACCTGGCATCAAAAGCCCTAACATAGTTTGAGGAAAGGCTGTGTGAGTTTCTGGACTGTGGGTTCTATGAGAAGTGAGTTAAAAAAAATAAAAATAAAAAAAATAAAAGGCCTTTCTAAAAAAACTAATGTTGTTCCATATGTATCTATTTAAAATTTAAATTTGACAGTGCCTTTACTCCACTTCGCAACCAATACTTTGAGGCTCAAGTGAAGGAAAGGGCTGAGAAGTTTGTGACATCTTAACTTCTTAGTCAGTGGGAGCACATGCCTCCGGGCTACGCTGTCAGCCAGAACCTATTGCTTTTGTCAGATGTTTTATTAGATTTTCTAAGTTGTACAATGCTTAACAAAAATGTAATTCTGGAGTCCGATTGTGATACCATTTGGGTTTCTATCCCAATTCTTTGGGCTACTGCCTCATGAAAAATTGTGAATTTTAGTTCTAAGAGGTGATTTTGTATACTTCTACCAATAACTGATGAGATTATTCACCAGACACGTTTAATAGATGTACACTCACTTTATTTGATGTCGGTGCCATCGGGAAGCATCTGCCTGTGCTGGTACCATAGCCATCTTTTCTGTATCTATCTTTGTGCCCTGAAATGTTCTAAGGATAATCTGCCACTTCATCTGCTTTTTCTCCCCAAGAAAAATCTTCTCAGATAACTTAACACTTCATAATTTTTGATGCTAATAACTCATGTAAGTTGAATGCCAGTTGGGTGTCACTTAGCTTCTCAGTTCTGCAACGGGGATTTTGTTATTCTCATTTTACCAAATTGTTAAGTTTTTTCAAGTAATTAGCAAAGGGTCCCACAGCTAAAAGAAGGGGTAGTATGATTCATTAGTCCATGATCTGGGGTAGGGATGTTGTTTGCTCTCAATCCTCAATATTTGTCACTGCGTAGTTCAATACTGGCCTGCAGAAGTACTCAGTATGTAGTGTTAGAGTGAAAGAATTAATGGTGAGTGATCCAGGTACAAGAGTACAAAACCTAGTGCATTCACTTAAGAAATTCGCAATTGCTAGCAAAGGGAAAGATCAATTCCATGATGAAGTTTTCAATGGTGCTTAGCAAAATGATTGAAAAAGAAATTTAGATAAATTTAAGGCTTGTTCTTGATTCTGAAACATTTTAGAAATGATCATCTTAAGTGGATGGTTGGTGTTAACATAATGATTTTAATGCCTAAAATAAAAAAATTGGCAACTTTATATAGGCCCACACAACTTAATTTTGTTTTCCAATCCTCTAAATCTCAGTCTAAGTTACCCTGTGCAGCCTGCTGAGGAAATTTTATCTCCATAATCTATAACGGTGACCAACCCAGACGTTGTTTGTACTTAACTCTTGACTGACTTTAATTATCTTAAGGAAGTTTCGAGGCAGCATTCTTCAATTGTCTGTGAGAATCTGCAACTTCCAATAGTCTCTATGAGCTACACTTCATAGATTGAATCTTTACCAAAAGCACAGCTGGCGTTGTGAAGAAGTTTTTGTGTTCCAGTCTGGGTAATGCCAACCTCTTCAGCCCGCACAATTTGAAACTCATTCTTACAATGATATGGTTAAAAATGAAATAAAGTCTTTTTAAAAGTTAAGATTAAAATTTTTTTTGTTGTAGTATTGTTGAGGTAAAATAACCCTTCAGAGCATTAATGCATACATATACACTTTCCAGTGTGTGTGTGTATATATATATATATACAGAGATGTACACACACACACACACAGAAGATTTCAAGAATGAAATATAAGGAATAAATTATGAACAATTCCTATGAATTGGTTAAATAAGAAAAATCAATTGTCAGTAGGAAACATGCATTAGGCTTTGAGACTGAAAAAAAAGGGTACTCGAACTATATTATTATTTCTATAGTATATTATGTCATATAATATACAGTCATATATGGCCGGGCACGGTGGCTCATGCCTGTAATCCCAGCACTTTGGGAGGCCAAGGTGGGCAGATTACCTGAGAACACCTGAGGTCAGGTGTTCAAGACCAGCCTGGCCAACATGGTGAAACCCCATCTCTACTAAAAAGACAAAAATTAGCTGGGCGTGGTGGCAGTTGCCTGTAATCCCAGCTACTTGGGAGGCTGAGTCTGGAGAATCGCGTGAACCCGGGAGGTAGAGGTTGCAGTGAGCTGAGATCCTATCACTGCGCTCCAGTCTGGGTGACAGAGCAAGAACTTGTCTCAAAAAAAGAAATGTACATATATTTCATACACACAAATATACACACAATATGATTTGTATATTATATATATATTTATACCAATCTTAAAGGCAAAAGTAATCTCAACGATTATTTTTATTTTTAAATTTTGTTGAATAATACTGTATGTTCAGTATTGAAATGCTTCCATCTGACTTAGCAGTGGGATCCCGGGGGTCCCCATGAATGCAAATGCTGAAAAAGCAGACCTTATATTTCTAGAATTTTAAGGAAGATAGGAGATAAGCATAAAAGAGTTCCCAGAGAAGCTGGTGTATTTTAAAATAAACCATAGGTAAAGAGGTATGTTTTAATGTTTTCTCAAGGAAAAAGAAATATAGGCTAGTGTCATGGATGTCCCACTTGCAATTGTTTTGGAAGGAATATTTTATTTTTGTGGTGCAAACACCAATGGTCAGGCTGCAACATGAGGGAGGTTGGAGAATCCACGGTGGTGGAAAAATAAGCTATTTTCATTCCTTCCTAAACCTCCACAAAATTATGCTTTTAGTAATCTTTCACCGCTTTACCTGGCATTGTCTTATTAAATGTGAAATGAATCTGCACTCAAAATGGCTTCAAGTGTGGCCACAAAGTCTCGTCTGTAGACAGAACACATCATAAACACTTTTGTGTTCTGAAAATCTCCAAAAAAACTAGGCTTGGAATACCCTTATATGGATAATATCTGTGGTCACCATCACTGCCCCACCAATTGAACTTCCAGCCAGGGCTGTTCAAGTTAAATCTCAGAAGGCATTTCCAAGATTCCTTTCCTGGCTCTTCTGAGTTTTCTGTAGTTCTCATTATGGCATTTGTGGCTTCGTATTTGCCTCTTTACTTTTAGGAAGGTAACAGAATGGCATTTCTTAGGTAATAAGTGTTTGCAAGACTGTCCTCAATTTACTTTTTTAAAGGACACCCGAAGACACATCAAATTGACTTTTTACTCTATTACTTTGTCTCCTTTTCCTTGTCTAAGTCTCTAATAATTTGAAGTAAACTAAAGTGTGAAAATCATATCTGCAATGCAATTGTAATATTTTAAATACACTATTTTGCATGTCTTTATGTTTCATGCGTACCATGTAGGGGATGAAGTTTTTAAAAGAAGAAGTTACAGTTGTTACAGAGTTGCTGCAGCCCCTAGAACAGTCGTGGGCACGCATCTAGTTTTTCTTGGTTAATTCAACTTGTGTTCAAACAATTTAGGGTCTGAACTATTCAGTTTTCTTCTGAATAGTTAGTAGTGTCACAGGCCTTTTTGAGTAAATCTGCTATAACAAAATACCAGATTTGATTATCTAGGCATTACGGAAGTCTAGGTTGTCTGTTAAGTGTTGCTGGCAGTATTCTTCTTTCTAGAACTTTCTCCTTTTTTGCTGATTCAGGGATGGGAGGAATGAACAGTGTACCTATAATATTTTCCTGATTATCTTGCCAGTAATTAAAAAACACACACACACCCCTGTTCTCCATGCCTTAGTATGCAGGTTGAGAGCTCATTTTAACTTGTTTGGGAATTAATCATCACAGTCTCACAAAAGCCTCAGTATCACTTGTTCTCTGGAGGTATAGGTTAGTTTATAGCTTAAAATACATGAAAAATTCTGCTATCTGGATGTTGCTACTCTATGAATGAGACATTGAGACATTCCTTTTTTTTTTTTTTTTTTCCATCTTTTCATTGGCCTTTAGGGACGAATCAGTGTATTTAAATATCCAGAAGATTTGTTTGAGGCTGTTGATGTCACAGTGATTTGTAGTCTTATTAAAATAACATTTGCTGATGACATGATACAATGCGTTGCATCATTTCATCTCAGCATGAAAACACACTGATCTTTTCATCACAGCCACACAGGTAATCTAGTAACCCGAGACTGTAATGTGATCAGCCACACCACTATCACCAACATTTGCATAAGTGCTTCTCTGAGATGGACTGAATTTCTAATCCAAAGTCGCGTCAAGGAAAAATAGCTGTTGCAGAATGATTTATCCCTTTATTGACTAAATGAAATTATTCAAATCCTGAAATCTGTTCTCTCTCTCAGCATTAAAATTTCAAGTGGGTACACTCTGGTTCTATAGCCATATCTTACACACACACACACACACACACACACACCATGTAACAGTAGAACCTAAAAATGATAATATGAAATGTTGTCTTAGGCATTCAGCTATCTCCAGTACTGTCACCAAAAAGGAACAATTCATTAGCATGAAATAATTGAGAAAATTAGATCACTCCTCTAGATGCCATAGCGTGTGAGAGTTTGCACACATTCTATTTATACACAGAACCAGCACAATTGTAAGTTTCCTGTCCTCCCTCAGTTCATAGGAGGAAAAAAAATCAGTAGACAATGAAGCAAAAAGGAACAGGGACTTCGTTGAGACAGATATGACTCTAGGTAGTGTACTTATCACAAAAGGAGACAAGACCATGGAGACAGGAGGCTTATTTGAGAGGTCATGACACATTCTGAAGTACTGAGTGAATTTCATATTCTTGTGCATCATGGATGTAGAAAAATATATTTTAAAAAAGCATCAAAGGAAACAAAATGAGTAAAAAATACTCTTAAGTAAAATTTTTAAGTGTCAAATACATTTGAAGAAACTTATTCTGTCTCTCTTGCAGAGATGTATTACCTGTTTTAAACTAGGCTGTAAATTCAAGTGCTGAAAGTCCAAAAAATTCATGTGTTAAAATATCAAAGAAGCAATTTTCTCCTGTGGCATTTTATTTTATTCCATGTGAAAATAGGGCGACCGAGGACATTTTATAAAACAGCCTGTTTTTCAGGCTGATATTACAGACTTGTGAGATTTGGATATTTTGGTCAAGTTCCAAGTTTCTGAATCCACCAGTGTTTGCCCATCAATATTTGAAACCTGTCAGTTCTCAACATTAAGTCCCTGTTATGACGGACAGCAAACTGGACGTGAGTCTGTAAAAATAAGGTCCACCTGGTTCACCAAAGCCCAGCGTTCAGCTTCGGTTCACGCTGCTTGTCCCTAAAGATGAGCTGTGACAAATCAGACCCTATTTTAAGGGGAAACACCTTTTGTTTTTTTAATTGCGTGCCTCAAACCATTCTTTTAAAATGAACCCTCATTTTTCTGAAAAATGTATCAACTTTCATTTTCCAAATTCAGTTTTAAAGTGTGAGAAGTTTTATCCCTAAAAAATAATTTTGTATGGGAGGCCGAGGTGGGCGGATCACGAGGTCAGGAGATGGAGACCATCCTGGCTAAAAGGGTGAAACCCCGTCTCTACTAAAAATACAGAAAAGTAGCCGGGCAAGATGGCGGGCGCCTGTAGTCCCAGCTGCTCGGGAGGCTGAGGCAGGAGAATGGCGTGAACCTGGGAGGCGCAGCTTGCAGTGAGCCGAGATCGCGCCACTGCACTCCAGCCTGGGCTACTGAGTGAGACTCCGTCTCAAAAAAAAAAAAAAAAAAAAAAATTCAAAAAGAATTGTATATTATAGCCTCAGGCATCTATAGTGCAAAAGCACACTTCAAAATTGTAATTTCTAGGATCAAATGTATACAGCATGGTTATTACCTATTTTTATTCTAAGTTTTAATAGTACTACATAATTGGAAGGAGGACTTATGAATCATATGACAATGTGAATGTCATTTAGACCTCTTTCCTCTGCTTATGAATCTCTCACATCTGTGAGTTTTATTAAGCTCCTCATTGCGTATTCATAAATGCCCCACTCTTTTGAATAAAGAAAAGGGAAAAGTAGGCAAGATAAATAACACTGGAAAACTAATTATTGAACTGTTCTTATTGACTGAATTAATAGTCCAAAACATTATAGAGAATGAAAAGTTAATGAACAGACTGGTGAGAATACAATGACATTTAAATAAAGATGTCCTTGCTATCATTTATAATATAATTAAGGAAAAATTTTCACCTTTCATTATTTTGGGAACTTGGAACTTCTTTTTCTGTTATTGTTCCAGGATTTTATAGGCTAGTTTGTAAATACGTGTTGCTAATATGCAGCCTTTTTCTTTGCACTGCTCCACAGATCTTAAAGGCTTTGAATACTGAGAGCACTGACCTTAATACTTTAAAACAATGGCCCAGTTCAGTTTGATATTTCAGATGTTTCAGGGGAAAAAAACAAAAAACAACAGAAAAAAAACAGCAGCGGAGTTAAAGTAGCTTCCCTTCGTTTTACCAAACATATGATACCAATCCTCGAACTAGAAACATGTCTTGTAAAACTTTACACTCGACAATCTGTTCTGGTTTAGTAAATGGCTGAGAATATCTATGCCAGTCTTCATGGAGTCAGACAGTCCTTGGATCGTCACCACTTTAAAGTGTTAATTACACTAGCATTTCAAAATTATCTTTAAATTTTAGCAATTCAAATACTCCTCAGATGAAACACTTGTATTTTTGGTCACTGTTCCCCTATCAAATAGACACTGTTTTTCAGAAATGAACTTATTTCACTTCCACCGAACTGAATTCTTTTTACCCTATAATGATTACATAATTTTCATCATTACCTATGATAGTTCTGTGCCAGCAAAGATAAATTGAGGAAATAATGCAAATATTCTCATAACGAGAAATACTATTCACATGATGCTTTCTAGTTTATAAAATGATGTTTTCCATATATGTTATCCAATTTAATCCTCCTAACAGCACGGTAAGAAATGTTGCACCATCCCCATCTTTATAGATGAATGCAACAAACTTGTTCAAGTTTACTCAGCTAGGAAGGGGCTCATCAGTCTTCTATTTTTTTCAGACCCATTACCATTTTAGTTCAAATAAATACACTATTCTCATTTCAACAATCTAAGTAAAAATATACACTTGGAGTTATTCAGATGATTTCAAATTGTCCACCAGTTGTAATTATGGGCACATCAGACATACCTTCGGTATAATTACTGAATGCTGTTCTCGCCTTCCCTGGATCTTTTTCCTACACAAAAGCAATGCAGATTAATGACATCTAAAAAATAGGAACTTGGGAATGTGGAATCCTGTTTGATTTTGGTATTTTATTAAAAAGGCAGAATTAGAATTAAAAGAGGTTGAATATATTAGCAGGGCAACTGCTCAGGATTCATCAGATAAAAGGGAGCATTATCAAGATTCCTGGCTCCAGCCCAAAGGAGAAAAAGCTTTCTCTTGTGCAAATTGCCTCACACTTCGACACAGTGCCAGCATTGTAAATGGGACTTATTTCCTCTCTAACTAAAGCCAAAGTATCATATTTACTTTTTCTGAATGCAATAATTAAGCCATTAAGTAGAGGTTTCTAAATTGGACACTGTTTGCAAAAAAGCATTAGGAAAGGCCAGGAGAGACCATTTTGTTTCTGAAACATCACAGCCTGTTCAGCAACATCAACCAGACTGGGCAGTCATATCTCATGGTATAGGAGCTGATTTTGCCTGTAAAACTCATGGAAGACACAATGAACTGTTTCATCTAATCACTATTGTAGTCTCCATTAATAGATTTCATGGGGTTTTTATAAATCAAGCTTCAAGCTTGTGGGTCTTAACTTGGTGTTAAGAGGGTCTGGGGGCCGGGCATGGTGGCTCACTCCTATAATCCCAGCACTTTGGGAGGCTGAGGCGGGTGAATCATGAGGACAGGAGTTCGAGACCAGCCTGACCAATATGGTGAAACCCTGTCCTCTATTGAAAATACAAAACTTAGCTGGGCATGGGGGTGCGTGCTTGTAGTCCCAGTTCTTTGGGAGGCTGAGGCAGGAGAATCACTTGAACCCAGGAGGTGGAGGTTGCAGTGAGCCAAGATGGCACCACTGCCCTCTAGCCTGGGCAACAGAACAAGACTTCATCTCAAAAAAAAAAAAGGGAGAGATCTAGGAACTTAGGAGAATGTTTGTTACATGCACATTTTCACTAACCTTTACCTGAAATTAAGCATTTGCTTTAACTGTTAAAACAACATACCACCACAGTATTAGCAGTGCCTTTTACTTTTGCAGCAAAGCAATCAGTTTCTTCATATCACATTTCAGCTGTTGCAGATATCTCATAGTATTGTTTAAACATATCACTTCCATGAAATTACAGTAGTTAGATCCGCAGCTAGATTTTGTTATGTAATAAGTAGCACAATCTTACTATGCCACAAATTTATTTTTATGTATTTCTAATGACCGTGTTTTAATATAATTGTTTTTTTTTTTTTGGTAACCCTAGACATGTTTCATTTTATATTCTTAAAAACATTGGTATGAGAAAGAATTCATAGACTTCAGGAGTCCATGGCACATAACAAAACTTTAATATCTTTGAAAGGGATCCCATTGTTGAGATTATCATTTATGATTTATGTCTGGTTTAATTGCAAGTGTGTGTGTGTGTGTGTGTGTGTGTGTGTCTGCTATTTAGTAGACTCTGTGCTAGGCACTGGAGACACAAATATGGATTTTTATATTATTACTCACTAAAAAGGTGTCTGGTAGAGAAATCTATCATACATTCAGATAATTATGTGCCAACAAGGACTATATAGTAACAATCTGTGATAAGTATTTTATATGCATCACAACTTTTATTTTTACTTTATACATGAAGAGACTATGGTACAAAGAAATTAATTTGATGATTTAAGCAAGTAATTGGTGTAGTTTTGATTTATTCTTAGGACGTGGGAGTCCAGGGTCCCAGTGCTAAACCACTGGGCTTGACTCTTGCTGGGTGTGAAGAGCATAGAAATAGCCATTTGTACAAGCTCTCCGGAAGCAGAGATGACAAGCAGCCAATCTGAGAGTAGTTGCAATGTTTGTGGGCCTCACTTCTTTGGATTATGATAGGCTGGCAGATAGTAGCAGTCAGTCAGGTGAAGAAGGGAAGTCAGGGTACAACAGGGGGGACAGTGATGAGGAAGAAGGTTGCAATTGATTTACTGCCAAGTATTATCGGTTGTACCATGGAAGCAGACGCAGAGAGTGACAGTCGCTGGGACTAGATGGCAGATGGGTATAGACAGTAGGCATGAGAGTCAGTGCAAAACCCTCTCTTGCTTTTTCTTGAGTATATGTGCAGTTTTATTCAATGTATTGTTTATGTGATCTTTTTGGTCCTAAAAACTTTGCCCTACAAATTCTAGCTAATAGTTTTCTTAGCACCTATAGTCCTCAGTTTGTTTGATTGGTGGTGTGGACTTGAAACCTCATTAGCTAAAGTTCATAGTCACTACCACAACAATTCTTTTTCACCTTTCTATTCTATTTATCACAAAAAGATTTACAAACATTCTCTGCCTTATTAACTTCTGGATCCTTTTGAAACTATAGAATTTAGTTTAGAGCAGTGGGTTTCAAACCTAATGGGCATGTTAAATCACAGACTGCTGGATTGCTGGTCCCAACTCCAGACTTTCAGATTCAGAATATCTAGGATATGGCCAGTCTGCATTCTTAACAAGTTCCCAGGTGATGCTGATGCCTTCAATCCACTGGTCTACTTTGGGACCATGTTGATGTTATACAACTCTTCCTAAACCAGCTTCAAGTTATTTAACCTCATGGACTTAAGCAAGATGGTATAGTGGGAAAAATGGGTTATGGATTTAGGCAGACCTTGAGTCATATTCAAAATCTAGTATTTAGCAGCTGTGTGACCTTGGCAACTGTTACACCTCCCTTGACCTCACTTTTCTCAGCTTTAAAATGTATGAAACAATTTCTACTCAAAATATAGTAATAGACAGTATTATTGGGTGTTGTTATTCACCAAATGTTTGTGTCCCCCTCCCCAAAATTCATATGTGAAGCCTTAATCCCCAATATGACGGTATTAGAAGATGAGGTCTTTGGGAGGTAACTGGATTGAGTTGAGGTCATGAAGAGGCACCATGGTGCCACCATGATCAGTGCCCTAACAAGAAGAGGAAGAGCTCAGAGCTCTCTCTGTCGTGTGAGCACACTGCGAGAAAGGCAGCAGCAGTCCGCAAGTCAGGAAGAGAGCCCTCATTAAGAGCTCATCCACGCTGGCATCTTGATCTCTTGGTCTTCTTTTGTTTTTCGGGTTTTGTTGTTGTTGTTGTTGTTGTTGTTTGCCTGTTTGCTTGTTTTTGAGATGGAGTCTCACTCTGTTGCCCAGCCTGGAGTACAGTGGTGCGATCACAGCAACCTCCACCTACCAGGTTCAACCAATTCTCCTTCCTCAGCCTCCCTAGTAAGTGGTACTACAGGAGCTCACCACCACACCTGGCTAATTTTGTATTTTCAGTAGAGACCGGGTTTCACCATGTTGGCCAGGCTGGTCTGGAACTCCTGACCTCAGGTGATTCACCCGCCTCAGTCTCCAAAAGTGCTGGGATTATAGGCATGAGCTACCACACCCAGCCCTGATCTTGGTCTTCTAGCCTACAGAACTAAGAGAAACAAGTTTCTGTTGTTTAAGCCACTGAGTCTATGGTATTTTGCTATAGCAGCCTGAGCTGATGAGGACAGTTGCTAATTTTGTCTCATGCTGTGTGCTAAGTGGTTCATTTGCATCATCTTATTCAATTCTCATAACAAGTCCTCCCTGTTTTATATGTTGACGCTGAGGCATGGTAAGGTTTAGGCTACACAGGTTTAAGCTGAAGGGTCAGTAGCTGAATAAACTGGGGGAATGTGTTTCCAAAGGCTTTGCCCTTAATCTCTATAACATGTTTTCCTTTATATCTGGGCTTTTGTCTCTGTATAACCTATGTCAAAGTAAATACTCTGATCTTTCAGGCTAATTATCTACCTTCTTGCCTGCCTTCCTTCCATGCTCATTGATAACAGGTGTGTCTTCTCCTTTAGCTTCCAGAGAGTGTTCACTCACTGCCAGCAATCATAGTGAATAAGCCCTCTGCCTCCAAGCCTTCTCAGACAATCCAGTTCATAGTGATTCAACTGTGTTATGGTAACAGAACCCCTAGTATGTTTTTTCTTCCCCATCTCTCGTATAGAACATTCTTTCTGTGGTTATGTGGACTCATATTATACTGCAATTATTTCTCATATTTATGTTAATTTTTGCAGCCTTGTTTGAAGGATTTTGGAGAGAAACAGTGATCTTCTTTTGAATATTCCATTGCACCTAGCATAAGGCTAGATAGATAAGAGCACTCACAGAGAGAATCTCATAGGCTTTAGTCTCCACTCAGTGCTAGTCCACATGTCCATAACCTAACTCAACATTACAAAACTGTACTGAAATCAGTTTAGAAAATATGTCAACCATATCCAGTTGACATTTTCAGTCACTACTTTATTCAAGATGTCAACTTGATTTGTAAAATGAACGTATATTGTTTCTACAAAGAACTTTATGTTTTGCTTAAGCAAGTAAGCCTCTAAAGTAATCAAAAATAAAATCTGAATAAAGACTTCTGGAATAAACTAGATTCTTAAAGAGACAGATACTAAAGCATTGGAGGCTGATTGGCTCTCCTACTCTGAATAAAGATTTTTACCAAGCACTTGTTTTGTGCCATTGGTGCTGTATGGATTCTTTATGTATCACACATTGTATCATGATGTATAACGTAATAAGAGAGTTACTTATAATGTCCATTTTACAGATGAGGACACTGAGTTTTAGGGAGGTTGAATAACCAGCCTAAGGCTATTAGGAGATAGGGATGGCATTCAAACCTCATGTGTCTCACTACAAAATACACCTGAACTTGACCACAATTCTATGTCATTTGCCTCACAAGATTTCAAAACAATGCAAAAACAATTGTCCTACTCAATGACAAAATTGTTCAAACAAGATATCTCAGTCCCTTTTATGCTGCTGTTACAGAATACCCAAGCCTGGTAATTTATAAAGAATGGAAATTCATTTCTTACAGTTCTGGAGGCTGGAAAGTCCAAGGTCGTGGGGCTAGCATCTTGTGAGGGTTTTCTTGCTGCTTGGTGGAAGACGGAAGGGCAAGAAAACGTCAGAGCACAAGACGGGGCTGGACTCTCATTTATAGCAAGTCCAATCTTACTATAATGAATCCATTACCACAATAACAACATTAACCCATTCATGAGGATTCCACCTCTTAAAAGTCCCACTTCTCAACACGATTACATTGGGGATCACGTTTCCAACACAGGAACTTTGGGAGATACAGTCAAACCATAGCACAAGGTATTTGCACTATATAACAAATAAATAAATATGTAAGTCCCCTTAAAACCATATTTTTCTTTTCACTTGTAAAGTGGAGTCATGATATAGCTGAAAGAATAAAAAATATAAAAGTTTAATAATTTGGTAGAAATATTTTGGGCTTTTAGTTCAATTGTGAAACTTGACCTACTCATAAAGATCCTTATAAATAGCTAGCTGATGAGTTCACTTTGAGTTCAGAAAACCACACATTCATTTTAAGTATTCATTTCATTGTCTCTAAAGGACTAATTCAGTTATTTTCTTTGAGTTATCAAGAAAATGTTGGTGAATACTGAAAAAACTGTCTTGTTGCTTTATTAACTAGCTACTTTATAAAAAAAAATTAGTGCTATAGACAGAATAACGCATAAGGAGGAGAAATGCACTGCTCCCAGACACCTAATTATTGTAGCTTGGAAATGGTGTTATTTTAAGTTTACTACTCTTTCTTGTCACCTTTTCAAAATGTTGCCTGATAAATATAATTCTCCCTCAGAGGTCTATAAACCTATTGATTAGGCATCTTAAATTACACAAGAATACATAAGAATGCCCAAATTGATTCACATCAACAGACAATTGAGCCTTGTCATCAGTTTTTGCAACATTACCAAATATAAAAATAAATTATTAGATTTATATAACTTAATGTAATTTGAACATACTAAAATGGACCACTCCAAATACACTGAGACTTTCTAGTAGAATTCATTCTTGTGTATAATTTAGGATAAAATAGTTTTATCTCGGACCCTACCGAATACAGGAATGTGTAGAACTGTGTGCACAACTTTACCTAACACTATCTCTGCAATAGCAGGATGCATGACAAGGATGCTGGTTTTGAAATATAGGGATGTTAGGCCGAGGCGGGCAGATCACGAGGTCAGGAGATCGAGACCATCTTGGCTAACATGGTGAATCCCCGTCTCTACTGAAATACAAAAATTAGCCAGGCATGGTGGCACACGCCTGTAATCCCAGCTACTTGGGAGGCTGAGGGAGGGGAAATGCTTGAACCTGGGAGGCAGAGGTTGCAGTGAGCTGAGCTCGCGCCATTGCACCACTCCAGCCTGGTGACAGAGCAAGACTCCATCTAAAAAAAAAAAAAAAAGGAAATACAGGGATGTTATAATGGCCCATTTGTATAAGCAAAATTACATGTAAGATTTGGTCATAGTGAACTCTGACACAGCACTTACTCTGGCCCAAGTTATCTTATAATTTTTACATTAATAATCATGCTCATAATAACTTGATGATGTAGACACAAATAACTGAATTATACAGCTAAGAAAACTGAGGCACAAAGTTTTTAAAGAACTTATCCAAGGTGATAACAGCTAATAAATCCCAGGGAGCTCAATTTAAGCTACCCTATTTGCTTCCACAGTACATATTTCTAAGCAGCAAGATTCATTCCTCCTCAACTTGAGTATATAAGAATAGAAATGAGATTGAGTTGTCTTTAGCCAAGTTTGAGAGATATGGAAGTTTGCTGAAGCTTAAGTTGAAATATTGTATAGTAAAAGTGTTTGCCAACTCCTTACAAATGAAGCTCTTCCGAATAGGGATGTCTCCTCTAGCACTTCATTTGTGAGTTAAAAATTGGCGATAAAATAAAGATGGTGGCTACCATGAAGCACTGCATAAAAAGACTTCTTTCCAAATTATGATTACAACATACAATCAGTCAAGGATAAATTACATTACAAAATTCTATATCAAAAGAGCTTTGATTAAAGCTAGCAATGTAACATTGACACATAGAAAATAGTAAAGGAAGCACAGGTTATCACTGATCAAAATGGAAGGATGAGAGCTGGGAGATAAAGACAAGAGGAAAGTACCACGTGCATGGTGCCCACTGAGTATCAATAAATTATATTGAAATTCCAAAAGGCCAAGGAGAGCCCCTGAAGTAGCAATCGGTAGAGCACCATGCTCTTTCCAAGGATGTTTACAAAGCAAACAAAATAAATAAAATGCACGAAAAAAATTAGCTAAAGAGAAAAATCAGAATGCTGGAGAGCCAGGTGAAGAATCAGGTAGATTGCATTGTAGGCCATTGGCAGACCTAAAAAGATGGCTAGTTTTTTTTTGTTTTGTTTTGTTTTGTTTTTTAAAATAAGGATAAGGAGTTAATTAAAAGCCCACAGCATTGGTGAAATGGGAGAGAAGAGTTTGTTTTGCCAAACAAGCTAAAGGACAAGACTTTTGGAGTACAAACTGGAAAGATGGGTGACTCCAGGAAGAGCACCACACATTAGGGTAGCCTGGCTGAATCATCTGTACGTCTTGCATGGATATCACGGTTGATTGGACTAATCTAGCTACTAAGCCTTCTTGAGGCACGGCCTTTATGAGACTGCACAAGGAAAGAATAATAGAAATTTGTTTTTCAAACAAGCTTTTATAATCTATAAACCTCTTTTGCTAGAGCTTACAGACAACTGTCCAAGGAATAATGTGTAAGCTAAATATGGTTAATATCAAGTAATGATAATAAATAATTATTTGAGTAAGAGTCCTTAATCTAGGAGCCCATGAACAATGCAATTTTCAGGAGCCTGCAAACCCCCTTAAAAATCACATGTGTAATTTCGTGTGTGGGATGAGAGTGTATTCATCTGTTAGGGTTGTCTTAACAAAATACCACAGACTAAGTGGCTGAAACAACAGAAATTCACGGGTTTCATAGTTCTGGAGGCTGGAAGTTCAAAATCAAGGTGCCAGCAGGGTTGGTTTCCTCTGAGGCCTCTTCCCTAGGGTTGCAGATGGCCATGGTCCTCAGATGACCTTTTTTTGGGCATGTGCATTCCTGGTATGTCCAAATTTCTTCTCACAAAGACCCAAGCCAGATTGGATTAGGCCCTATCCATACAACATCATTTAGCCTTCATTACCTCATTAAAGGTCTGATCTCCAAATGCAATCATTCTAAGAAACTGGGGGTAGGACATCACCATATGAATTTTAGGGGGCCACAATTCAGCTCCCTATAGAAAGCTTATCCCATCTCAAAAAGATAAATGATTCAGAAAAAAATTAAGAACCAGTAGTTTGAAGTCAAAGCGTCTGTTTTTTTGTGTGTGTCATACTTCTTCAAAGCTTGCATCAAATAGTATTTTGCTACCTCAATATAGATCATTGATATATAATGTTATGTGGTTATTAGATAAGGAATACTGAGCCCTTTCTCACTAATACCAGTTCTCTGACATGCTCTTCATAACACAGGCCCTGTTGTCCTCTTGTTGAGCCAAAGTCCAAAAGTCCATTTTTGACTTTTCCAAAATATTTGACCTTATGGTCTCTGTGCTGAGTACTCAATTCTGTACTATGGCATGAAAGCAGCGATAGACAATACACAAACAAATGGGTGTGACAGTGAAATAAAACTTTATGGGCACTGATATTAATTTCATATAATTTCACATATTACAATGTATCGTTCTTTTGACTTTTCTTCAACCCTTTAAAAATATTAAAAAAATATTATTTCATAACTTGTAGAAAAACAGACAGTGGGCCCAATTTGGCCCACAGACCATAGTTTGCTGACCCCAGTTTAGGAAGGAGAACCAGTCCCAAGAACTACACCAGTGAATTTAGAACTATTTCTCTAATGAGAATCATCACAAGAAACGTTTCATAGATTGTCTCCTCTCTATTGTTGTATCCACTGTCATAGATTAAGGTAGAATACACCTTGCCAATTATGCACAGATGCAGTTTTTCCCCAAAAACCTGTAGGCAATCAGTTTTTATACTTTAGTACAAAGTGATACTGACAGAATCTCCTGTTCTGATCTGTATGTCAAATACTAATCTAGACACTGGAAGTAAAGGAGTGAACATACGTAGAAAATCTTCCTGTCTCTCTGGAGCCTATATATTCCTTATTTCTCCTCAATAGTTAGGAGAGGAGAAAGTAATTAAAACTTACTGAGCACCCACCTGGAGCCAGATGTGATACATTGAGACATGCTATCAGGAATTGCCAATCAAATGCAGGCTGCGCACTGCCCAAGTCTCTGACTCTGAAGAAGTGAAGCTCCCCAGAACTGTGAGATGGGGAGCACTTTTTTATGAATGCAGAAGTTTATTTTAACTCACATTGCTCTTAAGAAACAGGACAAGGTGCAGTGTTGTTTGCCTCCAAAATCCACCTCTTCCTTTATATAATATTGTCTTCCAAGGTAATATTTGTCAATATTAAGCAAAGCAAAACAAATGTAACACACACGTTGGTACACTATTCTTGGAGAATATAAAACAGGTTGAGGTCAAATGCAAGTCCAATTTGCTCAGAGCTCTATCTGTTGGGAGTTCTCTTATAGCCCCACTGTGAACATTAATTAAGGAGATTTGATTAAATGTAATCAACTTTTTTTTTCCCCTAATAGTATTATGTCTCCACTTAGCCTTATTTCTTAGGTAAATTTTATGCCATACCTTTCCCAAGGTTTTTTCTTTCTCAACTTGCTCACATTCTGCAGACCACAATGTCAGTTTTGAGAGTTTGTATGAGCCTTTTATGACCATATTTATGTTACAAGCAAGCATATGAGAATGAAACCCTTAAATTTCCATTTAACAAGCAAGCAAGCAAGTTGATGCTCAAGCTGGAGCAAAACTTTGATGTTGCTAAGTAAAGATTATGTCTGACTCTAAACTTAGACCAGATTGGAAAGCAACATGATAAAATGAAGAAGAAAGATTAGGTGGTCTTAAATTTTAAAACTGTCTAGAGTTATGAGCCTCTCCAAGTCACGTCCCACACTGGAACTCATCTTTCCTAATTAGTAAAATGATATTTCTTTCAACCTCCAACATAACACAAGCCTTCTCCTTTTGTGAACCAAACAGATGTATCCAGATAGAGAAATCTTCATATGGACCATAAAGTGACATGGCTTGAAATGGACTCCTTGTCTATTACCTGGGGGCAATGTTTGGATAATATGTGAATTGAATTTTCTCAGAAAAATTGTGGCATAATTAAAATATCTCTAGGATTATTGTGAGAATTAAATAAAGATATATGCCCGCTCAGTACAGAGAGCCAAGGCTATGTCTAGTATGTGACTGTGAATGGATTCTTTTATTTGAGAGAATTTCGCTCTCTCACCCAGGCTGGAGTGCAGTGGCGTGATCTCAGCTCACTGTAATCTCTGCTTTCCGGGTTCAAGTGATTCTCCTGCCTCAGCCTCCTCAGTAGCTGGGATTACAGGCACATGCCACCGTACCTGGCTAATTTTTTTTTGTATTTTTAGTAGACCTGGGGGTTTCACCATGTTGGTCAGGCTGGTCTCAAACTCCTGATCTTATGATCCACCCACCTCGGCCTCCCAAAGTGCTGGGATAACAGGCATAAGCCACTGCACCCAGCGTGAATGGCATTATTCTTAACAGTCATTCTCAAGCTAAGAAAGTGCCAGTGGGCAGCCAGCTGCCAAATGTGGTAGATAATTTACAATCAGAGCTGCAGCTGTTAAGCATGTCCAAGAAGTGTAGGAAGATGTCATGGGTAGTCATGTCCATAGAAGGTTGTATGTTGACTCTGGATCAGAGCTGGAGGTGAGTAACAGTGTGAGGCCAAACCAGCTTGGTATGTTTGTTTCCACAGTCAGTTTTAGACTGCTGGATTGACTGGACCTCCATCTCAGCTGATCTTACTTCACTGATCTCTGCAAATGTTTCTCATGTGTTTCCTTTGGTCCCCTTGGCATAGGCTGGATAATCCTCCCAACAAGATGTCCATGTCCTAATCCCAGAACCTGTGAGTATCTTATTTGTTTTTTGTTTTTTTTCCAGTTTCCTCCATTGTTAGCATCTTTTTTTTTTTTTAAATTATACTTTAAGTTCTAGGGTACATGTGCATAACGTGCAGGTTTGTTACATAAGTATACATGTGCCATGTTGGTGTGCTGCACCCATCAACTCGTCAGCACCCATCAATTCGTCATTTATATCAGGTATAACTCCCCAATGCAATCCCTCCCCCGTCCCCCTCCCCATGATAGGCCCCAGTGTGTGATGTTCCCCTTCCCGAGTCCAAGTGAGCTCATTGTTCACTTCCCACCTATGAGTGAGAACATGCGGTGTTTGGTTTTCTCTTCTTGTGATAGTTTGCTAAGAATGACGGTTTCCAGCTGCATCCATGTCCCTACAAAAGACGCAAACTCATCCTTTTTTATGGCTGCATAGTATTCCATGGTGTATATGTGCCACATTTTCTTAATCCAGTCTGTCACTGATGGACATTTGGGTTGATTCCAAGTCTTTGCTATTGTGAATAGTGCCGCAATAAACATACGTGTGCATGTGTCTTTGTAGTAGCATAATTAATAATCCTTTGGGTATATACCCAGTAGTGGGATGGCTGGGTCATATGGTACATCTAGTTCTAGATCCTTGAGGAATCGCCATATTGTTTTCCATAATGGTTGAACTAGTTTACAATCCCACCAACAGTGTAAAAGTGTTCCTATTTCTCCACATCCTCTCCAACACCTGTTGTTTCCTGATTTTTTAATGATTGCCATTCTAACTGGTGTGAGATGGTATCTCATTGTGGTTTTGATTTGCATTTCTCTGATGGCCAGTGATGATGAGCATTTTTTCATGTGTCTGTTGGCTGTGTGAATGTCTTCTTTTGAGAAATGTCTGTTCATATCCTTTCCCCACTTTTTGATGGGGTTGTTTGTTTTTTTCTTGTGTATTTGTTTGAGTTCTTTGTAGATTCTGGAAATTAGCCCTTTGTCAGATGAGTAGATTGCAAAAATTTTCTCCCATTCTGTAGGTTGCCTGTTCACTCTGATGGTAGTTTCTTTTGCTGTGCAGAAGCTCTTTAGTTTAATTAGATCCCATTTGTCAATTTTGGCTTTTGCTGCCGTTGCTTTTGGTGTTTTAGACATGAAGTCCTTGCCCCTGCCTATGTCCTGAATGGTACTAGCTAGATTTTCTTCTAGGGTTTTTATGGTATTAGGTCTAACATTTAAGTCTCTAATCCATCTTGAATTAATCTTCGTATAAGGAGTAAGGAAAGGATCCAGTTTCAGCTTTCTACTTATGGCTAGCCAATTTTCCCAGCACCATTTATTAAATAGGGAATCCTTTCCCCATTTCTTGTTTTTGTCAGGTTTGCCAAAGATCAGATGGTTGTAGATGTGTGGCATTATTTCTGAAGGCTCCGTTCTGTTCCATTGGTCTATATCTCTGTTTTGGTGCCAGTACTATGCTGTTTTGGTTACTGTAGCCTTGTAGTATAGTTTGAAGTCAGGTAGCGTGACGCCTCCGGCTTTGTCCTTTTGACTTAGGATTGTCTTGGCAATGCGGGCTCTTTTTTGGTTCCATATGAACTTTAAAGCAGTTTTTTCCAATTCTGTGAAGAAACTCATTGGTAGCTTGATGGGGATGGCATTGAATCTATAAATAACCTTGGGCAGTATGGCCATTTTCACAATATTGATTCTTCCTATCCATGAGCATGGTATGTTCTTCCATTTGTTTGTGTCCTCTTTGATTTCACTGAGCAGTGGTTTGTAGTTCTCCTTGAAGAGGTCCTTTACATCCCTTGTAAGTTGGATTCCTAGGTATTTTATTCTCTTTGAAGCAATTGTGAATGGAAGTTCATTCCTGATTTGGCTCTCTGCTTGTCTGTTACTGGTGTATAAGAATGCTTGTGATTTTTGCACATTAATTTTGTATCCTGAGACTTTGCTGAAGTTGCTTATCAGCTTAAGAAGATTTTGGGCTGAGACGATGGGGTTTTCTAAATACACAATCATGTCATCTGCAAACAGGGACAATTTGACTTCTTCTTTTACTAACTGAATACCCTTGATTTCTTTCTCTTGCCTGATTGCCCTAGCCAGAACTTCCAACACTATGTTGAATAGGAGTGGTGAGAGAGGGCATCCCTGTCTTGTGCCAGTTTTCAAAGGGAATTTTTCCAGTTTTTGCCCATTCAGTATGATATTAGCTGTGGGTTTGTCATAAATAGCTCTTATTATTTTGAGGTACATTCCATCAATACCGAATTTATTGAGCGTTTTTAGCATGAAGGGCTGTTGAATTTTGTCAAAATCCTTTTCTGCATCTATTGAGATAATCATGTGGTTCTTGTCTTTGGTTCTGTTGATATGCTGGATTACGTTTATTGATTTGCGAATGTTGAACCAGCCTTGCATCCCAGGGATGAAGCCCACTTGATCATGGTGGATAAGCTTTTTGATGTGCTGCTGAATCCGGTTTGCCAGTATTTTATTGAGGATTTTTGCATCGATGTTCATCAGGGAGATTGGTCTAAAATTCTCTTTTTTTGTTGTGTCTCTGCCAGGCTTTGGTATCAGGATGATGTTGGCCTCATAAAATGAGTTAGGGAGGATTCCCTCTTTTTCTGTTGATTGGAATAGTTTCAGAAGGAATGGTACCAGCTCCTCCTTGTACCTCTGGTAGAATTCAGCTGTGAATCCATCTGGTCCTGGGCTTTTTTTGGTGGGTAGGCTATTAATTGTTGCCTCAATTTCAGAGGCTGCTATTGGTCTATTCAGGGATTCAGCTTCTTCCTGGTTTAGTCTTGGAAGAGTGTACGTGTCCAGGAAATTATCCATTTCTTCTAGATTTTCTAGTTGATTTGCGTAGAGGTGTTTATAGTATTCTCTGATGGTAGTTTGTATTTCTGTGAGGTCGGTGGTGATATCCCCTTTATCATTTTTTATTGCGTCTATTTGATTCCTCTCTCTTTTCTTCTTTATTAGCCTTGCTAGCGGTCTGTCAATTTTGTTGATCTTTTCAAAAAACCAACTCCGGGATTCATTGATTTTTTGGAGGGTTTTTTGTGTCTCTATCTCCTTCAGTTCTGCTTTGATCTTAGTTATTTCTTGCCTTCTGCTAGCTTTTGAATGTGTTTGCTCTTGCCTCTCTAGTTCGTTTAATTGTGATGTTAGAGTGTCAATTTTAGATCTTTCCTGCTTTCTCTTGTGGGCACTTAGTGCTATAAATTTCCCTCTACACACTGCTTTAAATGTGTCCCAGAGATTCTGGTACGTTGTATCTTTGTTCTCATTGGTTTCAAAGAACATCTTTATTTCTGCTTTCATTTCGTTATGTACCCAGTGGTCATTCAGGAGCAGGTTGTTCAGTTTCCATGTAGTTGAGCGGTTTTGATTGAGTTTCTTAGTCCTGAGTTCTAGTTTGATTGCACTGTGGTCAGAGAGACAGCTTGTTATAATTTCTGTTCTTTTACATTTGCTGAGGAGTGCTTTACTTCCAATTATGTGGTCAATTTTGGAATAAGTGCGATGTGGTGCTGAGAAGAATGTATATTCTGTTGACTTGGGGTGGAGAGTTCTATAGATGTCTATTAGGTCCGCTTGGTGCAGAGATGAGTTCAATTCCTGGATATCCTTGTTAAGTTTCTGTCTCGTTGATCTGTCTAATGTTGACAGTGGAGTGTTGAAGTCTCCCATTATTATTGTATGGGAGTCTAAGTCTCTTTGTAAGTCTCTAAGGACTTGCTTTATGAATCTGGGTGCTCCTGTATTGGGTGCATATCTATTTAGGATAGTTAGCTCTTCCTGTTGAATTGATCCCTTTACCATTATGTAATGGCCTTCTTTGTCTCTTTTGATCTTTGATGGTTTAAAGTCTGTTTTATCAGAGACTAGGATTGCAACCCTTGCTTTTTTTTATTCTCCATTTGCTTGGTAGATCTTCCTCCATCCCTTTATTTTGAGCCTATGTATGTCTCTGCATGTGAGATGGGTCTCCTGAAGACAGCAGACTGATGGGTCTTGACTCTTTATCCAGTTTGCCAGTCTGTGTCTTTTAATTGGAGCATTTAGTTCATTTACATTTAAGGTTAATATTGTTATGTGTGAACTTGATCCTGCCATTATGATATTAACTGGTTATTTTGCTCATTAGTTGATGCAGTTTCTTCCTAGCATCGATGGTCTTTACATTTTGGCATGTTTTTGCAATGGCTGGTACCGGTTGTTCCTTTCCATGTTTAGGGCTTCCTTCAGGGTCTCTTGTAAGGCAGGCCTGGTGGTGACAAAATCTCTAAGCATTTGCTTATCTGTAAAGAATTTTATTTCTCCTTCACTGATGAAACTTAGTTTGGCTGGATATGAAATTCTGGGTTGAAAATTCTTTTCTTTAAGAATGTTGAATGTTGGCCCCCACTCTCTTCTGGCTTGTAGAGTTTCTGCCGAGAGATCTGCTGTCAATCTGATGGGCTTCCCTTTGTGGGTAACCCGACCTTTCTCTCTGGCTGCCCTTAAGATTTTTTCCTTCATTTCAACTTTGGTGAATCTGGCAATTATGTGTCTTGGAGTTGCTCTTCTGGAGGAGTATCTTTGTGGCATTCTCTGTATTTCCTGAATTTGAATGTTGGCCTGGCCTGCTAGGTTGGGGAAGTTCTCCTGGATGATATCCTGTAGAGTGTTTTCCAATTTGGTTCCATTTTCCCCCTCACTTTCAGGCACCCCAATCAGACGTAGATTTGGTCTTTTTACATAATCCCATACTTCTTGCAGGCTTTGTTCATTTCTTTTTCTTCTTTTATCTTTTGGTTTCTCTTCTCGCTTCATTTCATTCATTTGATCCTCCATCGCTGATACTCTTTCTTCCAGTTGATCGAGTCGGTTACTGAAGCTTGTGCATTTGTCACGTATTTCTCGTGTCATGGTTTTCATCTCTGTCATTTCATTTATGACCTTCTCTGCATTAATTAGTCTAGCTGTCAATTCTTCCACTCTTTTTTCAAGATTTTTAGTTTCTTTGCGCTGGGTACGTAATTCCTCCTTTAGCTCTGAGAGGTTTGATGGACTGAAGCCTTCTTCTCTCATCTCATCAAAATCATTCTCTGACCAGCTTTGATCCATTGCTGGCGATGGGCTGTGCTCCTTTGCAGGAGGAGATGCGCTCTTATTTTTTGAATTTCCAGCTTTTCTGCCCTGCTTTTTCCCCATCTTTGTGGTTTTATCTGTCTCTGGTCTTTGATGATGGTGATGTACTGATGGGGTTTTGATATAGGTGTCCTTCCTTTTTGATAGTTTTCCTTCTGACAGTCAGGACCCTCAGCTATAGGTCTGTTGGAGATTGCTTGAGGTCCACTCCAGACGCTGTTTGTCTGGGTATCAGCAGCAGAGGTTGCAGAAGATAGAATATTGCTGAACAGCGAGTGCACCTGTCTGATTCTTGCTTTGGAAGCTTCCCCTCAGGGGTGTACTCCACCCTGTGAGGTGTGGGGTGTCAGACTGCCCCTAGTGGGGGATGTCTCCCAGTTAGGCTACTCAGGGGTCAGGGACCCACTTGAGCAGGCAGACTGCCCCTTCTCAGATCTCAACCTCCGTGTTGGGAGATCCACTGCTCTCTTCAAAGCTGTCAGACAGAGTCGTTCGCGTCTGGACAGGCCTCTGCTGCTTTAGCTGAGCCCTGTCCCCAGAGGTGGAGTCTACAGAGCGTGAGTATCTTATTTGACATGGCACAGGGGCTTTGCACATGTGACTTAGTAAAGGATCTTGAGATGGGGAGGTTACACTGGATCATTTAGGTGGGTGAAGTAGACTCACAAGGGTCCCCTGTGATAGGAAGCAGAAGGGTCTTCATCAGAGAAAGCAATATAACAGGAGAAGCAGAGGAAGGAGAGATGTGAAGATGGTAGCAGTGGTTGGAGGAATTCCATTGCTGAAAAGGGACCATGAGCCAAAGAATTCAGGCAGCATTTGGAAGCTGGGAAAGGCAAGGAGGCAGATTTTTGCCCGGAGCTTTGAGAAGAAACACATCCAACATATTTTAGACTTTTGACCTCCAGAAGTGTAAGATAATACATTATTGTTGTTTGTACACCCTTTGACTGTAAATCCCCTTTCTCACTGATACTTTTATTCATTAGATGCCTATATCTAATGTTAAAACCTATAATGTAGCTGTAAACAAAAGTTAAATAAGTTACTTATATTGCTGGGCTCAGTGGCTCACACCTGAAATCCCAGCACTTTGGGTGACCAAGGTGGGAGGATCACCTGAGGTCAGGAGTTCAAGACCAGCCTGACCAACATGGTGAAACCCTGTCTCTACTAAAACTACGAAAATTAACTGGGTGTGGTGGCATGCACCTGTAATCCCAGCTACTCAGGAGGCTGAGGCAGGAGAATCACTTGAACCTGGGAGGCGGAGGTTGCAGAGAGTCGAGATCACACCATTGCACTCCAGCCTGGGGGACAGAGTGAGACTCTATCAAAAAAAAAAAAAAAAAAAGATACTTATATCTAAACAAGATATAGGTATTATCAATATATTATCAATATTATATAAATGCCTATATTTTTATACTTAGTGTATAAATTCATATATTTATACTACTTCTAAATATATAAATAAGATACTTATATCTAAGGTTAAAACCTATATATAATCGAGGAATAAACAAGGGTTGCAGGTCTAAGAATTATTTAATATTCTTCTAGCGATTTCTCACGTCTTCCAGATGATCACATCAGGTCCATCTTACAATCAGCTCTCAAAGTACAGTCTGATATTCTTTAAGTTCAAGTTCTTTTGTGTAAGTTCACAGTCACCTTTTTGTGCTACCACCTTTTAGTACAAACAGCTACTGGCTCAATAGGTCGGTCTTCCTAATAGTAGGTCTTGCATTTTAGGCCTGCCTGAAAGGCAAAGGCCCCGTTGTTATTTTGGGATGCGCTTAAAGGAATGCTTCATATGAGCCCCAAGGTGGTCTGACAGCAGGAGTCACTGACTTGGCCCTGGTACTTTCTCTGGCTCTATCTTCCACGTGTTCATCCATACTCACACTCCTTAGGAAACTCTCCACGGCCACGGTACTGCTAATTCCAGTGTCCCTGGGTGCCCCCAAAGCTTCCCAGACTGTAGGTACTCAGATATCACAGGACTTACACACAGTTGAAAGAGATTTGTGCTCTTCCACACTCTGTTAAAGGCCCTGGAGATCACCCTATACCTAGTTCTACATGAAATCTCTGAGTAACACTATCAACTTTGGCCTCTACTTTCCTCTTACTGTAGTTAGTTAGAACAATTCAGCCACTCACAGTGAGGCATGAAGTCTAAACCTCCTCACTCCTCTCCTAATCTCTCATCACCGAATTCTTCTCTTTCCATTCCAAGTCATAGAGCAAACTCTCATGCATATGAATGGATTAAGTGATCTATTTTGATTGAGGGGAAAGTATTTTTCTAAACTAGGCATGGGGAGATTAAGAAAATTGTTAGACATGAATAGTTGGTAGTGACCTATACCTGCATCCTCCCTGCTTTATCCAAAGAATTTGGTTTGATACTGTGTTGCTGTTGTAGCTTCTCAGGTTCTCTGACCTTCTACTCTTAATCCTGCTGATACCTGACCCTGACTCATTAGGAAACTGGGGAAGGCCTACTCTTTAGTAATTCACAATGCATTTGGAGGTCATCTGAAAAGTCCTCACTTTAAGTCATGCCTTTGAATAAGAATTCCTCTGCGCTTTGAGTGTTGGAGAAGTTTCTAGTCATGTTACTATTTATGATACCAATACTGGTTTGTGTCACGTATTTAGCTACGTGAATAAGAATTCCTTTGAATAAGAATTGAATAAGAATTCCTCTGCTGCTTTGAGTGTTGGAGAAGTTTCTAGTCATGTTACTATTTATGATACCAATACTGGTTTGTGTCACGTATTTAGCTACTGTTCTGAAGGAAAGTCAGCCTGCTTTTGCATATATATATATATATATTCTCAATATAACATCAAGTAGCGTAGGAACTGGAAATCTGACGTGTGGACTCCACGTTTCTCATGGCATCTGTGGTGAAGATGCAGATGATGTTGGGCTTGTAGCCTGTGGTGTAAGACCAGTACCTGTTATAATGCAATGATTGTTTTGGAAGTTTTGATCAAATGACACATTGAGATCAGACCCAGTGGCCAGAGAAAAATCTTCTTGTAGTTAGAACCAATTGACCATTTTGTTTATAGGGTAGTCTAGACTTTTTTTCTTTACAAAGGAAAAAAAAAAAAAACCCTGCAACTTTTGTATTTCTTCTCTCCTCCTACCTCACCTTTGAGAAAAAGGTTACAGTAAGGGAAGAATAGTGAGCACAAAGTGGTTAAAAAACGAACTTTTAAACATGACTCTAAAACTGTAACAAATCCATGAAAATGGTGCTTGTCTTTAGGGATTTGATTTTATGCTTTTCATACCTGATTTAAGAATAGTCATTATCTTGTTCCATATATACTTATAGATATAGCTATGTAAGGAATTAAAAAAACACACACACACAAATGGAGGAACAGGGAGGGTGAACATCTCAAGATATTTTAAATCCACTGAACTTCTTGCTTAGACATTTTTAGATACTTACAAAAATTTTTAACATATTCTTTAAAAATATATTTGTCACCTATTATAAGCCTACACATCTTTTCATTCTTAAGAGATTGGAGCCTATCAAACTAAAGTGGGGTAGAATGATGACTGTATTTTTTTTTTTGAAGTATTTTAAGTATGGAATAAAAAGAAATATAGGACAAATGTACATGTGCAGTTTGCATGAGCAATACATTACATTTCATAATGTGATTTTGCTAGAATGTAAGCCACATGGCGGTAGGGGTCTTCTCTGTCTTATTCACTGCTGTGCTCCAGTGCTTACCATAGCATGCGAGTCATAGTAGAAACTCAATATCAGCTTAAATTAGTGAATACATACACATACACAGCCTTGCAGATGTCAAAGACTAGAAATTATTGGTTTCTCTACCTACATTGAAATACTGCTGTATGAATGAACCATTGTATTCAATTTGATCTTCTACCTAAAAGCATAATCTTATATTTGGAGAAGCCTACAAGGGTATACATGCACACATACAGACTTTACTTTAACTTGTCTTAATGCTTTTAGTTGCTACACTATTTGACACAAGAAATGCTATCATTAGCAAATTAATAGAAATTCAGAGGTGATAAATAAATCTCCTGTTATTGGAAAATAGTTTGAATTTTTATTGTGTTGAGGAATACATGCCTTTGGTTCCTTTTGCTCCAGACTGACTTATGAGGGCATATCTTTATTATTAACACAAGCATATTCCGGTAATGTTTATCTTATCAGCAAACTGAAAATCATCCTTTCCTAGGAATAAAATGTTGTAAATCCCTACACTTTATTTCATGGAAATCTTTTCTTTGCTAGATATGTAGTAAAATAGAAAAGTTTAGATTTTCTAAAGAGATCTGATTCAATAATGTGACTCTTGATTCTTAAAGAACCACTGAGTTTTTTAAATCACCACAAGTATATCAAATTTTGTAGAAAATGAGACATAAACCTCTGGATCATTTCTATTGATCTATAAGTTTACACCTTAATTTTCCCTTAATCTGAAAAGCTAATGGATAAAGAATTACTGTGATAGCCAAAATGGCTGATCATAGCAGATGCCAAGATTCAAACATTATTGGATTACAACATTTTATAAAACAATCATAGAGGCCCTTACGATGGAGGGGATAGATTGTTTAATTTCATCAGCATTTATAAAGGAAAGGTGATGGGAGTCTTGCCTTCTCTACAGGTTCTTGGGAAAGTCACATTAATAGGACTTTCTTTTTCTATCTCAAATCCTCTACATGAAAACTCAATTACCAAAAGTATTATAAGGAATTCATTTATGAACATCATCCTAGAGAAAATAAGGACATGTCATTTCCCCCTTTAAAAACCTCCAGTGGCTTCCCATCACACTTGTGAAAGAATCTACCTCCTTGACAAGAACCACGAGTTCCTATCAGAGCTGGACATTGCCTGCTTCTCCATCTCATTTCCTAAGCACTGCTGCCATTTTATTTGTCTCCTTAACTTTCGTGATTCTTTTCACCAGACACTATCTGCCCACAGGTCTCCCCATGAACTAGCTGAGATATTGCCCACACAGAGACCTTCCCTCACCACCCATCTCAAGTAACTCAACTCCTCCCACTAGAATATATACTCTGTGAGAAGAGATTTTCCATTTATTCTACTAATATCTTCCTTAGCAGTGGACTGTTACAAAATAGGTAGATGCCCATCCAATATTTGTTAGATGGCTTTTTAAAAAGTGTGCTTCTTGTTTATACCTTAATTTAAAAAATTAACTTTGGTGGTTCACCTAAGGGAGTCACCAGCTGGTGGAAGAGGTGGAATCATTGTCTAGGTACCTGCCTGCCAAGGTTGTTTTTGCTCTGTCTCAACATTAGAATTTCACTTCCTTTTTTGCCTTTTATACAGTGTTTTGCTTTTCACTGTTTTCTTCTTCTTTAAATAATGTTGTTATTTAAAATATCTGGAGGAGAAAGTTTCAGATATTATGAGTAATATTCAAAGTGTTCCTTCATAAGGATGAGAATAAAGATACCAGAGATTATGTAGAGCCTGTGATCATTCATGTCAAAAATGCAGAAATCACAATAGGTATTTTGCATTTGTTTGTATGTGCACAAAGAAGCTCTGGAAGAATATGCAAGAAATGAATAATAGTGGGTACCTGGGAAGTGGGGCGATAGATTAGAAAAAGGGATAAGAGGGAAATGTTTTATTCTACAACTTATAGACTTTAAAATGTGAAATTAGGAGATGTAATTTTTAATCATCTGACACAAAATGTTAGAGATATATTTTTATTAAACAAATAGTAAAACCTCATCAAACAAAAAATAAAACAGTATGTGTACATAATACAAGGTCAAGCATGATAACTTTTGCTTTCAAAAGCAGATTGAAAATACAGTGACATCCACATACAGTCACTAAGTTGAACAGTTGGAGTAGATGTGTAGGTCATTTGTAGTCAAGGTTGAGCTCCTGTACAAAATCCAAAATGTTTTAGAAGTTTTAGAAGTTAGTGAATAAATTTTCTGCCATATTAAATAAGGAACATAAACTACTAAAACTTTCAAGAAGATTAAGGAAACTTATGAATTTCAATTGCTTTACTAATTGAAATTGGTTACTTCTCTTCTCTAAAAACTTTCATGTAAGTGTATATTACTTTCACAATAATTACAAAACCTCTCATATTGACTTGTAGTGAACAGGGAGTATGAATTTGAAATGAAGATTCCATTTAGGTGGTGAGCATTGACATTGAAGGAAATATAATGATTTTTAGTAGGATTTTATAATATGGCCAGCTAACCTCACCAAGACCATCAAGCATAATCAAGGTTTTAAAAGTTGATTGACAGTTATGAATTAGTGTAGGTAGGGTAAAAATATGAGAGGCACATCTATGCATATGGTTAAAGATGAATGAACTAATTTTCCTTGGATTATAGGCTCTTGAACCTGCAGCTTTTGCAATGAATAAAAGAATCCTCTATGTAAGCCCTGAGACATTTCTCTGTATTTTCTCCTTGACTCTTTATTATTTTTTTCAGGTTAGCTGATTTAATTAAATAATCTTTAAAACATGGGATATTAAGAAATATACGAAACCTCAGATTCTGAGATTTCCCAATTTAGCATTGATGAAAATTGATGAGTTTGGAGTTTTCTATTAAATAAAAAGCTTCTGGCTTTCAGCAACTCTTTATTTTTTGAGAAACAGCTTTTTCTTTGTGCAACAAAAGGGCTTAGAAAAGCTTCTTAAAAAAAAAAAAAAAAGACTTACAGCTGCTGAGTCTTAAAATAGCCTTTAAGAACAACAGTAGAACTAGAAAGGTGTGCAAATACACCGGGCACAAAACCAGAGGAAGATAGACTCTTCCTCCGTTTGGCTCATGCCCTTTACTGGGGTTGCCTCCTGCAACTCAGTACCACTGTGGTGGTGTGCCTTTCCTGGAGCTTATTATTGAGAGGCGAGGCCATTTATTTTGTTTCATTTATCCTATTCTTTAATCCATTTATCCCTGAGGTTGCAATTTTTTGAATTGCAAAATCAGACCTTGGGGATGACCTTGAGCAGTAGGATATAAATAACGCCAACATGCTTAGCGTTCCAATAATGGAACACTAGGCATAAATTTAAAGTTTGCATTATTACTGTGTGACCAGTTTATATACATTATATGGCATTGATTGACCAAAAGTATAGAAACGTTGAGTTAATAATAAAATATATTTCCTATGACTATGTTTCTCGAATTGCAGGGACCTTGATACCTACCAAGTACTCCCCTATATGCCAGGCATTGTTCTGTGTACTGGACATTCATAGATAAAATACTTTGACCCTGCTTTCAAGTAATTCATCAGATGGAGTGAAGGAAGAATAGAAAGATTCTTAAAACACGTATTGGTTGCAAAATTTTTAAGGAAGCAACACTTAGGATTGATCATAGAAATGTGGAAATGATTATGAATATTTATCTTAGTATTAGTTTAAATAATGCTCAGTGTAAGATGTATTGAGGCATTATAAAATGTGAGAAAACAAATACTGATGGAAGATTTCTATACTTGGTCTGAAAGTGTTGTAAGGATAAGGAATTCTAAGATAAAACAACTGAAGAATTAGGTATATGCTGAGTACCCACTTTGATATTGGTTGCTTTTATAATTCTTTCACTTCTGAGGGTGGTGATTGATAGAGAAAACCTGTCTCTTTTCAGTGTATTCATAGAGCAGAATAATTTCCATAACAGATTGACCGCCAAATATATTATGATTCAATATAATGGAAGTTTATTTCTTGGTTGCATAACAAGGCAGATACATAGATAAATAGGTTGGTGAAATTTTTGACCTCTACAAAGGCATTCAGGGACTCAGGATTAGAGAAGTGCAGCCATCTTCAACATGTAGCTTCTAAGGTTGCCCTGAGGTTGCCTCTATTCTTTTAGCCAGAAAGAGGGACACGTGGACAGTGTTAGTGGGAGGTTTCAATGGACCATACCTGAAAGTGATGCATTTCATTTTTACTCACTTTGCATTGACTAGTTAGTATTTAGTCTGTAGCAATAACTAACTGCAATGAAGCCTGGGAAATGTAGTCTAGCTGTGTGGTCAGGATAAATAAGACAATACAGATTTGAAGGAGTATCCATAAGTCTCTGCCATAAACAATGGGATCAGGGAGTATGATTGCCCCAGTTAGTTGATATAATGACCTGTTATCAATGCAGTTTACACGAGTTGTCTTTAGACGTCAAACAGCTCAGAGTAAAATAAGTGACAGTGATGGACAGCCCTAGCTTTATATATTAAGATCTCATTTTAATTTAATTGTGGATTACTTGTTGTTGTTGTTTTCTTTCTGGAAGAGCCACCTGCTAGGACATTCAGCTTTCCAACTGAAATGAGGCTTTTGCTAATGGACAATAAATTGTGTTGCTTTCTCTTTGTTTTTTGTTTGTTTTATCTCTGTGAGCTAATATATCCCTAAAACCTTTCTGGCAATGGATGTGAGTAAATATGAAGCAATTTAAAATCATTCACACTGATGAATTTCAGTGTATATTATTACTTCTATTCTTGTGAAAATTTGGGGGATGGAATTGGTCCAGAACTAGTGGCAAGAGGAATGCACATGAACTTCACATTTTGCAGGGTTTTATTCACCCATTCATCCTGAAAATATGTATTTAATTCCTTCTATGTGCCAGACTAATGCAATGGGCATGTTCTAATCAATGGGCATTGACTATGTGTCAGACTCCATGCTGGGTGGCACACATCTGTTTCCTCTTTTAATCTTCCCCAAATCCTTCTGAGGCAGAAGTTAAAGCCTCTGAAAAATCGAAAGGCCACTGAGATTAAGTCACTTATCCAAGTTCACTTGTTAGTCAGACACAGTAGTAAAACTAGGGTTAGAAACCAAATCTGCATGGCTCTAAAATTATGCCCTTTCCAATATGCCATCCTGACTCCTTAGGAAAGTGTATATTTGCCTGATCATTAGCAGAACCAGACTGTGGGATCCCGATGTACATGGGCCCATAAAATAAAGTAATGGGGCAGGAAGGAGTTAAAGGATTTCAGGTGCTACCAGTTTATGTTTTACCCTCACTAGGATTACAGCCGTTTGAATACAAGCCATGGCTTTTGAATATTAAGCACAGATGTTGGTCCTACTGCCATCAATGTGGGAAAAATTTCTGAGAGAGGAATGAAGAAAGGCCATAAAAAAATGGCCTGTTGTTTTCTAAGAAAGTTATACAATTGTGATGCTTGCCACAGTGACTATTTCCGTCAGTCCCAAACCATGGAGGGAAAATAATGAACTTCTCACAGAATGCCAAGAACATTCTAAGAGATGTTGGAGTATTAGTGGAAATCATCAAAGTGTGATGGCCCCAAGTGGCGAGTTCTTGGCCTAAACCTGAATTGACTAGTCCTGGGTGATGGGCCTAACCAGGCAAGACCTGTGGCCATGGGATATAAATAGGTTTTCAAAGCCTAACAACCTAGCCAGAGGTAATTATATGACACTGTGATTACAGGATTAGAGGAGGTTATAAGAGCATCTGTGATTACCATTAATACATTTATAGCCAACTAATCAAAAAGTCTGAGTCTCACCTCAATGGGTATAGAAATTGCCTTTCTAAAGAAGATATTATATGTTTATAAGCGTTCTACTATTATATCTACCATCTACAGTAAACATTACATGTTGATTCATTTAATACAAATTAATTGATTACTTACTATGTGCCCAGGCTGGGGATAAAGTGTTCAACCGTTTGACAAAATCTCTGCTCTGACTACACTTAACTTCGTGTAGGAGAGACAAGCAAGCATATGAATACATATTAAATGGCTTTCAGGTTATAATGGGAGAAAAAGTATTCAGAGGTAAAGGAGCAACATACTTTCAAATGATTCAGATTACGGGATAAGAACTAGTTTGGTAGGGAGACGGAGGCTATTTAAATAGATCAGGAGTGATAGAGGAGATATCTGAGCCAGGGGTATGAGTGAATTGGGGAGCTTGTGGGAAAGAAGTGTTTGAGGCACAAGAAATAGCAATTTATGTAAAACTGAGCCAGAAAAATGACAAATAACAGAATAGAAAATCTAGGTGGAGGCCAGGGGTCTCATAGGCCACCGTTTAGACTTTGCGCTTTGTTCTAATTCTGAAGGCAAGCCATTGGACTCTTTTAAAAAAGAGAACCTGATTTACATATATCGATGACTATAGCTGCTAGAAAACTACACCAGAGGAAGAATGGAAGTAGAGAACCCATTTAGAAGGACCTTAAATTCTTCCATCAAAAAATTGAGTTTAGCTTAACCTGGGATGACAATACTAAATGGAGTGAGATAGTTAAGGAAACTTTGGGTCAGAAATAGAATGTTTTAGTGGTGATTTATACCAAAGGTAAGATATGCAAGTTTCTTGTCTCAGAGAGCTTACGTTCTAGTGGGGAAGGCAAAAAAATATACAGATAAACTGGAAATGTAGAAGGCAGGAATCATATCAAGTAGTGACAGCTGGCATGAAGAGAACTGAAATAGCGTATGTAAAGTCACTAAGTGACCAGGGAAAAAAATTTTTCTTTTTCTTTCTCCTTTTAACATTTCAATTTTTGTGACTTGTCAGGCCTACAGAAAAGTTTCAAGGTTAGAATTATTCACCCAAATTCTCCAGTGTTGAAATTTCAACACGATAGCCTTCTCCACTCTCTCTGTTTCTCTCTCTCTCTCTCTCACACACACACACACACACACAGAGACATACAAACATATTTGCCTTCTGTTTCTTAAACCATTTTAGAGTAAATTGCAGACATAATGCCCCTTTTCCTCTAAATACTTACATTTGCATTTTCTGAAAGAAAGGACATTTTCTTACATAGCAATCTTATAATTATCAAAATCAGGAAACCAGCACTGATGCAATACTCTTACCTAACCTACAGGCTTTCTTCAGTTTTGATTGATTTTCCAAATAATGTTTTTCAGCAAAACAAAACCCTGGAATCTGTGTGGCATTCAGTTGTCATATCTTTTTAGTCTCCTTTAATTCAGCGAGTTCCTCAATCTTTCCTGTGTTTCATGACCTTGACATTTTTGAAGAGTAACAAGACAATCCTGTTCTGGAATGTCTTCTGGTTTCCTTATGATTCGATTGAGAGTCTGCACTTTTGGCAGGAATACCATTAGGCAATATTGGGCATCCTATTAATGGGCACGTGATGTCAATTTGTCCCATTACTAATGATGTGAATTTTGATCACTTGGCTAAGGTAGCATCTCACATGTTTCTTTATTGTAAAAGTACTATTTTTCCCTTTGCATTAGTAATTATTTTGTGGGGAGATAGTTTATAAATACCATTACTTCTCAAACTTTCACCCAGGTCTATAATCATAGTTCCTATAATTTTTGCCTGAATCAATTATTATTATGATAGTTTCCAAATATTAATTTCTAATCCCATCTTTCCTTCTATATTATGTTTCCCAATTCCTTTCTGGATTTATTTATGTCAGTGTGGATTCTTGAATTCTCATTTTAGTGTCTTGTAATTGTTTACTATTATTTATTTTGATGATCTGAATGTCCAAGTGGAAGTTCCTTTGTGCTAGACCCTGTGTCCTCTGGACATGTCTCTATCATTAGATACTTCCTTACTTTCTGGAACCACAAGGTCTTCCAGGCCCATCTTTTATATTCTCTGGCCCAGTCCTAAAGGGAGCGCATCTTCTAGAAGAACTTTTAAGCTAAGATTCTAATGATAAGAAATTGACAGCCATGCAGAGGGAAGAATCATGAGAGAATGGAGGGAAGAGAGAACAAACAGCGAGTCCAAAGGCAGGGATGCCCGGTCAAGCTCAGGGATCAGAATGGAAGCCAGTGAGGCCTGAGAAGGAAAATGATGTTGATGAAATCACAAAGATGAAGAAGCTTGCAGCAATATTGTTATGAACAAATGTTTCTGTGTAGATAATATTGTATATATTTTTGTCATTGTCACAGAAGCTTTGAGTTTCACCTAGACTGGTAGATGAGTATCCTCTAAAAGGACCAACAGGTGGGAGACAGGCAGGCAAAGGGAAAAGATAGCATTGCAAAGGAGAAACAAAGGAAGTCCAGTCATGGGTCTCAGCATGGGACATCTGCTAGCAGTGCAGAGAACATCATTTCTTGCACTGATTTTTCAGTGGAACCAAAGCAAAGAGTAACAGATAGTAAGACAAGCTGTGGTTTTGCTGACCATCCAAGGGGAAGTGTTTGTGATTCAGCAGTTACACACTGTGGGAGTGTAGGGGAAATAAGGTACAGAAAACGATCACGGAAACATGGCAGCAGTAGAGGGAAGTGGAAACTATTTCAGATCTTCTCACGCTGGAGAAGCTGTGTTAGAGAATATAGGGGAAACACTGAGGGGCTCCTACAGGCAGTCATCATCCCAAACATTACTGAGAGAGATTGGTCTTAGCCTAGTAAGAATAAATGTGAACCTCAATGAGAGGATACCTCAGGAAAGAAAAAGCACAATGCAGCCTGAGTCCTATTCACTAAAAGGTCATAGAGAGAAGAGCTTATCATTTCCTTGTGCAGCAGAATTAATGATTAGATGATAGCACCTCTACTTCTAACAGAGGCCTTTTAGAAACCTGTATAAAACCTGGCCACAGTGTTGGATTCTACACAAGTGTTCCTTGCTACCTGTCTTAGTCTACTTGTGTTGCTATAAAGGAATATCTGAGGCTGGGTAATGGATAAAGAAAGGAAGTTTATTTGGATCATGGTTCTGCAGTTTGTACAAGAAGCATGGCACAAGCACATGCTTCTGGTGAGGGCTTCAGGCTGCTTCTGTTCATATCAGAAGGAGAAGGGGAGCAGGTGTGTATGGGTCACATGGCGAGAGAGGGAGAGAGAGGGGAGGTGCCAGGCTCTTTTTAACAACCAGTTCTCGAGAGAACTAATAGAGTGAGACTCACCACCACTCCGCCAGGGACACATTAATCTATTCATAAGGGATTTATCCCCATGACCTACACATCTCCCATTAAGCTCTGCCTCCAACATTGGGGATCAGATTTCAACATGAGATTAGAAGGAGTAAAACACACCAAACCACAGTGGTTTGTAAGATGCCACAGTAAAAGAACTCCATTCAGATCTTGTTCAAACAGAATCACTGAAAAAGTTGGAGCAGCAGAAGGAAACAGCAGCAAATGAAGATTATCTTTCTTTCTTTCTTTTTCTTTTTCTTTCTTTTTTTTTTTTTTTTTTTTTTTTTTGAGGTAGAGTCTCATTCTCTCGCCAGGCTGGAGTGCAGTGGTGTAATCTTGGCTGACTGCAAGCTCCGCCTCCCGGGTTCATGCCATTCTCCTGCCTCAGCCTCCCTAGTAGCTGGGACTACAGGTGCCCACCACCATGCCTGGCTAATTTTTTGTATTTTTAGTGGAGACAGGGTTTCACTGTGTTAGCCAGGATGGTCTCGATCTCCTGGCCTCATGAACCACCCACCTCGGCCTCCCAAAATGCTGGGATTACAGGCATGAGCCATCACACCCGGCCTAGCTTGTACTTTCTAAACTGGTCATAAGCAAAGACAGAAACATCCAAATCCAGCTTGGACAAATTCTCAAAGCTCTCATGCTCTTGATGCATGGACACTAATTGTCTGTTAGTCATTCCTATTTGTTTGTTTTCCCTTTCCTATATTGATTTATTTTCACCAGTGTGGATATTTGTTTTATACAATGGCCTTACTATTATTAATAAAACTAATAAGCATTTGTAATAGTCTGATTTCACGCTCCTATAAGGAACTACCTAAGACTGGGTAATTTATTTTTTTAAAAAAAGGTTTAATTGACTTACAGTTCTGCATGGCTGGGGAGGCCTCAGGAAACTTACAATCATGGTGGAAGGGGAAGGGGAAGCAAGTACCTTCTTCACAAGGAAATGAAAGAGAGAGAAGGGAGAAGAGCCATGCACTTACCAAATAACCAGATCTCGTGAGGACTCTATAATGAGAACAGCATGAGGGAAAGTACCCCCATGATCCATCACCTCCCACCAGGTCCCTCCCTGACACATGGAGATTACGATTCAAGATGAGATTTGGATGGGGCCACAAAGCAGAGCCAAACCATATCATTTTGCCCCTGGCTTCTCCCACATTTCATGTTCTTCTCACTTTTCAAAACACAATCATGCCTTCCCAACAATCTCCCAAAATTTTAACTCATTCCAGCATTAACCCAAAAGTCCAAGTCCAAAGTTTCATCTGAAACAGGGCAAATCCCTTTTGCCTATGAGCCTGTAAAATCATAAGCAAGTTAGTTACTTCCAATATACAGTAGGGGTATAGGCATTGGGTAAATGTTCTCATTCCAAACAGTAGAAATTGGCCAAAACAAAGGAGCTACAGGCCCCATGCAAATCCAAAACTCAACAGGGCAGTCATTAAATCTTAAAATTCTGAAATAGTCTCCTTTGACTACATGTCTCACATCCAAGGCATACTGATACAAGAGTGGGCTCCCAAGGCCTTGAGCAGCTCTACCCCCGTGGCTCTGTGCAGTACAGACCTCATGACTGCTTTCACATTGAGTGCCTGCAGCTTTTTTAGGTGCACAGTGCAGCCTCTCAGAGGATCTACCATTCTGGGGCCTGGAAGATGGTGTGACCCTCTTTTCACAGCTCCACTAGGCAGTGCCCCAGTGGGGACTCTGTGTGGGGGCTCCAACCCCACATTTTCCCTCTGCACTGCCATATTAGAGGTTCTCCATGAGGGCTCTATCCCTGTAGCAGACTTCTGCCTGGACATCCAGGCATTTCCATACACCCTCTGAAATTTAGGCAGAGGCTCACAAAGCTCAACTCTTGTCTCCAGTTCACCCACAGGTCCAACACCACATGAAAACTGCCAAGGCTTGGGGCTTGCACCTTCTGAAGCATTGGCCTGAGCTATACGTTGGCCCCTTTTAGCCATGGTTGGAGCTGGAATGGCTGGGACACATATCCCAGAGCTGCACAGAGCAGTGGGGCCCTGGGACTGGCTCATGAAACCACTTTTTCCTCCTAGACTTCTGGGCCTGTGATGGGAGGGGCTGCTGTGAGCATCTCTGACATGCCCTGGAGACATTTTCCTGATCATCTTAGCTATTAACATTTGGCTCCTTGTTATTTATGCAAATTAGTGCTGTTGGGTTAAATTTATCTCCAGAAAAAGGGTTTTTCTTTTCTACCACATGGTCAGGCTGCAAAATTTCCAAACTTTTATGCTTGCTTCCCTTGTAAACATAACTTCCAATTTCAGACCATCTCTTCTTCATGCATATGAGCATACACTTTTAGGAAATGCAGGGTCACATCTTGAACATTGCTGCTTAGCGATTTCTTCTGCCAGATACTCTAAATAATCTCTCTCAAGTTCAAAGTTCCACAGATCTCTAGGGCAGGTGCACAGTGCTTCCAATCTCGCATAGCAGGAGTGACCTTTATGATTTCCAATAAATTCCTCATCTCCATCTGAGACCACCGTAGCATGGAGTTCATTGTGCATATCACTATCAGCATTTTGGTCAAACCCATTCAACAAGTCTATAGGATGTTCCAAACTTTTCCACATCTTCCTGTCTTCTTCTGAGCCCTCCAAACTATTCCAACCTCTGCCCCAGGTCACTTCCACATTTTCAGGTATCTTTATAACAGCACCCCAAACTCCCGGTATCAATTTATTTTATCAGTCCATTTTCACACTCCTATAAAGAACTACCTGAGACTGGATAATTTATAAAGAAAACAGGTTCAATTGACTCACAGTTCTACGTGGCTGGGGAAACTTCAGGAAACTTAACAGTCATGGTGGAAGGCAAAAGAGAAGCAAGCACTTTCTTCACAAGGCAGCAGGAGAGAGAGAGAGAAAAGAAGTGGGAAGAGCCACACACTTATCAAACAACCAGATCTTGTGAGAACTCTGAGAAAAGCATAGGGGAAACCACACCCATGATCCAATCACCTCCCACCAGGTGCCTTTCCTTGACACGTGGGAATTACAATTTGAGATAAGATTTGGGTGGGGCTACAGAGTCACTGATATGACCGTATCAGTGTCGTTCATATTTTCATTGCTATATTTTTCTTTTACTTCATATTACAATTTGTCCAACACATATAATTTTTGATTCTTCCGTTCAACTATATACTTCTTGAAGGCTACAGGCACAGTGCCTGGCACAAAAGAGATGCTTAATAAATGTTTGTTGAACAAAGGAGTAAATAAACTGGCAAGGCTGCAGAGACACAGGTATCAGCTAAACCACCACCACCTGAGAGGATAGGGTGGTAGACTTAACAGCCATTATTTAGTGTTAGTTGAGAAATGGTGTATGTGTTGTATTTCATCTAACCAGCTATTCTTACAAAAAGTGCTAGGTCCCCAAAATATGTAATAAATGTTCTTTGTAATGAAAAAATGTTAAATCCTGCTCTTTGTCCAATTTGGTTTTTTGTAAATTTCCCAGGGATGATATAAAACAAGCTCTAATCATCTGGGATTTTGTTCTTTTCTTTTTAATTGAATATTGAACTGTTTGGGTCTCTATAGAATCTAAAGATATCTAAGAACTCAAGCAAATGATCCTAGACCTTCTAATCTCAAGCAAATGATCCTTTCTTCTCACTGTGAGGGCCTCAGGTTTTTCATGTATAAATTGCACATAGGAGTTCATGCTGTCCAGCCTCTTCATCTGAGCAGTCCAGAGCTCTATGGCCCCCACTAAGAGTGTGGCTATTGCCCTTTAAATACTCTGTGACCCTTATTAACTGTGACTTTATTATGGGGCTTGTTGACAATAAAATAGAGATGCTGGAGATAAATCCAGAAAATGCATAGTTATTGATGTTTCTTATTAAAACTGAAGTGTAACAGTGGGATCCAAGTCAGGCATCCTTTTCTATCTAAGATCCTCCCACCTCAATGCAAAACATCATATTGTGGGGGTTGTTGTGGTGACTAATACACACTACTCTCGGATGCTTTAATAACTTACAGGATTGGACTTGTTGACATGCACGTTTTCTCATTGTCAGAGAGAGTTTCAGAAGTCTGGACTGTATCCTACTCCTCTTTCCATACCCAGCATTTAGGCCAGACCCCAACACATAGTAGGTGTTTAATAAATAATTTTATGAATGAATAAATCCACATACATACAAACATACATACATACATGCATGTTATGTATAGGATTAAGGGCTTACAGAAATTAGGAGTGAAAAAGAAGACATTTAAAACAATCTTTTTCCTAAAAGAAAGAATAAAGCGAAACAGGGAATACTTCTGCAAAATGCTGGCAGCTTGAGAATGAGTGTTTTTATAAACCACAGCGAAAGAAATTTCTCTTTGATGACAATTTTATTTTTAAAAAGGGCACAGGTGATTTATAATCTAATGCGCTAAATACTGAAGAATGTTTAAATGAATGCATGAATGGATGAATGAGCGAGTGAATGATTGTGATAGAAACAAAGCTTTCTTTGCAATTGGTAGCATTATCTCTCCTTCAAATCTGTTTTAAATATAAATTAAAGTACACATAAACACAAACAAAATACACACAACAAAATGTCAGTATCTAACACACACACACACACACACACAGTGAGAAATGCTTTCTCTTTTAGTCCCAGGCTGTCCGGTGGATCTATAAGTAACCATACCTTTGGGAATGTGAAGAGGATAGTAACTTAAGCTGGTTTGGCAGCTCCTGAGTGGGTGGTGGAGACAGGGCAGCTCTGAATGAGCCCTTTGATGGACCCAAGCATCTCCCATCTCCAGGCGTCTCACTCTCATTAGCACTTGCCCTTGGGGCAGCCCTCTGCCAAAGGAAAGCAGACAGGAACACACCCCACGCTGGGCATCGCCACATCTCACCGGGGATTGCCTGAATGGCTCTGTTGCGGGTGAGCCGTGCAGCTTTGCAGTCTTGTTTCCCATTCTCACACTAGGGCCGTCCTTTGCCCAGCGTCTGCCTCTTCCTTCCCAGGTTGCTGACCTGCAGCCATCCATGTGCGTGGCTGCTTTGGGGGAGCCATGGCTGTGGAGCTCAGGGCTCCCAAAAGCTGGCCTTTCTCCATTGTGAACCGGTAAATGCTCAAACTTTTGCTCCATTCCCAGGGGACCCCCCATTAAATTGATTTTGTATTCACTACCTGCCAACAGGACCTGTAAGCGAGCCAAGAGGAGCAGCAGATTAAGCATAATTATGAATTCTGAGTGGAAGGGAATAGTTTGAGATTGTTTTTCATGAAAGACCTATTTTTTTTTTCCTACTGAAAATTCACATGAGGAAATACTGAATGCTCCATAGAGTCTTTATATCGAAATGCTCTTTGCAATTAATGCTTCTTACTCCTTGTGCTTTCATGGAACAGATAGAAAACCTCTCACACTTGAAAGCTGTTTTTGGAATTGGATTTTGGTTTGCTCAGGATTTGTATCTAATTTTCTAGAGAAGTATTATAACATTTATTAACAAGAACGGGTACTAAGTGTAACCCTCCAGACATTTCCCAGGCTTAGTTGTCAATGAGCAGCTAATCCCTAAGGATTTCTAAACCAGCACAACTGAGTAAGGATTCAAAGGCCTCTTGCAGGCTGTTCTTGAGTGCTTAACATGTGGTCGTAAGTAACAAGTCAATGGTGCCATTTATTCTTTTACTCTTTCCTTCTTCATAAATGAAAAGAGAGAATCCAAAATATTGAGCATAAAAATGTTTGTAGTGCCTGCATACTCTATACTGACTCAGTACTGTGAACGTTACAATGTGCTAACTTTTCCTAATTTGACGTAAAATTATGAACACACTTCCTCATGCGTTTTCTTCATGTTGCTGATATATTTTCCCTTTTTGAAATACTTCTATCTGCATATTAGAAAAGCAGTGAAGTTTGCTACTGGAATAGCCTGTCCGAATAGTCTGTCCAAATAATCTGGTTACCCATCATAAATTACTACCATGTTATTAAAAAGGTAAGATCAGAAGTTGCTTGATACCAAGTAAAAATACTGACTTTTAACAAGTCCAATAAACTTTGAAAGGGATTAATAATGATAACAAAAATGAAAGCAGCTAGAAGGTACTACGTGCTTACAGTAAGTCAGACACTATGCCAAACTTTTGACATTTATCATCTTTTAAAATCTTCATAAAATTATGAGTTAAATACTATTATTATCTTTACAGATGAGGAAACTGGAACTTAGGGTAAGTTAGGTTAAGATCATGAGGTAGTTTTTGGCTGGAGGCTAAAATTGGAACACTGATAAATGTATGTTCCATGGATGCTAAGGATATATATATTTTAAAATCTCTCTTAATTGCTTTCAGAATAAGCTTTATAGAACACATGAGAAAAATAAGTTTCATTTCTTTCTAATCATCTCTCTATAATATCCTCCTGTTTCTTATATTCTTAAAAATTATTTAAATATATTCATTGTACCTGGTTTAAAAAGCAACTAATGCGTTTGGTTAAAAGAAATTCCACATGTATTAATACATCAAAAGCTACAGAACCCCCAAATCCCATTTAAATTAAATTTCCACTTGCTATCTAACTGTGTGTTTGGGAAAAAAATAAAACATGCTTTTGTTTACAATGTTAAAGCATCAATATGGTACATGAATATTTAGGAAGTTTTTAAATTCCTTTAATTGTTTACAAAATTATGTTTAACAGTTTGTATTGTTACGTTTATCAAAATATTTAATGATGAAGCAAATGTAAGAGAAGTAGAAAACACAGGAAGATATATTCCATCCTTGCATTATCTATACCTCTTTATAAATTCAATATCCCATGGAATTATGGTTTGTGTTTTTAGCCATACTAGTGGAGCTACCTTTGGGGCAAGATGGATTATATTGCTTCTTTGGTTGCTGCTATTTGGTTGTTTAAATGACTTACAGTATGCAATCCATCCCCACGTTTACATCAAGTGCTTACTAAATACAAGACATCTTGTTAGTATGAATTTTATTGTAGTTTTTAGCTTTTAAAAAAGTCTTGCTTACTGTTGAACAGTCAGGGAACTTTGGATCTGTTCATCCGTTGTTTGGTTAACATTGTAATCTAGACCTGGGTGCCAGATGCTATGTGTAGAGTATAATTTTTGCTTTTTTAAAACTTAGTATGCTTAAAGGTTTTTGAAACTTTTTTTTTTATTATTATACTTTAAGTTCTAGGGTACATGTGCACAACGTGCAGGTTTGTTACATATGTATACATGTGCCATGTTGGTGTGCTGCACCCATTAACCCGTCATTTACATTAGGTATATCTCCTAATGCTATCCCTCTCCCCTCCCCACACCCCACAACAGGCCCCAGTGTGTGATGTTCCCCTTCCTGTGTCCAAGTGTTCTCATTGTTCAATTCCCACCTATGAGTGAGAACATGCAGTGTTTGGTTTTTTGTCCTTGCGATAGTTTCCTGAGAATGGTTTCCAGCTTCATCCATGTCCCTACAAAGGACATGAACTCATCATTTTTTATGGCTGCATAGTATTCCATGGTGTATATGTGCCACCTTTTCTTAATCCAGTCTGTCATTGATAGACATTTGGGTTCGTTCCAAGTCTTTGCTATTGTGAACAGTGCTCTCTCGCCCAGGCTGGAGTGCAGTAGCGTGATCTCAGCTCACTGTAAGCCCTGCCTCCCGGGTTCACACCATTCTCCTGCCTCAGCCTCCCGAGTAGCTGAAACTACAAGTGCCCACCACCATGCCTGGCTAATTTTTTGAATTTTTAGTAGAGATGGGATTTCACCATGTTAACCAGGATGGTCTCTATCTCCAGACCTCATGATCCACCCGCCTCAGCCTCCCAAAGTGCTGGGATTACAGGTGTGAGCCACTGTGCCTGGCCTGAAACATTTTCATGGCATGAAGCATAGTGTGAGGGGCCATACTATTTATCCAGCCTAATTATTTCCCCCTGACTTCTCACACTTCCATTGTTTAATCATAGTGGCGGCCATGTAGAATGACCTGGAAAGGAATCCAATAGATAGTTCTCTCACTTTATATGGGACCTTTCTGAACTTCGAGTATGTGAAGGAGTTCACGGATTTGAAGAGAACATGTGACTGAGTTAGATAATAGTTGACTGAGTTCCCCTTCAGATAATAAGCCTATAAAGCCAACTGGTCATTGATAAATGACAACTGTATAGCTACTAAGGGGAAAAGATGGAAAGTCAGGGAGATAGCTGGCAACTAAGTGATTTACACCTTTGTTGTGGCATGAAAATAAAAGAGTAAGTACTTATATTTCTTCAACTTGTAAAGGAAATATATCTGAGTTATGAAAAAAAATTTGTATGACCTATCCATGGGTTTTCTTGACGAGTATTTAAAAGGTATGTTAAAAAATATGGCAGCTGGCTGGGTACAGTGGTGCAAGCCTGTAATCCCAGCACTTTGGGAGGCCGAAGTGGGCAGATTGCTTGAGCCCAGAAGTTCCAGACCAGCTTGGGCAACACGGCAAAATCCCATCCCCGAAAATGCAAAAATTAGCTGGGCATGGTGGTGCACACCTGTAGTCCCAGCTACTTGGAAGGCTGAGGCAGGACGGTTGCTGGAGCCCAGAAGGTTGAGCCAGGAGGTCCCAGCAGTGAGCTGAGATTGCACCACTGCACTCCAGCCTGGGCTACACAGTGAGACCCTGTCTCAAAAACAAACAAACAAAATATGGCAACTGGAAACACTTACACAAGGTGTTGTTGGAACTCATATTTTCCTTTGCTTCGCGGAATCTTCTTGCTTTGTACTTTCCTTTGTATGGGTGGAAGAAAATGCCATCTGTTCCTCATCCCCAGTGCATCCTCTCTCTTCTTTCCCTGACCTTGTGGTCCTTTGATCAAAGACTCAACATGATGAGCATTCTTTAGGTGCCAGGTGCAGGCTGAGAAGTTTTGATATAAAACTCAGAATGTAGCAGCTGCCACCCTTGCCAGGATCTCCAGGGGAAGCTAAGACGGGAGCTCTCTGAGAGTCCTTTATTGACCTGAGTTCTTCTTGTGTGTGATTCCCAAAATAGACAAATCACATTAGAGATGGAAAAAACACCCCAACCTCATACGATGATGTCACTGGGATATGATTTCTGTAGAATAGCCGTGAACTGATAACTTGAGAGAGTTACCAGGACATTCTAAGAAGCAAACATTCTGAAAGGAGGACTGAAATTGATTGATGACATCAATGCTGTAAATAAATTGAATTTACTGTGAGGATTTTCAATAAATTTCTAGAGCTATTGAATAATGAACATTAGTGTCTACTGAGCACTGGTAATACAGGTAAGCATTTTTGATTTTATTTCTCCTTTTATTTTCTCAGTGACCTAATAAGTTAGATACTATCATGACTAGTATTTCTGAGATGAGGTAACTAAGGGATGGTGTTAGGTTAGTGCAAAAGTAATTTCAGTTTTTGCCATGACAAAGACCACAATTACTTTGGCATCAACCTAATAGGATTCAGAACCAATAATACAGTATGTGTGTGCATGTGTGTGTGTGTGAATGCATCTCAGGTCTATCAGTCTATCTATCTATAGAGACAGAGAGGGAGAGGGGAAAAAGGAGAGAGAGATTGATGTATTGTAAGAAATTTGTTCACATGATTCGAAAGCTGAGATGTCCCACAGTCTGCCATCTGTCAAGTGGAGGAGAGCTGATGTTGTAGTTTCAGTCTGAGTCCAAAGGCTGGAGAATCAGGAGAGCCAATAGTGTATATTCCAGTCCAAGTTTGGAAGAAGACAGATGTACCAGCTCATGAAACAGTCCAGCAGAGAGAGAGGATTCTCTCTTACCTTGCCTTTTGTTTTATTCAGGCATCCAACAAATCGGGTGAGGCTCACCCATGTTGGGGAGCATAATCTACTTTACTTAGTCCATTGATTTACATGTTAATTCATCCAAAACGACCCTTACAGACACACCCAGAGTAATGTTCAACCAAATATCTGGGTACCCTGTGGCCATCAAATTGACACATACATTAACCATTACCTTGGGATTAGAAAGCTCAAAAAATATATTGTACTTGGTCTGTCAGCCAATGGGATGAAAATGACAAAAGTACAATATTAAACTAAATTCTGTCAAATTATGAATTGTTCAAAGTTAAACCAAGCAATTGATGAAGGGAGATGAGGTAATAGAAAATACATTGAATTTGTTGTTGTTGTTGTTCTTCTTCTTCTTCTTCTTATAGGGTGTGGTGGGGGAGTTAGGGAGACCTATATAACAAGCAACTGCAAGAACATGTAGCCTATGTGAAAATTAGTATACTGCAGTCAAATTGATCTATTTTTATTAACTATAGAAATACTCATTTTTATTAACTATAGAAAGATTTTTGAGCCCTGCCCCTGCTTATGGGTTTTCATGCTTTCTTTCAAGGGCTATAAATGGAGGCTCAAGACTACTTGCTCGTTTGTTAAAATACTATTGAGCAGTCAGGCTCATCTGCCAATCCCAAGTAAGGATTACCACCATGTAGCATCCAAAGAGGATGATGATGTTAACCATCAGAAACAGAAGCCCACAGACCTTGGCCCACTGCATCAACTATTGGTTTGGAGCTGTCAAGGAGCACTCAACATACAAGGCACTGGCTGGAACAATGTTTTACTCATAGAAAGGAGAGGAACAGCAAAATCTGTTGTGTGGTGTGTGCTGCTCTCCTATGGCTAGTGGGTTCATCCCAATAGCTGATGTAGAGGGATGGACTGCATACACCCCTCTCATGCTGCAGCAGAGGGACTCTGTTTTCTTCCAATAGGGGCAGATATACTGGCGGCACTGGCCAGGTACCATATAATGCATATGCCAAAGCAATACAAGGAAGTTCACTGTGTGCCCAGAATAAAGAAAAGATTTCTTTTAATAAGGAAGAAGAATATGGTGCCAAGTTTTCCCTCGGCACCCAGCTTCCATTAAAAGGGAATATTCTATGTCGAGGGCACGGATTGGGCAGTCCTCAAGAGGGGAAACAGGTCATGCAACAAGTCCCCAACAAAGACCGCATGGAGGATACCTCCCCAGATGGAATCTCTTACCCTGTTGCTTCCTCTTCACAGACTAAGTCCTGTGGTCATGACCTCTGTGGGGCATGGTGGCTGCATAGCAGAGCTCAGGTATCATGCATCATGCTTTTCTTCATAGAAGGTGTGGAGGGCTGATGATGTGAGATGGTAATCTCCTTCCAGTCACTCAGATGTATTTCCCTGAAGTTAGCAGAACTAGAGAAAGAGCGGGTGGAGATCTTTTTCTTACTGGTCTAGGATGAGGGAATGTGGAGTCTAAGATGATAAATGATCAGCTGGAGATGGAAAAAGAACTGATCCCTGTTCCTCAGAAAAAGAACTGTCATCAGAGCTTCCATCTATACAGCCTCAGAATCTCAATCACAAAAATAAAGCAATAAGACATAGGCAAATAATGTAATCATAAAATGGAAATTTTAAAAAATTAAATGACATAATTGTACAATAGAAATAAAAACAGGGATAAAATTAAATAGTTAAAATAAAACTGAAAATGAAAAATGAAGTAGCCACATCTAGGAGACAAAAAGAAGGTTTAAATGAGATTCCATACTAATGACTAAATACTACAAAGCAAAAAAAAAAAAAAAAAAGTTGAAAGAAATGAAAAAACAGAAAGACAGTCATAAAATAGTTAGTGTTATGGACTAAATTGTGCTCCCCATCCCCAAATATGTATGTTGAAGCCCTAACTCCCGTGTGATGGTATTTGTAGATGGGGCCATTGGGAGGTAATAGGTTTTAGAAAAGGTCATGTGCGGGGACTTCCTAATGGAATAATTAGTGCCCTTATAAGAAGACACATCTGGCTGGGCACAGTGGCTCATGCCTGTAATCCCAGCATTTTGGGAGTCTGAGACAGGCAGATCATCTGAGGTCAGGAGTTCGAAACTAGTCTGACCAGTATAGTGAAACCCTGTCTCTACTGAAAATCCCCCCCACCCAAAAAAAAAGTAGCTGGGCGTGGTGGCATGCACCTGTAGTCCCAGCTACTTGGTAGACTGAGGCAGGAGAGTGACTTGAAACCGGGAGGCAGAGGCAGAGGTTGTAGTGAGCCAAGATTGTGCCACTGCATCCAACCTGGGCAACAGAGTGAGACTCCATCTCAAAAGTCCCCAAAAAAACAAAAACATAAAACAAACAACAAAAAAGACATACCAGAGACCTTGCTATCTTTGTTTCTCTGTCTCTCTCCTCACCATGAGAAGACTTACTGAGAAGGCAGCTGTCTGCAAGCCAGCAAGAGGGCCCTCACCAGAAGCCAACCATGCTAGCACTCTGATTTCACACTTCTAGGTTCCAGAACCATGGGAAATAATTTCTGTTGTTTAAGCCATCCAGTCTATGGTATTGGGTTATGACAGCCTGAACTGACTAATCCAAACAAGTAGCTGATAGAAGCAAAATAAAGGTTCCAAATCCTTTTTTTTTTTTCCAGTTAAAAAATACCAACCAGAGTATCAAAAAGAATAATAAAGCACGATAGGCCTAAATGATACTAAATTTAATACAATTTAGAATAAGATGATTGGAAAATATGAATGCTTTGAAAACACAGCAACAAAGAGAAGAATGAAAGAGAATAAAGAAGACTCTTCAAGAAAAAGAAATAGTACAAAGATGAAGGTTGAACTTCATAATGAGACCAACAAATCATTGGCTGGACAGGGTCTCAGAGGTCCAGTGTGCTCCTGCTGGTGGGCATGGGACCTCCCTGAACCTAGAGCAGTTCTTCAGATGAAGCACTGACTGACAGAGAGCCCTTGGACTTAACTCTTCAATCCTTGCTGGTGATTTTGTCCCTGGTGAAATCACACATCTCTCACTCCTCATGGCAGAGTTTTCTGTCTACTGCAAGGGATCCCAGCTGGTGTGTCCACCTAGACCACAAAGTTATACAAACGCTGACATCCCACAGCCAGACCAAATTTGGACTCAGTCCTCCTTTCTATCTGCCCACTTATTTTTCCTGTCTTTTATCCATTAAAAAACACTTACTGGGGACCTGTAGTGATGTATTAGAGGCCATTCCAGATGCTCGGTACACAAAAAGAACCTGAAAACTGCCCTCTTGAAGTTTACAGTTAAGTGGGTAGGTGAAGGAGAAATGAAAAAAAAAAAAAAAAAATCTGAACAAATACATGTTTTCTAAAGTCAACTGCTGTGAAGCAAACAACACGCTGAGACCAAATAGAAAGGGAGCTCTATTTTCAGATAGAGCGGACACGGAAAGCGTTAAGAGATCTACACTGAGACCTGAAGTATGAGAAGGAGCCAGGAGAAGAATCCGGCAAAGATGAGTGAACAGCGCACAGTCTCTAAGTCAGAAAGAGCTTTACGTATTCCTGGGAACCCTGAAATGAGCCTCTGAGTGTGACATAGAACAAGAAGAGTGGCCGGAGAGGGAACCATGGTCTCTACAGTTGTGTGTGGTCCTTGGGCAAACTGTATGACTGTTCTGTGCCTGGATTTCCTTGTCTGCTCATAAAATGTAGTTGACAATACCTTCCCCAGAGACAATGCATAATAGTTAAATGAGATGCAGTATACTGAGGACACTTAAATTTTGGAATTCCTTTCTTCAGCAACCTTCTGGTAGAGACAATTTTTCTTCCAGAATCAAAGACATGTTTGGCCTATTGAGGCTTTGACCTACTGGAAGTTTAAAATGATTGCTTGCTTTTTTTTTTTTTTTGCTTTCAATGTATTCAAAATTACATGCAGTGTATGGAACTGATAATTTGCCCATCTAAACTCAATGCGAAGACAGTTTAAGACACCAGATTAATTATTTTTCAATTGAGTGTTTTTCATGATGTAGTCAGCTTTTGAGGCAAAGGCTCAGCCATAAATCTTGAAATTAGCTGGGGAATTTTAAAATTAAACACACTATGATGAATTACAAGCAAATGAATGATCAGTAACGTAGAAAGACACAACTGGGTCAGGTGGGTGCCTATGTATATGGCGACTTTTACGGAGCGGCCTCTGCAGGTCAGCATCTTGGTCGGGGAGGAGGAGGATAATATGTATTTCCCTAATTTTGTATTTTAACTTTCCCTGTCAAAAACTTATGCTTGAGAAGTTGTTTCCAAATTGAAACTGAATTTATAAGCCGTAGGATTTTACAGCATACAGTGACACTGAGAAGACTTAAGGAACTAACACTTCAGAATCTGAAAATGCAAAGATTAGAAAAATGGTCACAACCGAAGTATGTTGATGACTCAGTCACTCGCTCGACTTCCTAAACGTATCCCCTCATCCATCTTTGCTAACTGGAGTCCCTCTTCCCCTCATCAACTTGCTGCTTCCTACCTCAAAAGCATGACATTTATTTTTTCTCCTCGTGAAGGGTGATCCAATAACACAGAATACTCCAGAAATAAGTAGTGATTTTATTTCCTTCTGATGAAGCTAAACAGCTATCAGGAAGATACTCAGTGAAGAAATGCATAGCTAATTGTGCATTTATATTTGTCTATTTCACCTGGGAGGAAATAACATAATAGGTCTATTTTTTAAATCTAGATTCCAGGGTTAAAAATGGGGAAAGTGTAAGGAAGGGAGAGAGGAATGAGGCCACTGCCCATTTCTTTTGGAGCCTTAATACTTTTCCTTATGGGATTTAGGGTTGGAAGAGACCTTGTTTCCATTAAGAAAGAAACAAGAACACCCTTCATGGTTCCTGCCCTGTAACAAATGTATCCTAGTTCTTATAAAAGTCTATAAGCTTTGCAGAAGAAATGATGTGTAGAGTCACATGAGAGAGGATAATCTGAGCAGTGTCTGTAATTCCCCAACACTTCCCCAGTAGTTTATTAGAAACTGAAATTTTGAATTTAGGTTTTGTCTGCAGAAGGTTTTGTTAAAATGCATTCGTGTACCCAGAACAGAGAGTATTTCCACACTGGCTCCTGATTAGATTTGCAGTGGAGGGAATGTGGCAATGCACTGTGAAAGAGAGCACAGCCCTGGTACTGTGGCCTTTTTTCAGTCCCCGTGCCTGTCGTTTGCTGGTTGTGTGATCTTGTAAAATGTATTCACCATTTTGAGTCTTACTTCCCTCTGCTATCAGATTGTGAAGACTCCTTAGCCCACAGGTTTAAATTAAATTAAATGAGTTGATATATGGAAAGAATTTGGCATTGTATCCAGAGTATAGTTCACACTTCAAAAATTTTAGCTATGATTAGTTGCTTATCAGATTTAACGAGTTGAAAGAATGAGATTGGAAAAGCAAGATTTGATCAGAGGAAAGGGAAGGAGTTACTGAATGAGGAAATGGGTGAAGACTGGACTGGCCTTTGGAGGGATTCAAGGTGAGCATGAAGGACTTCTGTAATCAGCTAGGGGACTTGTCTCCTCAACAGAAAAGAAGTAATGAAAGTCAAGAGACCAAGACTTTTATTTCATGATCAAACACTTGTTTGATGGTAAGTGAAAGCTAAACAAGGCATTTTACAAATGTTAACTCAGTGACTCCTCATGAGGTAGGTATGAGTTCCATTTACAGATGAAGAAACTAAGGCACAGAGAGGTTAAGTAACTTGCCCAGGGACATACTGCTGGTGAGTAGCAGAGTTTGGGGTTAAATCCAGGCTCCCAAGTTCATGATTGTAAACATTAGACTCAGCTTCATTTTTTACAACAATTTTTATGAAGTCCGGCTCTGAATATTTAGAAGTGGAGCAGTAGATCCTACGATTTATATTGTTCAATGGTATTCCCCCCTTCCTTTCCAGAAGCCCACTTTTTTGAGCACTTTCTTGTTGTGTCACTGTTCTAATACATCATGAGTCAACCAATTCCATTTTATCTGAAACTTCGTGTGTTTTCACACTTATGTATTTTCCAGTTTTATTTTCCTGGAGATCTGGTAGCTAATATACTTTTATTTCACAGCCCATATAAATTTATTGAAATTAGTATGCATTTTCTACTAGAATCGACAATACAGTATTTTCTTATTTGACTACTTGCTGTCTGTGGCAGTTAAAGTAGTGGCAGTGATCAAAATCTGCAATTCATTTTTCAAAGACAATATTCTTTTATTATAAATTCGCATTGCTTCATGTGAGTTAGAAAATGGTAGTAATTCAACTGGCCTTATAACCGTTAAAGCATGGGTACCTTTCTTTTCCTTTTTTCCTTTTTGCATGTGCTGTGAAATATTTTTCCCACAAGGAGTGAATTTGTTACCTTTGTGTGACATAAACATTCAAAATTATAATGCAGCTATTTATTGACTTTTTAAAACATTGCCAGTTTTGATGCTGTAAACCTATTAAAAGTCATTGATAAACATAAAATGGTTCCTATAAATCTGAGTGAAAGTTGCAGTTGTGAAGTCCCAACTTATTTTTACTCAACTGTATAAAGCTGAAAGAGACAATAATTTTAATTTAATTGCAAATATATACATGTATTCCTTTGTGTGCCTTTTTACTCAAGTGAATTGACAGCATCAGGAACCCAAATCATTCCTTTCTCTCCCAGACAAACTGGGATAACCTTTCTGGTTGTGGCACTGATGAGTTGCTATCTGAGCTGGAGGCATCAATTTGAAGACAATAATTCCCCTTTTGGATTGTGGCTTATTTTTAGAGTGCTTCAACTGTACATTTTGATGGACATTCTGATTTATAGGAATACCTAATTAATCCTAATTGTGAGTTTAGCTTTATTTGCTTTAATTTTCATTTTAGTCACATTTAATTTATATCCTATTGACTCAAAAGTAAAAGGAAATACCCAATTCCTGTCAACTGATTGTCTAACCTACAGAAAGGATCCCGGAATGAATTAAACATCTGAAAAGAAGGCCTAGGTGGCTAGGGAAGAATTTCTATTTTCTATTTTTCTTCTGCAGCACAGAGGAGGATTTTTTAAAACCTTTTAGGGAAACCTGGAAAAAGAGCAGCATAGAATACATTTTCATTTTTTATTCCCCTTGTTCTTTCTTTTTGGGGAAGTCTACTGGATCATTTTGGTGAAGCAAAAGTAGTTGATAATTTACGGAGGCCCCAGGATAATTCCACATAGTAATGACTTTTTTCTTGTTATCACCGGGGTCATCATTATTGCTTTTCATAAATTTCTGACAGTGCATTGTGACCGAAGGACTTTTTCTCCCTGGCTTCCTTTTATCCAGAGATCTTGAAATGCCAATTTTAGAGTCAAAAGTTGTTTAGTTCTATAACAAATAATGCTGATCAGAAGTAAAATGAAAAACACTACTTAGCAATTTGATTAGGTTAGCCCACTGCTTGTTTTTGTGGTACTCTTGAGCTAAACATATGGTTTTACATTTTTAAATGGTTAGGGAAAATATCAAAAGAAAAGCAATTTTTATAATCCCTGATAATTATATAAAATTCACATATGTATCCATAAATAAAGTTTAATTGGAGTGCAGCTACACCTATCCATTTATGCATTGTCTATGGTTGATTTCTCATTAAAACAGTGGATTTGAGAACTTCTTACAGCGACCATATGGCATGCACAGCCTAACATTTTTACTTTCTAGCCCTTTACAAAAAGTTTGCTGATCCCTGGATTATAAGGATATCTGGAAGACAGAAAGAAATACATGGTTACAGTACATTTTGAGCATTAGTACTTATTGAAAGAAGATCAGTGACTTAGAAACATTATGTTGTATCCTTTTCGAAGTAAATAAGAAATTATAGATTATCTTAGGCACTTATTTTACAGAAGAAGAAATTGAGGTCTAGAGATTCAAATATATATTTTATGGAACAAGCAACCTTAAAAAGAGTTATGAATTCTGATACTTTATCCCTTATATTCCTTCAAATGTTTATGTCTATGTTTTATATACCTGTAAGAGTGTTATATAAAAATGTCAGATGTTTTTATGTACTGAATTCCTAGTCATTTGTGGAAAATTTGGCACCAACAACGTAATTGCAAGAAGTAATCCTGGTTAGTTCTTCTTTGCTGGGCAGGTTCCCTGCAAAGACTCTGTGGTCTGAGAAGACATAGTAATTGTAGTTTTACCCTCCACTTATAACCCAGGGGCTTTATTTCTTTCCTTGTTTCTCTAGCACATCACAAAAATCTAAGGACAATCATGTAATATTGATTTTTTAAAAAGCCCAATCAGTTTAATTTAGCTCTTTGTGAACATAGTTTTTTCCTGATATTCACTGGCCTTTCCTTTCCCATCCTTGAAAACCCTCATTATTTATCTCTTCAAGTGATGAGCACCTCGAACCCCAGTCCTCTTCCTGCTCCTTGGTTGTTCATGCTTTTCAAGTATTATCATGTTACCACTTTAGTCATCACTCTGGCAAGCACACTTGTGAATGTATTGTCTGGTGCATCCATCTTGCCACATAAGTCATGTCTTCCAATATGTTTATCATTCTCTTTGCTTGTCTCTGAACTCCCTCCAATTTTTATCTACTGCCTTCTTTCTGGAGCTGTGATGCCCCAACTTGACTGTGGTATTCTAGGGGTGATTTCACCAGCCCACAACTCAATGCCTTCCCTAAGTCATAATTCAAGACAGAACTAGCCCTCCTCTCTTGACTCCATAGCACAATATAAAATGCAAACAAATGTATAAATCACCACTGTGCATCTTCTGTGTCCTTAGTAGTCTTCACGCATAGCCAGTGTTCCTATCGCAGTGTTTGAAAGGACCTTGAAAACTCATTTACTTTTTCCTAC
>NC_045444.1:107242252-107248741 GCF_002776525.5 Piliocolobus tephrosceles | reverse complement strand
CTAGATTTTCTAGTTGATTTGCGTAGAGGTGTTTATAGTATTCTCTGATGGTAGTTTGTATTTCTGTGGGGTCGGTGGTGATATCCCCTTTATCATTTTTTATTGCATCTATTTGATTCCTCTCTCTTTTCTTCTTTATTAGCCTTGCTAGCGGTCTGTCAATTTTGTTGATCTTTTCAAAAAACCAACTCCTGGATTCATTGATTTTTTGGAGGGTTTTTTGTGTCTCTATCTCCTTCAGTTCTGCTCTGATCTTAGTTATTTCTGGGCAAGTCAATTTTAAAACTTAATATGGAAATAAAAAAGACCTAGAAAAAGCCGAAACAGTCTTGAAAAATAAGGGAGGAAATGGAGGCTGTATACCACTTGATTTCACTGCTTACCTTAAGTTACAATAGTGGTACTGGCACATGGATAGACAAATAGATCAATGAAAGAAAATAGACTCCAGAAATAAATTCTCAAATATCAAGTCAATTGATTTTAAGTAAGGATTCAAGGCAATTTAATGGAGAAAGTTTTTTTTTTTTTTTTTTTTTCCCACCTACAAATGGCACTGGATCAACTAGATAAATGAATAGAAAATTATGAACGTTGATCCCTACCTCACATCACACACAAAATTTATTTGAAGTGTATCATAGACCTACATATAAAAACTAATACTATAAAGCTTTTTGAAAATATATTTACTATCTTATAGTAAGAAATTTATGGGAACATGCAAAAATCAATAACTATAAAACATAGAAGTTATAAAGTAGACTTCACCAAAATGACTTTTCTCATCAAAAACATAATATTAAGAAAATATAAAAGACAAACCCCAAACTGAGAGAAATATTTGAAATACATATATTTAACAGAAGATTTATATTCAAAATATATTTTTAGGAACTCTTAAAACTTAGTGATAACACAACTCGTTTAAAAATTGTACAATTTGAACAGAAGCTTTATGAAAGAAGATGTAGAAATGTCTAGTAAGCACATGAAAAGGGAAACTTCACTGACAACAGCAAATGTTGATGATGACATGGAACAATTGGAAGGATCAAACATTTCTGGTTACATCTGCAATCCCAGCACTTTGGGAGGTCTAGGTGAGCAGATTGCTTGAGCCCAAAAGTTTGAGACCAGCCTGGACAACATGGTGAGACACTGTCTCTACAAAAACTACAAAAATCAGCTGGGCATGGTGGTGCATGCCTGTAGTCTCAGCTACTCGGGAGGCTGAGTTGGGAGGATTGCTTTAGCCTGGAAGGTTGAGGCTGTGGTGAGCTGAGATCACCCTACTGTACTCCAGCCTGGGTGACATAGTGAGACCCTGTCTCAAATCAAACAAACAAACAAAAAGTACATTTCTGGTTAAAGTGTAAAATGTTACAATCATGTTGGAAAATTGGCAATTTCCTTTAAAGTTATATATGCTCTTACCATACAATTCAGCTATTCCCTTCTAGATATATACCCACGGGAAATAAAAACATATTCAGAAAAATTCCACTATTGAATATTTATAGCAGCTTTATAAATTATAGCCAAAACAGGCAATAACACAAATTTTCAAAAACAGATACTATAGTAACATATTTATACAACGGAATACCACCCAAGTAATAAAAAAAAATGAACTACCAGAACATGAGAAGGAAAAAATGAATTTTGAGAGTGTTACATTAGATGAAAGCAAAAGATGGTAGACAGAAAACGAATTGTAGGAATCTCCCTCCATGAATTTCTAAGACAGGTCAAAAGAATCTGTGTTGATAGAAATTAGGACAGAGTTTCCCATGACAGTTGGAAATCCACTGGAAGGAGCATGGGGAAACTTAGTGAGGTGATGGATAGAGTCTGCACCTTAAGTGGGTTGCTGATTCCTGAAGAAAAACTGTTTCTCTATTCACACTTCTGACACCAAATGTGAAAGCATGGAAGTTGGTTTTGTTTTGTTTTCCAAACCAACCAACCAAATGGGTGTCTAACAATTCAGTTTAATTCTGACACTAATTCTACATAGAGTTAGAGCAAAGACACAGATTAAGACCTCAGGCCCAGCAGGGCACAGTGGCTCACACCTGTAATCCCAGCACTTTGGGAGGCCGAGTCCAGCAGATCATGAGGTCAAGAGATCAAGAGCATCCTGGCCAAGATGGTGTAACCCTGTCTCTACTAAAAATACAAAAATTAGCTGGGTGTGGTGGCAGGTGCCTGTAGTCCCAGCTACTCATGAAGCTGAGGCAGGAGAATTGCTTGAACCTGGAAGGCAGAGGTTGCAGTAAGCCGAGATTGTGCAACTGCACTCCAGCCTGGTGACAGCCTGTCAAAAAAAAAAAAAAAAAAAAAAAAAAACCTCAGTCCCACAAGGTTGCCTCCTATTTCTGGTGCTGATTGCCAGTAGTAGACTCCAGGGTGCCCATTTCTGTCTAACTTGTCTACAAATCAGTGGTTCCCACAACCCTCTCCTCAGTTTCAATAATTTACTGTAATTGCTTACAAAACTCAAACATTTTACTTACATTTACTGGTTTATTATAAAGGATATTATAAAGGATACATATAAATAGGCAGAGGAAGAGGTACATAGGGTGTGTTCTGGAAGGGTCTGGAGCACAAGAGGGTCTGTCCCCATGGAGCTGGAATGTGCCATTCTGCTGTCATGTGGACACGTTCACCAACCCAGAAATTCTCTGAACTCTAAAATTTATGGATTTTTTATGGAAGTTTCATCACGTAGGCATGTTACATTATTAACTCAAATCAACCTCCAGCCCCTCTTCCTTTCTGGAGGATGAGGATGAGGCTAAAAACTCCAAACCTTCAATCATGGCTTGGTCTTCCTGGTGACCAGACTATCCAGGAGTCCACTAGAGTCACCAAATTAGAACAAAGGCTGCTTCTTCCACCCAAAAGTTCCAAAGGATTTAGGAGCTCTTCGTAAGTCACTCCTATTTCTCCATCATTCAGGAAATTACAAGGGTTTTAGAAATTCTGTGTCAGGAACTGAGATAAAAGACCGAAGATATATGTTTTATTGTGTCACAGTGACACAGGTGAATACACTCATCAATATTCATGCAATTATCCATTTAATTTCTGAGCATTGTACTATGTATATTTTACCTTAATTTAAAACAAAAACAAAAACTATGGTTTCTTTGTAGTCAGAGATATTGTCTACCTTACCTTTTCTCTGAAATTTCAAGGATGACTGCAGTGCTTGGTATATATTAAATACTCATTAAAGACACATTGAATAAAGTGTTTTGTTAAAATAGGAAGGCAAGGCCTAATTCTTTTCAGTGCATTGGATTCTGCAGAGAAATCTGATGATGTGGAAACCTTTTTAGGGTCTGTTTAGATGACTCCCTGCTTCCTCGTACTTTTGGTCCCTGAGGTCCTCTTAGCTCTTGTCATGCCATTGAGCATCATGAGAATCAAATTTAACGGAAACATGGGAAAGGCAGTTTAACTTTCAAATGAATGTAGCTTTCACTAAATGGCACGTAAAAAGTTTATGACTCATGGCATTTATTTTGATTATTGACAAAGTAATTGGGATTCTTGAGGAATAATTAAACTGATTGAAAATGTTCTGATTGGTCAAGAGGTCAGCAATTATAATTAATGGAAACTTACAATGGTTTACAAAATGACACCATCCAGAATTAAAAGTGATCATCCTAATTATTGTGATGAGTTCTTAAATGAACGCCCAAGCAGCCAGTCATGACAAGGCTTTTATTATAAGTCATGCATATGTATGTTTAAAAGAGATATTCAAAATTTGCTCTAGTTTACATCAGTCTAATTTTTTGAAAGGCTTGATCTTCAAATATTACATTTTTATTTATTCAGGAAGTAATTCTAGTCTTGATGGGATTTATTGCAAAAAATCCTAATGGAATATTTCATCAGCACTGAAGGCCCAGACTAAATGTCAGATTTTTATTATTTTGAATATTGATGGCATGTCCTATGAATTGTTTATCATGGGGATCAAGAATATCTTGATTATTTATGGTAATTTTAATTTTATTTTTCAAGAGACCTTTACACACCCATTATGTTATAACCTTATGCTTTAAATACAAAAACTGTAAAAATATCAATCTTATTTATGAAGAAGTTGAGACACAAAGGTTACCTGAGTTATCTAAAGTTGTAAAACTGCTTAACCACAAAAAGCAGGAATAGGGCATGAATCTTCATGTGCCCCATTGAGAATTTTTTCCATCAGATCATAGTGTTTCTGTGGTAACATAACTCCATACCAAAACTAATTTCTGCAATATTAATGACTCTATAACTGAGATTAAAGTCATTTTGGTTGAACATGTTTGTTTCAATATGAGATGACTTTCATGATCACGTCATTCTCAAACATTTTCATTGAGAGTTATTGTGCTTAATTTTTCTTCAGCATAATCATCCAAGAATAAGAAAGATAAAAATGGTACATCATCACCCAGACGCTATCTAACTCTCCAGTTCCAATTTCTCACAATTCCTTGCCCAATACTGTTGCTCCAAAAGGAAGCAACTATTTCTTGTAATTCTTCGTGCAAGCTCCAAGTTCTCTTAACGGGCTTGAATGCAGGTTTTCTACTATCTAGAATGTACCTCTTTATACTCTATCTGTACCCCTTCATAGGTGCTGGAATGTTATTACTCTATACACATTTCTTCACATGACTAACTCTTGCTCTATAATGGGGGTACAATTCATAAAGCTATAATAACTATGAACCATTACAGGACAAACAATTCAGTATTTTAATTTACCTATACACATACATATATACACACACACATATATACATATGTGTATACATATATATGTGTGTGTGTATATATGTATATATGTACATCTATGTGTATATATATGTGTATATATATTTATCAAGAGAAAAACAAAAGCAAAAATGAAAGCAAAAATTGTAGCAAAATCACAGTAGTAGGAGGAGGTATACATCACCTTAAGTAAGGTGAACCAAATAGGAAAAGAACTATAGGATGTCTGAATATATATTAAGTGAACTTGAGTAGATGCTATTCATCATCTAAGGAAATTAAAAATAGGAAAAATGTTCAATTAAAAATGTTTCAAGTTGGGACTACAGTTTCTTGGTACATGTGGACATTAGCTTTGATTTAGACTTGTGGTAGTTGTTAGTGTTGGTTACCAAATTGTTCTCATTTCCTTCCTTTTGGAACATAGCTGGCTTGTGCCTCCCACTTATTGAAGCTAGATGGACCATATGACTTACTTTGGCCTAGGAAATACATTTCATTTTTAGGTGGACACTTGATGAGGCAGTGTATATTTCCTCATGTTTCCTTTGTACTGCTTGCAAATCATGGAAACCTGGAAATAGAGACATGCTACATAGCCGTATCCCTGTAGGGACCCTGATATGAGAAAATCAAACCATTCTTAAGTCACCGAGATTTGAGAGTGAATGTGTTTCATGGGTTAGCCTTTATTTGTCCTGATTTAAAGTAGAACTCTTCAGTAGTCACCGAAGTGAAATTAAGAGGAAGATGATGGAAATGTTAACATTAATTAAGCAAAAAACATGTAAAGTTTGTTTTCCCTCAGTGTTGCTTCTAATGCCTTTATAACCTGTGTGGACATATATTAATTGTTCAATGAAATAAAACAAGATGGTGCTTTGACCAACCAGAAGCATTATTTCCGTTTTCAGGGGAAAGCATGCTCAGTATTCTTTTGTGATTGTGCACCTCTTCTTATGAGGAATATCTTATGGGTGGGGGACTGCATGACTACAGTCCCTTTAGTTCTCTACCATGTCTCAGAATATTAGATTGGTACAAAAGCAATCGCAGTTTTTGCAATTATTTTCAATGACAATGGCAAAAACCACAACGAGTTTTGCACCAACCTAATAGAATAAAACACATGAGGTATGGAAAAGAGACATGGATGAATTTGGTTGCCTTCAATATTGTTTGTATAGGGAGTATGTGCGAATTGCTTCATTGCACTACTCTCTGTGTCTTTTGCTTCCTTTCATTTTTTCGGCTTTTAATATTTTCTCTACCTCTTCTCCCCTCTAGATGTTTGAAGAAAATGAGAATGAGAGACATTTCCTCAACAGAGGAAACTATTGGCCCCAGATCCAAACTCACACTTGTTGCAACAGTTAATTTTGCAAAATCACAAAAACAAAAAATAAAGTCAGGCCAAGGTAGGCGAACCATAAGGTCAAGAGATCAAGAGCATCCTGGCCAACATGGTGAAATCCTGCCTCTACTAAAATTACAAAAATTAGCTGGGCATGGTGGCACGCACCTGTGGTCTCAGCTACTCAGAAGGCTGAGGCAGGAGAATCGCTTGAACCCAGGAGGTGGAGGTTGCAGTGAGCCAAGACTGCGCCACTGCACTCCAGCCTGGCCACAGAGTGAGACTCCATCTCAAAAACTAAACTAAACTAAACTAAACTAAACTAAACTAAACTAAACTAA
>NC_045444.1:107203243-107242242 GCF_002776525.5 Piliocolobus tephrosceles | reverse complement strand
AAACTAAACTAAACTAAACTAAACTAAACTAAACTAAACTAAACTAAACTAAACTAAACTAAACTAAAATAATAAAATAAATAATAAAAAAATTAGGAAAACTCCTCTTTTTTTTCTTTTTTGTCCCAGGCTAAGCAGAAATGTACTGACTCATTTTGTGGCTATATGCATTATTATTCTCGTCTCAGGTCAGGACTGCTAGACATAGAAAGAATTCTGATATGAATTGTGATATCAGTGTGTAACAGGAAGTGTATTGGAGGTTGTTCACAATCTCCAGACACTTGGCAGGTCACAGAGAGAAGTGCAGAGAGCTGCCTTTTTCCTTCCTTTTGGGTTCAGGATTACATTTCTGAAGTTTGTCCTTTACCATTTATTGTACACTGGTTTTTGCTGTTAGATAACTGATTTCCAAAATTAGTGTGTATACAGATTACCTGAGTCATTTATTAAAAATTTCCTGGCCTCCCCCTAGGACAATTTATTTGTAGATTTCAGGTGAATCCTAGTAATCAACAATTTAGCTAATACCATGCTGTTTCCCAGAGAGATCCTGAGATGGACGATCTGAAAACACCTCATTTGAAACATTCTAGTTCAGTGAATTGAGTTTATTGTTTTACATATGAATTATTTTCACTATGCTTTATCATAGAGCTTGACTTGTTCCCAGAGGAAATCTATAGGCATAAAATGAACACATGTGTTCTCAACGGCTTTAATTAAAAGAGTGGCATGCATATTTCATTGCTATTAACAAAAACAAAATTGATTTGCTTTTCTAGATAATTGAATGTATGAAAACCTCAGTGCCTTCCTTCTGTAACTTAACTCTATAAATTCTGCATCACTTTCGTTTTATAAGCGCTGCCATGTATTGTGAATTTCTTTACAGTAAGAAGAATGACTTAATGTTTTAGAGTTAGTTTTGTTTTTCTGTTTATTTGTTTTGTCTCATTTTTCACCAAACATAAAATGGCCTAAAATGAGTGCAAAATAAAAGTGTGACACCTTAAACTAAAGTAACATCAATCTTTTCCATATTTTGTTCTGTGATGGCAGATACCACCATATGATTGAAACATTTCTATGTGTGCCATATATTAAAGACTGAGCCCCTTCTCCTAAATACATGTATTTTTGAATGATGTGTATAATATATATTAAGGCAAAAGCAAATGGCAAATGTAAGTTAGTTTTTTTTTTTTTTTTTTTTTTTTTTGCAGTTACAGTAGTTTCCAGACAGCCACTTCTGTTCCTATTCCAAGAACTATGACTAACATTTGTCTGTCTGGATGGTATCATTGAATGAGAGGACTACTGATAGTATCTACAATGCCACCTGAATTTCTTATCATTCTTTATTTGTTCTCTCATGAAACATGCATCATGTATTTATCACATGCTGATTATGTAGAAGATGAAAAAGATAACCCCAAAATGAATTTTCTCTCTCAGGATGGTCTGACATTAAATAAAACTAATCATAATGCAAAATAATAAGTGCAATACTCCGCTTTCTAGATGGCCCTCAACAATTGCCTCCTGGTTTTTTTTTTTTTTTTTTTTAATTATACTTTAAGTTCTAGGGTACATGTGCATAACGTGCAGGTTTGTTACATATGTATACTTGTGCCATGTTGGTGTGCTGCACCCATCAACTCGTCAGCACCCATCAATTCGTCACTTATATCAGGTATAACTCCCAATGCAATCCCTCCCTCCTCCCCCACCATGATAGACCCCGATGTGTGATGTTCCCCTTCCCGAGTCAAAGTGATGTCATTGTTCAGTTCCCACCTATGAGTGAGAACATGCGGTGTTTGGCTTTCTGTTCTTGTGATAGTTTGCTAAGAATGATGGTTTCCAGCTGCATCCATGTCCCTACAATGGATGCAAACTCATCCTTTTTTATGGCTGCATAATATTCCATGGTGTATATGTGCCACATTTTCTTAATCCAGTCTGTCACAGATGGACATTTGGGTTGATTCCAAGACTTTGCTATTGTGAACAGTGCCACAATAAACATACGTGTGCATGTGTCTTTATAGCAGCATGATTTATAATCCTTTGGGTATATACCCAGCAGTGGGATGGCTGGGTCATATGGTACATCTAGATCTAGATCCTTGAAGAATCGCCATACTGTTTTCCATAATGGTGGAACTAGTATACAATCCCACCAACAGTGTAAAAGTGTTCCTATTTCTCCACATCCTCTCCAGCACCTGTTGTTTCCTGACTTTTTAATGATTGCCATTCTAACTGGTGTGAGATGGTATCTCATTGTGGTTTTGGTTTGCATTTCTCTGATGGCCAGTGATGATGAGCATTTTTTCATGTGTCTGTTGGCTGTATGAATGTCTTCTTTTGAGAAGTGTCTGTTCATATACTTTGCCCACTTTTTGATGGGGTTGTTTGTTTTTTTCTTGTCAATTTGTTTGAGTTCTTTGTAGATTCTGGATATTAGCCCTTTGTCAGATGAGTAGATTGCAAAAATTTTCTCCCATTCTGTAGGTTGCCTGTTGACTCTGATGGTAGTTTCTTTTGCTGTGCAGAAGCTCTTTAGTTTAATTAGATCCCATTTGTCAATTTTGACTTTTGCTGCCGTTGCTTTTGGTGTTTTAGACATGAAGTCCTTGCCCATGCCTATGTCCTGAATGGTACCACCTAGGTTTTCTTCTAGGGTTTCTATGGTATTAGGTCTAACATTTAAGTCTCTAATCCATCTTGAATTAATTTTCGTATAAGGAGTAAGGAAAGGATCCAGTTTCAGCTTTCTACTTATGGCTAGCCAATTTTCCTAGCACCATTTATTAAATAGGGAGTCCTTTCCCCATTTCTTGTTTCTCTCAGGTTTGTCAAAGATCAGATGGCTGTAGATGTGTGGTATTATTTCTGAGGACTCTGTTCTGTTCCATTGGTCTATATCTCTGTTTTGGTACCAGTACCATGCTGTTTTGGTTACTGTAGCCTTGTAGTATAGTTTGAAGTCAGGTAGCGTGATGCCTCCAGCTTTGTTCTTTTGACTTAGGATTGTCTTGGCAATGCAGGCTCCTTTTTGGTTCCATATGAACTTTAAAGCCGTTTTTTCCAATTCTGTGAAGAAACTCATTGGTAGCTTGATGGGAATGGCATTGAATCTATAAATAACTTTGGGCAGTATGGCCATTTTCACGATATTGATTCTTCCTATCCATGAGCATGGTATGTTCTTCCATTTGTTAGTGTCCTCTTTTATTTCACTGAGCAGTGGTTTGTAGTTCTCCTTGAAGAGGTCCTTTACATCCCTTGTAAGTTGGATTCCTAGGTATTTTATTCTCTTTGAAGCAATTGTGAATGGAAGTTCATTCCTGATTTGGCTCTCTGTTTGTCTGTTACTGGTGTATAAGAATGCTTGTGATTTTTGCACATTAATTTTGTATCCTGAGACTTTGCTGAAGTTGCTTATCAGCTTAAGGAGATTTTGGGCTGAGACAATGGGGTTTTCTAAATATACAATCATGTCATCTGCAAACAGGGACAATTTGACTTCTTCTTTTCCTAACTGAATACCCTTGATTTCTTTCTCTTGCCTGATTGCCCTAGGCAGAACTTCCAACACTATGTTGAATAGGAGTGGTGAGAGAGGGCATCCCTGTCTTGTGCCAGTTTTCAAAGGGAATTTTTCCAATTTTTGCCCATTCAGTATGATATTGGCTGTGGGTTTGTCATAAATAGCTCTTATTATTTTGAGGTACATTCCATCAATACCGAATTTATTGAGCGTTTTTAGCAGGAAGGGCTGTTGAATTTTGTCAAAAGCCTTTTCTGCATCTATTGAGATAATCATGTGGTTCTTGTCTTTGGTTCTGTTTATATGCTGGATTACGTTTACTGATTTTCGAATGTTGAACCAGCCTTGCATCCCAGGGATGAAGCCCACTTGATCATGGTGGATAAGCTTTTTGATGTGCTGCTGAATCTGTTTTGCCAGTATTTTATTGAGGATTTTTGCATCGATGTTCATCAGGGATATTGGTCTAAAATTTTCATTTTTTGTTGTGTCTCTGCCAGGCTTTGGTATCAGGATGATGTTGGCCTCATAAAATGAGTTAGGGAGGATTCCCTCTTTTTCTATTGATTGGAATAGTTTCAGAAGGAATGGTACCAGCTCCTCTTTGTACCTCTGGTAGAATTCAGCTGTGAATCCATCTGGTCCTGGACTTTTTTTGGTTGGTAGGCTATTAATTGTTGCCTCAATTTCAGAGGCTGCTATTGGTCTATTCAGGGATTCAACTTCTTCCTGGTTTAGTCTTGGAAGAGTGTAAGTGTCCAAGAAGTTATCCATTTCTTCTAGATTTTCTAGTTGATTTGCGTAGAGGTGTTTATAGTATTCTCTGATGGTAGTTTGTATTTCTGTGGGGTCGGTGGTGATATCCCCTTTATCATTTTTGATTGCGTCTATTTGATTCCTCTCTCTTTTCTTCTTTATTAGCCTTGCTAGTGGTCTGTCAATTTTGTTGATCTTTTCAAAAAACCAACTCCTGGATTCATTGATTTTTTGGAGGGTTTTTTGTGTCTCTATCTCCTTCAGTTCTCCTCTGATCTTAGTTATTTCTTGCCTTCTGCTAGGTTTTGAATGTGTTTGCTCTTGCTTCTCCAGTTCTTTTAATTGTGATGTGAGAGTGTCAATTTTAGATCTTTCCAGCTTTCTCTTGTGGGCATTTAGTGCTATAAATTTCCCTCTACACACTGCTTTAAATGTGTCCCAGAGATTCTGGTATGTTGTATCTTTGTTCTCATTGGTTTCCAAGAACATCTTTATTTCTGCCTTCATTTCGTTATGTACCCAGTAGTCATTCAGGAGCAGGTTGTTCAGTTTCCATGTAGTTGAGCGGTTTTGATTGAGTTTCTTATTCCTGAGTTCTAGTTTGATTGCACTGTGGTCTGAGAGACAGTTTGTTATAATTTCTGTTCTTTTACATTTGCTAAGGAGTGCTTTACTTCCAATTATGTGGTCCATTTTGGAATAAGTGCGATGTGGTGCTGAGAAGAATGTATATTCTGTTGATTTGGGGTGGAGAGTTCTATAGATGTCTATTAGGTCCGCTTGGTGCAGAGATGAGTTCAATTCTTGGATATCCTTGTTAACTTTCTGTCTCATTGATCTGTCTGATGTTGTCAGTGGAGTGTTGAAGTCTCCCATTATTATTGTATGGGAGTCTAAGTCTCTTTGTAAGTCTCTAAGGACTTGCTTTATGAATTTGGGTGCTCCTGTATTGGGTGCATATCTATTTAGGATAGTTAGCTCTTCCTGTTGAATTGATCCCTTTACCATTATGTAATGGCCTTCTTTGTCTCTTTTGATCTTTGATGGTTTAAAGTCTATTTTATCAGAGACTAGGATTGCAACCCCTGCTTTTTTTTGTTCTCCATTTGCTTGGTAGATCTTCCTCCATCCCTTTATTTTGAGCCTATGTATGTCTCTGCATGTGAGATGGGTCTCCTGAATACAGCAGACTGATGGGTCTTGACTCTTTATCCAGTTTGCCAGTCTGTGTCTTTTAATTGGAGCATTTAGTCCATTTACATTTAAGGTTAATATTGTTATGTGTGAACTTGATCCTGCCATTATGATAGTAACTGGTTATTTTGCTCGTTAGTTGATGCAGTTTCTTCCTAGCCTCCATGGTCTTTAGATTTTGGCATGTTTTTGCAATGGCTGGTACCGGTTGTTCCTTTCCATGTTTAGGGCTTCCTTCAGGGTCTCTTGTAAGGCAGGCCTGGTGGTGACAAAATCTCTAAGCATTTGCTTATCTGTAAAGGATTTTATTTCTCCTTCACTGATGAAACTTAGTTTGTCTGGATATGAAATTCTGGGTTGAAAATTCTTTTCTTTAAGAATGTTGAATATTGGCCCCCACTCTCTTCCGGCTTGTAGAGTTTCTGCTGAGAGGTCTGCTGTTAGTCTGATGGGCTTCCCTTTGTGGTTAACCTGACCTTTCTCTCTGGCTGCCCTTAAGATTTTTTCCTTCATTTCAACTTTGGTGAATCTGGCAATTACGTGTCTTGGACTTGCTCTTCTCGAGGAGTATCTTTGTGGCGTTCTCTGTATTTCCTGAATTTGAATGTTGGCCTGCCCTACTAGGTTGGGGAAGTTCTCCTGGATGATATCCTGAAGAGTGTTTTCCAACTTGGTTCCATTTTCCCCCTCACTTTCAGGCACCCCAATCAGACGTAGATTTGGTCTTTTTGCATAATCCCATACTTCTTGCAGGCTTTGTTCATTTCTTTTTCTTCTTTTTTCTTTTGGTTTCTCTTCTCGCTTCATTTCATTCATTTGATCCTCCATCGCTGATACTCTTTCTTCCAGTTGATCAAGTCGGTTACTGAAGCTTGTGCATTTGTCACGTATTTCTCGTGTCATGGTTTTCATCTCTGTCATTTCATTTATGACCTTCTCTGCATTAATTAGTCTAGCTATCAATTCTTCCACTCTTTTTTCAAGATTTTTAGTTTCTTTGCGCTGGGTATGTAATTCCTCCTTTAGCTCTGAGAAGTTTGATGGACTGAAGCCTTCTTCTCTCATCTTGTCAAAGTCATTCTCTGACCAGCTTTGATCCGTTGCTGGCAATGGGCTGCGCTCCTTTGCAGGGGGAGATGCGCTCTTATTTTTTGAATTTCCAGCTTTTCTGCCCTGCTTCTTCCCCATCTTTGTGGTTTTATCTGCTTCTGGTCTTTGATGATGGTGACGTACTGATGGGGTTTTGGTATAGGTGTTCTTCCTGTTTGATAGTTTTCCTTCTAATAGGACTCTCAGCTGTAGGTCTGTTGGAGATTGCTTGATGTCCACTCCAGACCCTGTATGCCTGGGTATCAGCAGCAGAGGTTGCAGAAGATGGAATATTGCTGAATAGCGAGTGTACCTGTCTGATTCTTACTTTGGAAGCTTCCTCTCAGGGGTGTACTCCACCCTGTGAGGTGTGGGATGTCAGACTGCCCCTAGTGGGGCATGTCTCCCAGTTAGGCTACTCAGGGGTCAGGGACCCACTTGAGCAGGGAGTCTGTCTGTTCTCAGATCTCAACCTCCGTGTTGGGAGATCCACTGCTCTCTTCAAAGCTGTCAGACAGAGTTGTTCGGGTCTGCACAGGCCTCTGCTGCTTCCCCCTGTTGTTTTTTTTAGCTGTGCCCTGTCCCCAGAGGTGGAGTCTACAGAGACAGGCAGGTTTCCTTGGGCTGCTGTGAGCTCCACCCAGTTTAAGCATCCCAGCGGCTTTGTTTACCCACTTAAGACTCAGCAATGGTGGGCACCCCTCCCCCAGCCTCGCTGCTGCCTTGTGGTTAGATCACAGACTGCTGTGCTAGCAATGAGGGAGGCTCTGTGGCCGTGGGACTCTCCCGGCCAGGTGTGTGTATAGTCTCCTGGTGTGCCTGTTTCCTTAAAGCGCAGTATTGGGGTGGGAATTACCCAATTTTCAAGGTATTGTGTGTCTTGGTTCGCCTGGCTAGGAAAAGGGATTCCCTTCCCCCTCGCGCTTCCTAGGTGAGGTGATGCCTCGCCCTCTTCAGCTCTCGCTGGTCGGGCTGCAGCAGCTGACCAGCACTGATTGTCCGGCACTCCCCAGTGAGATGACCTCAGTACGTCCATTGAAAATGCAGAAATCACCGGTCTTCTGTGTCGCTCGCGCCGAGAGTTGGAGACTTGAGCTGTTCCTATTCGGCCACCTTCGCCTTCCTCCTGCCTCGTGGTTTTTGTACCTTTGTGTAGTCCCCTCCCGTGCTGAATTGTGGCTACCTGTGTCACCAATAAAATACCAACAAAATGACAGGGAGTGACTTCTGAGATTTAGTCATAAAGAATATTCTAGGTTCTGCCTTGCTCTTTCTTGAATCACCTGCTCTGGAGGAAGCCAGTTGCATGTGAAGACATGCAAGCAGCCATGGGTTGTGTAGAGAGAAACTGAGGCCTGCCATCAGTAGCCAGCATAAAACTGAGGCCTGCCATCAGTAGCCAGCATCAGCCTGCCAGCCATGCAAGGAGCCATTGTGGAAGCCAATATTCCAGATCCAGTCAAGCCTGCTTCTTGACTGAAACTCTAGGAGAGACCCCCGAAACAGGAGGACAAAGCCACTCCTGAATTCCTGACTGATAGAAACTGTGAGATGATAAACGTTTTTGTCATTTAAACTAGAAAGGTTTGGAGTAATGTTTTGCAGTAATAATTAAATAGTAAAGAAAAAACACACTAGGAAAAATCCAAAGTGTTATAGGGGTTATGAGGAAAGGTTTCATGGAAGACATAGCATTTGAGTGAAGTCTTGAAACGTAACAGGATTTAGTAATGCAGGGATGAGAAAGAAGCCCATTCTAGATAGATGGAACAATGTGTGCAAAGCTACAGAGGTGACAGTTTGCCAAGGATTAGGCAAACATCAGGTAATCTTGTTTGATTGCAACGTTAGTCCGTCCCATTTGCTCCAAGGTTGTCACTTTTGTGGTGTGGAGGCTAGATGTAGGACTATCTCTTATTTGAAGCCAAAAGAGAGATAAACACATAAAGCTGAGCATAAAATTTAGCAAAGTAAGCTCAGTAAGTCAGAGAAAGTGTCCAAACAGATCTCCTTCTATCTCTCTTATCCAAGACAGAAGCCAAGCCAAGCCTTGCATGCTACTCTTTTAAGAGATATATTTGGACTCCTTAAGAAGGGTCCATGGGCAGCCTGAGAAAAAGGGATCAAGGAATTCAGAAATGGCATCTGTTCAGAATGAAAATCTGTTGCTTATGCATGAGGTTCTCTCTAAATCTACATGTGACTTGACATATATGGCAGACTAACTTCATTGAAAGATAACTTATTTTATGAGTTAACATGGCATTTACACAAACATCAGAGAAGAATAGTAAAAGAAAGTAAAATTATACTAAAGGACAGTATTATGAATATAGATACAAAAATCACAAATAAAAACCAAATTCAGCATTATATGTAAAACAAATAGGGTTTATTTGAGAAATATGGGGGTAGTTTAACCCTGGAAAGTCTGCATATGCAACTACATTAACTGCTACAGAAAGAAAAACCTTTTGATAAAGTTCAACATGCATTTATATCAAGAATTCTTAGAAAATCGGAATAGAAAGAAACTTCTTTAACCTAAAGAACAATAGCTATACAAACTTTAGAAAACATACTTTTTGTAAAATATTAGAATTATTTATGGAATAAGACAGTGTATTAGTTAGGGGCAATGCTTGCTGTTAGTAGATAAATCTGACGTTATCACAATTTTAACACAACCAGCAAAGTTGTTTCTGGTCAACAAGTAACACTGCCACACCTAGCTAAAAGAGTTTGAGAAATTTAGACTATTTGGAAAGGTAGACTGAAATTTTGACCAGAAAGAAGAGAAAATGAGTTTGCTATTCATCTAGCAGTTACTGATTGAGTCTTTATTTTGTAGTTACCAAATACCTATTTCATTAAAACATATTAAATTAAACTTAAATTAAATTGTTCATTAAAACATCATTCATAAAGCATATCCACTCTTGCTCCGAGAAACATACAAAGTCCTACCTTGTGGGAAATTCAGTTCAAAGTTATGGTTCCAGGTGACATGCATTCCTCTGCATTAGGTCTGAATGGGGCTTTTTGTCATCCAGTGATTTATGAATCAAAAGAAAAATCATATACTCCCCCCAATCCCCACCTCCACTATCATCATGGATAGTATAACTCCAATAAACGTATCCATTCACAAAAGTGACAATGGGAGCACATGCCAGGAAAAGAGTACTCTAATTCTGTTGGGTGAGTATATGAGTTCCCTCTGCCTGACATTGGAATCATTCCTTGGTTAGATCTCAATTCTGCTCTTTGGGAGGAACTATCTTGTCCTCAGCACCCCCAGAGATTCCTTTTGCCCATCATTCTTTCTACAATATCTGAAATGGGTTAGGAAGTGTATAATCCTTGGGGGCTGTGTAGAAACTGGATCCTGCTTCCTGCTTATATAACTTTGGGGACTCAAGAATTGTATTAGAGCTCAAATGGTCAGAGATATTTTTTATGCCAGTCTTGCAGTATCTTTCAATTTAGTTATCTCAAAAAAAATAGCAGGGGGAAAATATGGCAGTCCCTTACAAAGTTGAGCATGTGTTTACCATATGACTTAGCCATTATACTCTACAGCACTAATGCCAGGGAAGTGAAAATACATGTTTATTCAAAAATCTGTATGAAAATACACATAGCGGGTGTAACAGCTCAAAACTAGAAATGACCCAAATATCCTTCAACAGAAGAACAATTAAACAAACTCTGTGGTACCTCCACACCATGGAATACTACTCAGCAATGAAAAGAGACAAACTATTGACACATGCAGGAATAGATTGATTTTGTATTAGCTTCCTATTGCTTCTGTAATAAATGACCACAAATACAGTGGCTTAAAACAGCACAAATTTCTTCTCTGACAGTTCTGGAGGTTGGAATTATAAAATCAAGATGTTGGCTAGGCTGACTCCCTTCCAGAGGCTTCAGGGAAGAAGCTGTTTCCTTCCCCCTTTTCAGTTTCTAGAAGCTGCCTGCGATCATTGGCTCATGATCCTGTCCTTATGTCACTCTAATCTCTTGCTTCCATTGTCACATCTCCTACTTTTCTTTAACCTTTTTTTTTTCTTTTTTTCTTTGGAGACAGAGTCATGCTTTGTCACCAGGCTGGAGTGCAGTGGTGCAATCTCAGCTGGGACTACAGGCAATCGCTGTCACACCCGGCTAACTTTTTGTACTTTAGTAGAGACAGGGTTTCACCATGTTGGTCAGGATGGCCTCGATCTCCTGACCTCGTGATCTGCCTGCCTCGGCCTCCCGAAGTGCTGGGATTACAGATGGAAGCCACTGCGCCAGGCCTCACCTTATCTCCCTCTTAAAAGGGCCGTTGGGATTATTCTAAGTCCACCTGGATAGCCCAGGATGCTCTTCTCATCTCAAAGTCCTTAATCACAGGAATGATGTCTCTCTTGCTGTATTTTTTATATTCATAGTTTCAGAGAATAAAAACGTGGGCATCTTTTGAGGTGGGGAAGCATTATTCTGTCTATCATAGATCAAAGGAATTAGACTGAATGAACAAAAGCCATACTTAAATGTTATATAGTCATGACTCCATTTATACAGCAAAATAACTGTTTATTATCAAAAAAGACAAAACTCAAAAATGTAGCTCAGATCTGCTTAATGGATTTTAGGTTTAGGCAAATTCAACCACCTTGTCACAGGTAATCCTAGCAAGAAGTTGCAGATACAAACTTGAGCTTTCTGCAGTCAGATTCATTCCCCAGAGAAAGGCAGAAGAAACTGCACTCTACATTCCAGGGTTTTCCAGTCTGCTAATTACTCCACCTCCCAAGATACATTAGTGCCTTATGCCAACTGGGCGTCCCTTGCATGAAAAGAAACAAAAGATATAGAGAAGAACTATTCCTTTTAACAACTGTATTGTTTAATTTTGTTTAGGCTTAGCAGTGCATGAGCCTCCTATACTTTTTGAAGGTTGCACATATTTCACAATAAAATTAAAATTTAAAATAATCAAGAGAAGGCCCTAAGACTGTAAGAAGTACACTGTGGAGGGCTTTCGTGACAGTTCTACATTTGGGACTTTTGAGGGTATAAAATGGAAAGCAATTGAGACTTTGTAATCAGGGAAGTAACAAGTTCAGAGCTGCACTGGGAGATGACTGCAATGACTGTATAAGATAAGGATGAATACTGAGCATTGATAACAAGATCAGCAAGAAGAGGATTGCCATTGTTCCACGGGGACTAGGTTAGTGACCACAGGGAGGGGAAGCAGGGAGACTTAGGAGTATATTGTGATATACTAGGGAATAGTATATCAGGGTTAGGAAATGTCAGCTTTGTAAGTTTTTATCAAGCAGCTCCTGGTGTAGTGTATGTGTTCAGTAAGACATGGAAACAGATTAGTTGTATGAAGAAGGGAGCATTAAAGGTGAGGTTAAGATTTAATAATATGGGGAATTTTGGGATCATTAATATGAAGAAATTACAAGGAGGGGTGTCAGCGGATGAGAGAACCGACTGTGAGGTTTTGACAGTCTTTGCCAGCTTAAGTTTGTATCTAGCCACATAGATAGATGAAGCATTAACTTATAATACATTATTTTAAGATAAATCAAAAGCTCCCCATGTTCCATGCATATCTGTTATCATATCCCTGCTGTTTAAGACTTTCACCAAAATTTCTTGTTTATCCTTCATATAGATCTTACATATTTTTCAGGATTAATTTTACTCCTACATATGGTAATAATTTCTATTGAGATAATAAATGACATCTTTGTATCCATTATAAAATGATAGGTAGTTATTACCAGTCTTTAGGAAAGCTCTCATTTTTTGTGTGTTTCACATGAAACAGTGTTCTGCTGTATTGCTCTGAGTATGGCTGGCACAGAGTTAATTGGGGGGGAAAACTCTTGGTTTCTACATTTGTTTGTAAAATGGCTTTCTGTTCTATTGCTGTAAGAGCCTAGCTGGAGAAAAACAAGCAGGGCCAGAGTGCAGCGGCGGCTGGACAGGTAGAGAGCAGCAGTCAAGGAGCATTCAGGGCACAAGGTAAGAGATTCACATTGCTTTTTTGTTTGTTTTCTTAACGTTCACCATTCTTTTCTTATACTATATTAGTAATGAGAAAGCACTAATATGTAACTATAAGTATATCTGAAGCTGTGAAATATGGAAATGGATTTTCTGTGACTATCAGTGTCTGAAAACAAGCGTGGATAGGCTGGCGTATGACCCTTGAGACCTGTGGTGATGGGTGTGATCCCCTTCTTGACGGGTCCTCAGTAAACCCAACACTCTACAAACACAGTATGCTGTTGTGACTGGAAAGGGGTCCCAATCCAGACCCCAAAAGAGTGTTTGTGGATCTCACACAAGAAGGAATTCGAGGCTAATCCATAGAATAAAGTGAAAGCAAGTTTATTAAGAAAGTAAAGAAATAATCCGTAGGCAGAGCAGAAGCATGGGCCTCTGCCCCTTTTTATGGTTATTTCTTGATTATATGCTAAACAAGGGGTGGATTGTTCATGAATATCCTTGAAAAAACATGGGTAATTCCAGAACTGAGGGTTCCTAAACTTTTTGATCATATGGGGTAATTTCCGGACGTGGCCATGACATTTGTAAACTGTCCTGGTGTCCTGGAGTGTAGCAGTGAGGATGACCAGAGGTCACTCCCATCACCATTTGGATTTTGGCGGGTTTTAGCTGTTTCTTTACTCCAATCTGTTTTATCAGCAAGGTCTTTATAACCTGTATCTTGTACCAACCTCCTATCTCATCCTGTGACTTAGAATGCCTAACTATCTGGGACTACAGCCTAGTAGGTCTTAGCCTTATTTTACCCAGCGTCTGTTCAAGATGGAGTTGCTCTGGTTCAAATGCCTCTGACACGATGAGGGTGCTTTGGCAGGAATTATCTTTGGACCACTTTGGCTTGGATCTCCCGGGGAGTAATCATGTCACAGAAGTGGAAGTAAGCATGTATTTTGTCTCTCCAACTGAACTGTTCAGCAACAGTTAATAATTTCATAATATTATTGCTAATAATTATAGCAGCAGTATGTGGTTAATGGAGGTTCTATGTGCATTTATTTCACAGTGTCTTAATTTTCACATGAAGCCTCTGTTTCAGGGGTTGTTATGCCTGCTTTACAGATGAACAAACTGAAATGTTAAATAACCTAAATAACCTTGCCTAAGAGCTTATGAGAGGGTTGGGGCTGGAATTAGAACCTGGTCTGTCTGACTTCAGCACTCAGGTGCCAAAACACTGTGAGAAATAGAGGTAGTTTATTTCTTAAATGATAAAACCATTTAAATGTTCCAAGTATCATACCTAGCATTTAATAGAGACTCAGTACATTTTAGTTCTCACTTTGAAACAATTAACTAAATAACAAAACAAAAATTTACCTCAGTTCCAAATTAGAGTGATATGTGAAACTCAAAGACATAGTAAAATAATGGACTTCAGGAATTTAGGAGCTCCAGATGGCATCCAAGAAGTCTAGGGTGAGGACTCCTCCAGAGTAACCTAGAACAGTTATGCTAGACACATCCGGGGCAAGGAAGGAGAGGGCAGGAAGAGGCTGTGAGGGAGGCAGTGACCACTAACAGGGGAAATGGGCAGAGAGAGAATTCAGATGGCCACAACAACCAAAGAACACGTTAGAAGAGCTAATGTCTATTATTCAAGACTAAGTTGTCTCCAATTCTGAAGTATCAGGAAGTCTTCTCGCTGTACACTGACACCATTATGAACACTCAAAGTTTGAGTAAAAATATGCCACCTACAAAGACCCCGGGCAGTTAGAGTTTTTCCTAAAGCCTGAAGGAGGATGGGTGGTCCACCCATGCAGTTAAAGGTATTGAAGGCAAACAATATCCAGTAACAGCAGGAAGCAGGCTGTTCTCTTGGCCATTCTGCAGTACACACAGATGAGCCTTCCTTTCCCATTGAGCTAGAAGGTGACCCTTTATGTCAGAGCGAAAGAAACCCAACCCTGCTGGTTCTGTGAAAGGAGACTTCTAGGGGGCAGGTCTATACAATTGCTCCCATGCTGTCCTGTCCTCATGCCTCACCAGGGACCACTACTTGGGGCAGACACCATACATGCTTGAACAACTAACAGGGCTTGGTTTCCAGCAGCCTTGAGGGAGGTTGGGTAAAATGTTTTGTCAAGATGAATTCCCCTGGAATCATGAACCCAATGCCACACCATCTCTAAATGGCTGTTTCCCGCATGTAGTGTCAGGTTTTTCTTTTCTCTTTTCCCCTAATCCTCTAGGACTGTCCGTAAGTGGAAGCATCTACTGAGGCTTAGACGAGTATAACCATGAATATCAATAAGACCCTTGATCCTTCTCAGCATCGGTGAGTGTGCTGGGGCCATTTCCCAGCTCTTTGAGAGACGAGGGGCTATTATGCCCTTGCACTTTTTAACCTCCTGTTCTGTAGAGACAGCAATCACACACTGCCATAATTCCATTAGTTAATGAATACTCTGAGAACTTGTCCATCATAAAGATACACATAAAAGTTAATCAATTATCTCTTCTCTTAATGATTTTCATGTTTCTTATATATTCTCATTTAACTGAAACTATACTGGAAATATATGATTAATTCTTGAATTTAAAATTTTCATGTGATTGTACAGACAGGTTGAGAAAGGAAAAAAGTATTTCTGATTTTTCCCCTGTTTTTGCTCCATATTCCCATTTTCAAGTTTTCGGGTAGTGTGGTCTAGTGGGGAAATTGCAAATTTGAGATGAGCAGTTCACCTCTGCCCCATAGCAAACTGATGGCTTTTTTTTTTTTTTTTTTTTTTTTTTGAGATGGACTCTCACTCTGTCACCCAGGCTGGCGTGCAGTGGGGCACGATATCTGCTCACTGCAACCTTCACCTACTGGGTTCAAGCAATTCGCCTTCCTCAGCCTCCCTAGTAGCTAGGATAACAGGGGTGCACCACCATGCCCTGTTCATTTTTTTTTTTTTTTTTTTTTTTAATTTTTAGTAGACACAAGGTTTCACCATATTGGCCAGTCTGGCCTAGAACTCCTGAACTTCAAGTGATCTGCCCGCCTGGGCCTCCCAAAGTGCTGGGATTACAGGCTACCACATCTGGCCAGGCTGGTGACTTTTGTGCTCTTCTTTGCTGAGCCTAGACTGGGCTTCAAACCCTAATCAATTCAGGAAACCAGGCAAACATTAGCAATCAATCCGTTTCCAGAGGTAGATGTACTTAGCCAATTTCCATCTAATAGGAGGAAACCCTGTTAGGACTGGAGTATCAAACTCATTTCTTTCAGTAGCTAGATGTGACTTTAGGCAAATTACTTGACTTCACTTTGCCTGTATCCCTCCTGATCTTTACATGGAGAGACTTCAGTAGCATTATGTCATATGAGCATTTGACTTTGCAAATTCAACTACACATATTCAGCAAATAACAACAGCAGTGATAGTTTTCCTACCACAAAGCCCCAAATGCATATAAACACTTCCGGTACTCAACCACACCAAAAAAAGTAATCTTTTTCAATGCAGTAGGAACACTGGTTAGATTGCCCTCATAAGGAAGACGAAGTAAACACAAAATCAGTTGTGCTACATTTTATGAGCTTTTAAAGAGATTTTTGAAGGGCAATTTTAATTCTACACAATTTTTGCCTGATGTGCTGATTTTAGATTTAATCTCATTTAAGTAATGAATGCACTCTAGTAAATGTCAGAGCTAATGAGTGGCTGTGAGGTTAAGTGAACAAGAGGGGTGATAGCACTTTTGAAAGTTAAAAAAAATGTACTACCCAAATACATGGCTATAGTGTGATGATGGAGGTGGTGATCATAAGAAAGACAACCTGGGCACCCTGAGTGTCAAGAGAAGATTAACACTTTGCTAATGAGACATCATCATCTGTGGTCACCAGCTGATATAGTTTGGATATTTGTCCTACTCAAATCTCATATTGAATTGTAATCCCTAATATTGGAGGTGGGGCCTGGTGGGAGGTGACTGGATCATGGTGGTGGGTATCTCATAAGTAAATTTCACTATCCACATGGTGCTCTCCTCATGATAGTGAGTTCTCACAAGATCTGGCTGTTTAAAAGTGTGTGGCACCAGCCAGGCATGGTGGCTCATGCCTGTAATCCCAACACTTTGGGAGGTCCAGGTCGGGGGATCATGAGGTCAGGAGATTGAGACCATCCTGGCTAACATGGTGAAACCCTGTCTCTACTAAAAATACAAAAAATTAGCCGGGCGTGGTGTCATGCACCTGTAGTCCCAGCTATCAGGGAGGCTGAGGCAGGGGAATCACTTGAACCCGGGAGGCCGAGGCTGCAGTGAGCCGAGATGGCACCACTGCACTCCAGCCTGGGTGACAGAGTGAGACTCTGTCTCAAAAAAAAAAAAAAAAAGAGTGTGTGGTACCTGGCTCACTCACTCTTGCTCATGGTAGGCCTGCTCCCACTTCACCTTCTACCATTATTTTAAACCTCTTGAAGCCTCCCCAGAAGCAGATGCCATTATGCTTCCTGTACAGCCTGCAGAACTGTGAGCCAATTAAATCTCCTTTCTCTACAAATTACCTAGTTTCAGGTATGTCTTTATAGCAATGCAAGAACAGCCTAATACACCACCTAAAAACCATTGCATTTGGTTTTCCTTAAAGTGATCCCCCCATGGATTCTCTCACATTCTCTTCATAAATCCATGAACTCCTAGAGAATCCCTGAGGTAGAGTCTCACCTACCTACAATCAGTTCAGTAATTTAAAGGTGACACTGAGGGAAGGTAGGAAGAGGTTGGATGTGTGCATGAACTTCCAAAAACTGTGCTGTCGTGCTGGAAGATAACCTGAAGATCCTGGAGATGTTGTACAAAGAGAGAACTCAGACATGCTGCCCCTTCAACACATGCAGCAATAGATGAATGGGTTGGTTTATTGATTCCAAGTCTGGGAGTTGTTTGGGCATTAGCAACATGAATAGGGTTGTGTAGAAATCAGCCGAGGGCAGAGCCCAGGAGAAATGGAGATCTTCTTTCAAACACTGAGGATGAAACATCAGCCAGACCATCTTAGCTCCAAGATGATGGAAAAGATCTTAGGACTGATTGCAAGAAATAGTGAAATCTAGAAAGGAAAGCCAGTATTGACCTAAAGATGGGATTCTCTAAGAAAGCAGGGACTTAGAAAGGATCAGAAGGCTCAGAACACATCCTGGCATAAAATTAGGGGATGCACTGGATGGATGAAAGGCCCCATCTCAGAAACTTTACAGGAGTTACTAGAAAGCCATGATGGATTAAGACAGAAGTTAATTATCATGGGTTTCACAATGAACCCAATCTAAAATAGATATCCATCTAACATGCCAAAAGATTGGGGATGGAAATCAGAAAATGGTCATCATTGGCCACGAATTTCTAAGTTGCTGGAAATAAAACAAAGATCGTGACAGTCACCATGTTGGTCACATGGCTTTGGATTCATTAAGAAAACCATAAATCCAGTTCTGGGGCCTAGAAAATAAATTCCTCAAGAATCAAGGGTAGGATAGATGATGAATGCCACTGCAGGCATAGTATAAGCATTTTCACCATGCAGCTACAAGGAGTAACTCTGTGGTTTCCGGTAATTTTCAAACTCCCCCCTATTGATAACTTGCTGACTGGTTGCCACACAGATGTCTGTCCATACCAGAAAGCAGTATTAGGGAAGAGAAAAAAATAAAGGAATATTAGGCAAAGAAACTTTTAGCATTTAGAGGAACATGAAATGTGAATAAGCTGTCTCCAATCCCCTGAAATTCATTTTTTTTTTTTTTCTGAAGATAGATAGATAGATATTCCTTAGTAGTAAGGAGTGTGTGTGTGTGTGTGTGTGTGTATAGGGTTTTTGGTTAGTTTTATTTTACCGTGCTATAGCTATTTAAAACACTAGTCAGAGAATTCTGAGTACTTTTTTAATGGTAGGACTCAAAAATACTGGCAGGCACAAACTTACTTACCCCATTTTCTAGGAAATCTTTTAGTGTTCAAGCCTTCTTTCATGTTTGTTTTAAAAAATCATACTAAAGAATTTCAAGCAGGCCGGGCGCAGTGACTCACGCCTATAATCCCAGCACTTTGGGAGCCCGAGACAGGCTTGAACTCCTGACCTGAGGTCAGGAGTTCAAGACCAGCCTGGCCAACATGGTGAAACCCATCTCTTCTAAAAATACAAAAATTACCCAGGTGTCATGGCACATGCATGTAGTCCCAGCTACTTGGGAGGCTGAGACGAGAGAAACACTTGAACCTGGGAGGCGGAGGTTGCAGTGAGCCGAGATTGTGCCACTGCACTCTAGCCTGCGTGAAAGAGCAAGGTTCCATTTCAAAAAACAAAAAAAGAAAAAAATTTCAAGGAGACGTAAGTCACAATAAAAGACAATTTATAACATTTGACTGTTTTACACACACACACACACCCTCACCCTTCTCTGCTTTTATAATTTCCGTTGCAAAGAAATTAAAGAGATTTGGCAGAAACCCCAAATACATCTAGGTGGTGATCTATTAAATTTATGCCCAGATGAAAATGTATAAAATCATATTTTGCAAATTTAAATTTTATTAGGCCATTTTAATGTTTTTTTTCTTTCATCTTTCTGAAATCTAATACCTCTTTCTTACAATGGTTCTTCTAACACCACACGTGGAAATGCTACTCACAGATCTGACAGAATATGGCTCCCAATTTACATGAATAGGTCTATTGCAAAAAAGATACAGCCTATGGGAATCATGTAAAAAATGCTGTTCTTTGAAGACTGGTTTTCATGTTTCATTTAATAATTCATTTAAGAATTTTTGCATAGAGACAGCTAATGTTCTCCCTCACATTTTGCCTGTTATGAGATCCTATATATATGTATATAAAGCTGCTTTTATGTATTATATGAACTGGGTTAAATAGACCCATTTCAATTAAGAAATATCTTAGAGGTGTAAATGAACACACAACTGAACAGGCAAGCAACTGCATAGGCACTGCACAGGAAACACCCCTACCTCACGCCTTTAGTTCAGTGCACTCCCTCGTTAACGCTATGATGACCCATTTCTAATGCTTGGCTGTTGCCAGAAATGAGAATCATATTCGCCAGCCTTGTAAAGCCAAAAATGAATAACAATAATAATTTTTTAAAAACCTGGCCATGATGATCTTTCATTTAAAATAAATACTAGCAAAAGAAATGCTTTCCTTTAAAATATCCAAGGAAGGTATTTATTCACCCAGCATTTATCAAAATGACTTTTAAACAATGTAAAGAGACTGTTTTTTAAGATGTGTATTATTGGGACAATACTCTGATTTAGTGTGACCTGGGGTTTAGGAATCTGCCTGTTAAAAAATGCCCTCAGGTGACTCTGATCCAGGTAATCTTTGATTACTGGTTTAAGAAATCCCATCTTCTAAAGTGCTTCAAGAGGGAAAGTTATGTCAGCTTTCAGGCTTAATTTTCTAGAATATTTTCTTGCTTTTTAGACATCAGCCTAGTTCAATTACTCCACAAGGATAGAACTCCATGGAAACTTACCCCAAAATAAATGAAAACGAAGGACAGAGTATAAAATATTTTTTGGAAAATTATGCCCAGTTTTCTTTTGGTCTGCCATCTGATATCTTTTAGATCTCATTCTTTTTTTAAGATCTCCAAATTAGCATTTCTTTAAATAAAATATTTCAAAGCATTTGATTTAAGGGAGTTCTCGGAGATAAAATTTTTTTAATGCTTTTATTGTTTCCAAGTGTTAGAGAACCTGAAAATAACTTCGATTCTACAGAAATGTTCTAAATTTATTTCTATTTTTCCACATTCATTAGCAGGTCATCTCTGCATAAAGCTCATGAGAAAGGAAATACTTATGCTAATGTTTGTATATTATACTGAACACAATAATGTTTACATGCTTACGTTTCCACTGTATTTTTGAGCAAATATATGAAAAAACAATTGTAATAATAGTAGAATGGTAGTGGCAATAATTAATATTTTTGGAGCAATTAGTGCATTCAAGGCATGGTGTTAATTACTTTATATGCATTGTCTAAGGTATTTGTCTTAACAAACTCATAAGGAAGGTAAAGCTTTATTTTAACTTCTGGGGAGAAAACTAACGCTTACAGAAGTTAAGTAACTTGCCCATGATCACGGAGATTGTAAATGACGCAGCAGGGACATGAACCTTCAGGCCGCCTGCCTCAAACGCCCTTGCTTTTAACCACTCTGTGGTCCATGGGTCAGCAGTAAAATAACTGTCAAGGCAGTTAAACTCTGATACTGTAGTTACAGTATTAAACCGAATGCCTTCAGCTGCTAAAGCCTGCTAGCTACAGTTCAGGATTTTCATGCCACGCTAACATTGCCTAACATTGATCACTCATGCAACATCCCAAATGACATTTTAGAAACTGTTGCACATGGTTCTCCTTAATAAATATATTTCCGAAATTTTTTATAAGGAAAATACTTAATCAGTGGGGATGAGGCGAATCTCTCTCTTGCTTGGTTTCTCCTTACTAGCTTAGGTGCCTCCTAGTTGACAACACTGAGGTCATTACCTTGGAACAGAAAGACAATTCGAGGAAGAGGCAGTCACTGGGATGGCTTTGCATTCTCCACTCCAAATAAATTTCTTCCTCTTTCTCCAAGCTGAGTAGCGAAGTCAAAGTCCTCTCATTTCATATTGGAGGCAAATCTTAAAATTCAAACACTGAAGATTCCTAAAATTAAAAGACTTAATTAAGGAACTATCAGATCCTCCCTAGGACTAGGCTTCAATGTGTAGGAGTGAGCAGAATGTGACTAGATGGCAGTGGGGGAAATTAGATGAAAGAGTATGGAAACAGAACAATCTCACCTAGTTCACTAGGTACCTAGGTACCCTTTGGTTGTCCTGTCAGAGCAGATCCAGGCGTGTTACCTCCATAAAGGTATTCAAGACTTGTATGGTGTCAACTCCGTCCCTTGGGCTTTGTCAACTGTAAATGAAACTGACATAGGTTTCTATACAGCTTGTGTTTGGATGCTTTCGTCAGTTTGGTAGGAGTGTTTTTTAAATCACAATATGAATGCCTTTTATGTAAGCTACAACTCAATTAATTCCTATTTCAATTAAGGATGAGGATGAGTTTGTCTTCTACTTCTTTTTTTTCAAATGACAGCTATATAAGGAAGAAATACATTTTTCTTTCTACCCAGACTACTGGACTAGCAGAATATTTAAATTATCTCATTTTCCTAGTACAATTATCTTTCTCCTTCTAACAATCTCAATAAAATGTCTTTAACTGCTCTCTGCTAATTGTATCAGTTTTTCCTGAGTTCTTTGAAATTATTTTTTTAGAAATTTGGGTGGGTATATGTATACACATATGTGTTTCTATGTGTGTATATAATTTTCACATAAATACAGTCAGGTGACAAGGCAAGTCCATGTGTAAAGTAAAATATGTGAGACATGGAAAATACTCAGTTATTTGGCTAGATACGTATCTAGAAGTTACCATGGAGATTTTCTGAATTCATTACAACATAATGGGCAAGCAGAGATTTAGGCTGGCATATGGAGAGAGGCACTTACTAGCTAATAGAATTCCTTCATGTTTCTTCATTGTACCTAAGAGCATGTACTATTGGGTATTATTTAGAATTTATAAATGGTTGCTGAGTAATTGTTATTTCATATTTGTATATCAAAATGTAGTGGTGGTGGTAATAATTTGAGGCAAATCTTTTAACTTTGTCCTTAACCATTACTTTCTCACCACTGGTTGTAATATGAATGATCAGAGTTTGTGAAGATGGTAATTTTTCTTGAAAAATTATAGTTTTATCAAGGTAACAATAAAGAAGAAAAGGCTCTCTCTCTCTGTCTGAAGACTTTCTTCTTTTCTCCCTTGTAGCAAATTTGTAACTTTCCTATTAAGCTGTGGCATTTTGTGCCTCAGAGAAGAATGAGAGTACTGATATTTGGATGGTTTCATTTTCTATCATTTCATACAAATTGAACTCATTTTCACCATCTCTGAAGAATATTCTTTTTAATGTGTGTGTTATACTTGTACTTGTATCACAGTTCAAAATAGATGCCTTTGGACCTACAGAGTAAATCTAAAATAAAGCCTTGTGTTCATTCATATTACCACTGTGTGTTTGTAGGTGATTGGGTAACTGGAGGGATATACAATTTGAGTAAGTTTTATTCACTACAATCTAATTAAGGTTTAATCTTTTCAGTAATGTGATATGTGTGGCTCAGAATGACGTCAGTCTTGTCCTCAAGGACTGCTGTGCTGTAGTCTCCAGTCTCCGGAACCCTGGCTCTACTCTGAGACCCATTCCACTCCATAGCCGAGTCCTAGCCAAGAAGAGTTATTTCTAAAGCTGCTGATACAGGGGTTCCCACAAGATTGCAGCAGCCCATCTCTTGCTCGTGACTTGGCTGCATTTCCTGTTAAATGGAGTATTGCTCATTCTTTCACAGGGTCATCTCTCTCCTCCAACTAGTACCATGGTCACTTATGCAACTGCCAATAGCTGAGGTCCTATTCTTTTGCCATTGCTAAGTCCCACTGCTTGTTCAAACCTATCGAACATGCAGAGGCAGATGTTTTAGTCTGTTTGTGCTGCTATAACAAAATACCTAAGACTGGGTGATTTATGAAAAACAGAAATTTATTTTCTCACAGTTGTAGAGACTGGGAAGTTCAAGATCAAGGTACTAGTAGGTTATCTGGTGAGAACTGCTCTCTGCTTTCAAGATGGTACCTTGTTCTTGCATCCTTCAGAGGGAAGGAATGCTGTATCCTCACAAAGTGAAAGGCAGAAGGGTGAGCCAGCCCAGTTCTGTGCAAAGCCTCTTTCATAAAGGCCTTAATCCCATTAATAAGAGGAGGAGTCCTCAAGACCTAATCACCTCTTAAAGGTCCTACTCCTACTTCTTAATACCATTATATTGGCCACTAAGTTTTAACACATGTATTTTGGAAGGGACATATTCAAACCATAGCAGAAGGTATGGTGGTAGAGATGAGGAATGAGTTAAAAGAGCACAAAACTCTTGAGCCAGAATTCAAACTATTTAACTTAGATCTCCAATGGACACAAAAAATTCTTTTTTCTGTTGCCCTTTTGCTTTGGGTAATGCATTTCCTTTCTCTCTGCCATTATCACAACCCACATCGCACACTCAAGTATGGATATGTTACCATAGTCAGTAGCAGAGTTCCTTGCTGATAGAAGGCAAGTTGAGATGCAACAAAAGAATTGGTGCCATTCTTAAAGTTTTGTGAAATAAGTTAAGAGCCAAAGGGATTAATGTATATTGGCTAATGACATAAAATTCCAAGCATGTCTATTCAATAAGTACTAAATAAATATTGTTCAAGATCAAATCATTTGTTCAAACTGAAAGATTAAATTCATTTAAAAATCTATTCTTTGAGAAGTCATCATTTGAGAAAAACCTGCTAGACTAGAATAGGAATGTTACAGAGCTTCATAAAGTGTTATTTAAAAATGTACTAAAATATGTAACAACATGTATCTAGCAAAAACCATGAAGGCTCCATTTGGTTACAACTGTGTATGCAAATGTGTGTGTGTCTCTGTGTCAGATGTGATATGGGTAAGGAAGGGTGGTGAGAAAAACTACGGTTTTCTCCTCTAATCTTTGATATAAACTTTTATACTTCTATAAGGGAGGGCTTCTTATCTATATAATTATTTGAAAATATGAGCAGCATAGTGTAGGAGAAAGAACCTAGGATTTAGAATCATAAGAGTTGGGTTCAAATTCTACCTCTGTGATTTCATAGGGATCTCATACCTTAAACTTTTTTAGTCTTTTTGAAGGTGACAATAAAACCTGTGTCACAGGATTATAGTGAGGGTCAGAAGAGATCATCTATGCATAAATCCCTAATAAATGTTCTTGTGCTTTTATTGTTACTATCATAAATATTGTGTTGTTTTTATAATGAATATCACTTTGATTTTCTCAATCAGATTCTGATGGGTTGTATTCATATAATGAATATCACTTTGATTTTCTCAATCCGATTCTGATGGTTGTAATCAATCAGAATCTGATTGATTTTTCTCAATCAGATTCTGATGGTTGATATAATTACTGGGTAATTTATACAGGGAGGATGTTTAATTAACTCACAGTTTCACATTGTTGGGGAGGCCTTAGGAAAAGTACAATCATGGTGGAAGGCAAAGGAGAAGCAGGCACCTTCTTCACAGGGTGGCAGAGCAGAGTGAGTACATGCAGGGGAAATGCCAGATGCTTATAAAACCATCAGATCTCATGAGACTCACTCACTATCACCAGAACAGCATGGGAGAAACTGCCCCCATGATCCAATTAACTCCACCTGCTTCCACCCTTGACATGCGGGGATTAAAATTCAAGATGAGATTGTGGGTGGGGACACAGCCAAACTATACCAACCCACTCCCCAACTCTACCTCCATGCCTTCTGCTGGGGTTTCAACGTGTCCCCTCCAAAATACGTGTATACTTTTTCTCACCACCTTCCCTTGCTGACATCACACCTGACATGAGATACACACATATTTGCATAACAACTGTAGCCAAATAGAGCCTGTATTAGTCCATTTTCACATTGCTGATAAAGATATAACCAAGATCGGGTAATTTATAAAGAAAAAGAGATTTAATGGACTCACAGTTCCGCATGGCTGGGGAGGCCTCACAATCATGGTGGAAGGCAGAAGGCACATCTTACATGGCATCTGGCAAGAGAGTGAAAGCCAAGGGAAAGTGGAAACTCCTTATAAAACCATCAGCTCTCGTGAGACTTATTCACTATCACAATAACAGTATGGGGGAAACCACTCCCATTATTCAATGATCTCCCACCAGGTCCCTCCCACAACATGTGGGAATTATGGGAACTATAATTCAAGATGAGATTTGGGTGGGGACACAACCAAACCATATCAGAGCCTTCATGTCTTTTGTTACAGTTACATATTGTTACATATTTCAGTACATGTATTTTTTATAACCCGTTATGAAGTTCTGTGGCATTCTTATTCTAATCTAACAAGTATACATATATATGCATATATATATATATGATATGGGATATAAATGTTTATCATTAAAATTAATTTGACCTTAGAAAGGAGCTTATTTTTTTAATAATGAAAGGGAGAAATAAAGGCTCATAGGGAAAAAAGGGTGGATATAGGGAAAATGAAGAAAATAAACAGGAAGGAAGGAAGTGACTGGTTAACCATATGCCAATACAAGGTGCAGGAGACTTTTAAATATGTTCTCAACAATCTGAAAGGTCATAATTTTATCTCTCGTGACTTGAAGAATCTAAAATTAAGAAAGGTCATCTGCCCATGTCAAAGCCTAAATTAAGCTCCATCTGGCTCATCCCAGATGTCCTATTTGTCTTCGTGTCCATGAAGTAGCTAGCACACTGGGGATAGCGAGTAAAAACACAAGGGAATTAAGAACTCTTTGAAGGAGAGGAGGAGGTCAAGCTTTCCTCTTTACCCTCAGGATATTATATAAAATGTTGAAGAAACTTCACCAAGTCCTCTCCCATATTACACTTCAGACATTTTAAGATAATAAAATAGAAGGCTTTCATCCCTGGGGGTTTTCAGTGGTTGATTTTCCACTTCACCTTCCTTTCTAACCCCCTTCATCTCCTCATTCTGCAATCAACATCTAACTTAGGTGGCTTCAAGTAACAGGTGGTGGTTGCTAGGATACTGTCAGCAGCCTCAGAAATCCTGAATATGAACAGCAAGTTTATTTCTATAGCACTCATTTTTAGACATTTTAGCATGTTGTGTTATATCAACATATGAAACATGAGTCTACATTACTTAATTCAAAGTGGTGTACCTTACATATATTGTTAGGCATAAAACTTTATATATAGGTTATATATAGGTGGCCAGGCATAGTGGTTCACGCCTGTAATCCCAGCAGTTTGGGAGGCAGAGGCGGGTGGATCACAAGGTCAGGAGATCGAGACCATCCTGGCTTATACAGTGAGACCCCCATCTCTACTAAAAATACAAAAATTAGTCAGGCGTGGTGGCATGCACCTGCAGTCCCAGCTACTAGGGAGGCTTAGGCAGGAGAATCACTTGAACCTGGGAGGCAGAGGTTGCAGTGAGCTGAGATGATGCCACTGCACTCCAGCCTAGGTGACAGAGAGAGACACTGTCTCAAAAAAAAAAAAAAACAACAACAACAAAAAACACTGTATATATATATATATATATACTGAAGTTCCAAATGGTCTTATTCTGTGTGTCTCCAAAGGCACTCATTGTTGGAGTCTGAGAGTGAAGCAGCAGATGGATGAGATGCATTCATATTTAAAAAATGAGGCTGAGAGGAAGTACAGGGGACAACCTACCTCTCAATAAGTTAGAGGAGTAAAAATTTTGCTTGTTAGGGGAGACAGTATATTATAATGCCCTGGGACTACTGATTGGATATCAGTGGTGAGAGTGTAGTCTAAATTCACTATGTTCGCAGAGGTTGGTGGCAGTGAGGGAACACTACATTTAAAAAGTAAGTAGAAATAATAACAACACTAACGTGGAGTAATGGAAGACAACTTCAAGACTGTAATCTTCACAGGGAGAGACTGTATCTGCATGTCTACCACTATATCCCCAGTGTCATGCATTGGATCAAAGCCTTAGAAAGTGCTCATTGCTATCTGATGAATGAATGAGTGCACGTATAAAAGCTGAGAAGCAACAGCATGATTTTATCCATGATGGAAAGAGATTCCTCCCCAAGTCAGAACGGCAACTTCCTGAGGGTTAGTGCAACTAGAACCACACCGAGGAAAGAAATACCAACATTCAGAAAGATAGTCAAGGGGTGATAGACACTAAGCATGCTCAATATGTAGCAGCTGGAGAGTCCTATGGGGGCAAAGAGGAAAATGATAATGGCTCTCCAAGAACATGTGCAAAGCCTCAAAAGAATTCTATCATCACAAGAAAGGGACCTGGGGCTAGGGTCCAGAATTACCTTGGTGGGGCCCAAGGCCTATGGCTCTTCTTAGGGAGAAGTATAAACACTGTATCTTTCATCTTTCAGGCTTGTGTGTCCTAGGAAACAAATACATACATATTTAATTTAGTTAAAAATTACTTCCAATTGGCAGATGTTAGGATATTAGCTTCAGCACAGAGAAGTGGTATTAAAATATTCACTAAATACATCAATATGTTAAACCGTCTGTGGGCTTTTAAATTGTATTGTGTATTCCATTATGGAAATATGCATGCGATATGTTAGGTGAAGAAAGCAAAAACACCAAACCATATGCACACACTGTGTTTACAGCTATGTTAAAATGTACACTTACAGGATTTTAGGGAGCGAGACCAGATGATCATTGATGGAGATGCAAATATTTCATTGATAGAGATGCAAATATTTGGTATTTTAGTGTTTACTGAATATTTTCCCTGTACATTTCTCTAGTAAACTTCATTATGTAGAACGAGGTCGTTCCCTCTAATCAGTCATAGCATGCATTAAATGATATTTCCAGATGGGGATGGACTGTATGTCACTCCCACTCTAACACAGAAGGACCATAATATAGGTGATACGGCCTGTAATGGGGTTCTGTAGGACTCTATCACTGAAAATAAAATGATTTGTCAGGAGGCGTATGGACTGAGGAAAACAGCATTAATAAACTTTAAAATGAGTTTCCCTAGATGAGCTTTATTGTCTTCCTATTTAGGTTATATTAAGTCAGCTGTCAGCCAGACACTGAAGTTCAATTCAGCAGCATTATTAATTAGGTAGACCATTTCATAATAATATTTTCTTGCATTTCATTTAGGTCTCAGTGAATTTCACATCATTCTCCTGCTGGTCATTTTGTTCTTAATAAAAGACTAAAGAAAGCTCCTGAGCTTCTAGTCTGGAAAGAAAATGAAAGGGATAAAATGGAAATACAATTAGCAGTGGTACTTTCCATATTTCATGTCTTTTCTGTAAACAGATGTTTTCTTAGCTGGCCAGTCTACAAGTGCATGAGTCATATGAGGAGCAGCATTACTGAAATCCTTTAGGGCAAATAAAAACCAGCTCTTGTCTTGTAAAGACTCCTTCAGAAGCCTCACACATTCATGGTCTTCCAACATTTTTTATCCCTCCCCTACCTCTTGGTCCCATAGCCTTGAGCACCCCTCTCATCTTTATCCCCCCCTCAGGAGATTGAGTGAAGAGAAGAATCTTGGAAGAATTTTAGGAATTGGGTCAATGGAGTTTGTGTCTAGAAGCTTCATGTTTTGACATACTGAGGGTATCTATACTTTTAACAGATATTTTCTAACTGAGATTTAGTGGACAAGAGAGCATAACAATTTTTTTTTTTTTTGAGACGGAGTCTCGCTCTATCGCCCAGGCTGAAGCACAGTGGTGTTAGCTCACTGCAACCTCTGCCTCCCAGGTTCAAGAGATTCTCCTGCCTCAGCCTCCCAAGTAGCTGGGACTGCAGACACGCAACAACACACCCAGCTAATTTTTGTATTTTTAGTAGAGATGGAGTTTTACCATGTTGGTGAGGTTGGTCTAGATCTCTTGACCTTGTGATCCCCCAAGAGTGTAATAATTTATAGACACTTGATACTGTTAAATTCAGCTTCACTCAAGTTGTCTGACCAACCATTTTGGACAAGAGATTCTGAGTTTGGAACACAAAAACAAGATAAAGAGGAGAGGTCCTTTTTTCTTCTCATGATTGAAGATGTGCATGGGGGTTGGCAGTTGAGGAGTGGTCAGAGAGGTGTCAAAGAAAGAGTGGAGGTAGAGAGGAATGCCAGGAAATCTCAGCTCAGGATGATTGGTGTCACTTGATCTCAGAATACCTGTCTTTCAGCAGGGCATAGGTGGGTGACATGGTTTGGGTCTGTGTTCCCCCTCAAATCTCATCTCAAATTGTAATTTCCATGTGTTGAGGAAGGAACCTGGTGGGAGGGAGGTGATTGGATCATGAGGGTGGTTTCCCCCATGCTGTTCTCGTGATACTGAGGGAGTTCTCATGAGATCTGATGGTTTAAAAGCGGCAGTTTCCCCCCACATCTCTCTCTCCTACCACCATGTAAGACATGCCTTGCTTCCCCTTCACCTTCTGCCATGATTGTAGGTTTCCTGAGGCCTCTCTAGCCATGCAGAACTGTGAGTAAATTAAATGTCTTTTGTTTGTAAATTACCCAATCTCAGGTAGTATCTTTACAGCAATGTGAAAACAGACTAATATGGTTGGGAAAATGAAAATTAAGTCAAAGCTTTCCTCAGCCCAGTCCCCTGTGACTCTAGGGCAACTGCAAGTCCTGCTTCAAGAGGAACCTCATCCAACTCGATGTTTTAAAATCCTTCTGTTTTGCCAAGAATTAGAAAGTTTTATGGGCTCACTCAAAAGTCATAGCCCTACAATTTTTTCTTCTTCCAAGGCTTTGGGGGGACCCTCTCCAAAGAATAACTATACTAATTGAACTTTCTCACTAAACATTCAGTCCTCTAAACTTTTGCTTGGTGTTTTCAAGCTTATCTCATTAAATGACTGCATTGCTGATGCCTGAGCCACCTGCTACTGTGGATCAGACCCAGCTTTACTACCACTTCACAAGTGTCATATCAAGAGAACTCTCCAGCCCTGTCAGCAGATCATGTGATACAAGTTTCCAGGCTGGCCTTCTTTATGGCTGTGTGGGGGAAGAGATTATTCAAGAATTGCCTGGGGAGTTCAAGCTGTTCACAAGCCATTATCAAGGGATGAGGGTGCCATAAAGAACTGTAAAAAGGAAATGTCATTGTTATAACAGAAGGCCAGTGTTGCATCTTATTGGCTACCCCAATCCAACACATTCAGGCCTGATTAGCAAAGAAGCCTTGGCTAGGAGATACGCTGCCTTGGAATTGATTTTGCAATTAAACAACCTTGGCAGTGCTCAGCACAGCACGTGCCTGATTATTTAGGCTCAGTTCAAGTGAAATTGCCAAAACCCATGATCAATAATCCATATTGGATTTACGTTGGACCATTGAGGAGAAAATACTTTTCCATTTTGACAGATTTCCTCAAAATAGCTTGCAGTGTTCACAGTTTTTCTTCAAACCTTCTTCCATCTGCAGCCATCACAGCTCTGTGGCAAAGATGACATTCACCTCCATGGAGCTGAGGGAATTAGTCACCAAGATTCTTATCCAATCTGTCTCATCATCATATCTCACTGTCCACAGACACATGGTGTAGCTACATTCATGGAGCATCGTACCAAGGACCTATCTAATGTTACAAACTATTCTTTCCTCATTCCACCACCAATGTGCCTACTTTTTACAACTCTACACTCCACCTTAACCAGATGATCCCTAGTATGGATCTTCATGTTCCCTACTGTATCTTCAATCCAAGTTTCACAGCTTCAAAAGCAAATATGTATACATCAAAAGCAAATGCTTCAACATAAAATAACATTAAGAAATTCTTATAAATTCAATGTTTTTATGATTATTCCATTACACTTACCTCCATTTGTTGTCAGAGGGTTTAAGTTAAATTTGCAGTCACTTTGCAAAGTTGGAACATTTTTCTATGGCTAGTAAAAAAGAAACCTTTGGGTTGTGGCTATTATTATTTTCCTTTATGTAGCTTACAAGCAATGACAAATTGGTAATGACTGTCTGGATTGCTGTGATATGAAGAATTCAGAGGATATTTCCAAACTGGGAGAAAGAATTCCAGGAAAGATTGTGATGTCTATTATTAGCTCAAAGGGAGAACTTTGAGTATACATGCCACACATTTGCAATTTTTACCTTAAATTTCTCACAAATAATTAGTTTCAAATGTTTTATTCAACAATATAATATTGAGAGGTGACAATGTGCTAGCGGCCCTCACTCTCAGCGCCTCCTTGGCCTCGGCATTCACTCTAGGGGGGCTTGAGAAGCCCTTCAGCCCGCCACTGCACTGTGGGAGCCCCTCTCTGGGCTGGCTGAGGCCAGAGCCAGCTCCCTCTGCTTGCTGGGGAGGTGTAGAGGAAGAGGCATGGGTGGGAACTGGGGCTATGCCAGCATGAGTTCCAGCGGGTGCCTGCCCTGGCACAGGCTCCCAGGGGCCCACACTCCCAGCGGCCGGCTGGGTCCCCCCAACACCCCCACCCCTGCCCGGGCCAGTGAGGGGCTTAGCACCTGGGCCAGCAGCTGCGGAGGTTGCACAGGGTCCCCCAGCACTGCCGGCCCGCATGCACGGCTCTCAAATTCTTGCAGGGCCTCAGCCGCCTCCCCACAGGACAGGGCTCAGGACCTGCAACCCGCCATGTCCCAGCCCCTGCCTTCCCTGCCTCCCCCAATTGTAAATACACCAATCAGCACTCTGTGTCTAGCTCAGGGTTTGTAAATACACCAATCAGTACTCTGTGTCTAGCTCAAGGTTTGTAAATACAACAATTGGTACTTTGCATCTAGTTAACCTAGTGGGGACTTGGAGAACTTTCTGGTCTAGCACTCTGTGTCTAGCTCACGGATTGTTGAAAACGCACCAGTCAGAACTCTGTCAAAATAGACCAATCAGCGCTCTGTAAAATGGACCAATCAACAGGATGTGGGAGGGGTTGGATAAGGGAATAAAAGCAGGCTGCCCAAGCCAGCAGTAGCAACGGCCCCTTCCACACTGTGGAAGTTCTGTTCTTTTGCTCTTTGCAATACATCTTGCTGCTGCTCACTCTTCAGGTCCATGCTGCCTTTGTGAGCTGTAACACTCAATGCAAAGCTCTGCAGCTTCACTCCTGGAGCCAGTGAGACCACAAACCCACCGGGAAGAATGAACAACTCCAGATGTGCCGCCTTTATGAGCTGCAACACTCACCATGAAGGTCTGCAGCTTCACTCCTGAAGCCAGCGAGACCACGAACCCACCGGGAAGATTGAACAACTCCAGACGCACTGCCTTTAAGAGCTGTAACACTCACCATGAAGGTCTGCAGCTTCACTACTGAGGCCAGCGAGACCACGAACCCACCAGAAGAAATTCGGGACACACCGTCTTTAAGAACTGTAACACTCACCGCAAGGGTCCGCGGCTTCATTCTTGAAGTCAGTGAGACCAAGAACCCACCAATTCCAGACATAATATTATTACAGGAATCTAGATGAGAAGTGAGCAAACTATAACCTGTGGGCCAATTCCAGACCCTCTGTTTTTGAAAATAAAATTTTATTGAAGGCAGTCACTCACATTTATTTGCATGTTAGCAATGGCTGCTTTTGTGCAACAATAGGCATATTGAAAAGTTGTGATAGAGAGCGTAGAGCCCACAAAGTGTAAAATATTTGCTATCCGGACCTTCACAGAAAAAATTCCACCTCCTGATCTAGATCTAACCTCAACCTACTGCTTGATTTCTTTTTCTGTAGACCTAATAGCTAAAGTCACTTAATTCGCTGTTGCTGGTTCAGCCCCACTTGGTCTTTATTCAAATGAACTTAATTTAAAAGCTCAGATATCTGAGCATCAGTTTAACTTCATGACCTAAAGAGACTCTTATCTCCTACACTGTAATAATGGGTAGCTGTCCATTTTCTGTAACTCAGTTGCCATTTGGTATTCTAGTTCCTACATGTGTGAAGAATTGACAGATGCCCCGCACCACACACACTGCCCTTCTATTTCAATCTTTCAGATCCCTGTCACCTACCTGAAATCCAAAAGGCCATCCTTCAGAATTACGATTACCAACTACTCCTGCATATAAAATCACCTCAAAACCCTATGGCTCCAAACAACAACCAGCAATTAGAATTCATGTGTCCGTGGGGCAGCTACTCTGGACTGGGCTTATTATAGGTCTGTGGGTCAGCCAGGGACTGTGCTTCAGGCTGAATTTTGCTGGTGCTGTTTAATTGGGCAGCTCTGCTCCACATTTCTTTCATCGTCCTCCTGCTAAAGGATGGGCTAGTCCAGGTACGTTCTTGTCCTGGTGATGTTCTAAGTCCAAAAGGGAAAGCTCAACCGCACAAATGATTTTCAAGTCTCTGCTTGCACATGTCTGCTAACATTGCCCGAAACAAGCACAAGGCCAAGCCCAGAGTCAAGGGGTAGAACCAAAGCCCTATTCATAGATGGATGTCTACAAAGTTACATGGCAAAGGGCACAGAAAGAAACCACTAATGCAATTCACAAATAGGCTCTCAGAAGAATCCAATAACCTGTCTGTCAGGTGACCATCTCCAATATCTCTATCAAACTGATCCAGAGCTAAGCAAAACCATCAGCATATATAGTATAGAAAACAAAGACAGGGTGCCATCTCTCTTGATTCCAAATTCCAAAGCATGCATGAGAAGAGGGAGAAAAAAGAATTACATCTTAACCTCAATTCTAGCATCAGCAATGATATTCTGAAACACAAGAGAACTTGTAGAAGTCGCTCTTCATGTGAAGCCCACCTGCCCAGAAGTAAGAGCCACACCCTTATCTCACAGTATATGTAAGTGGGATGATGACAGTAAGCCATCTGGTAGAGTGGGTGATACCACATCAATAGATGCCATCAAAAACTGCTGGGTTTTGTGAATTTTTATCTTGAGATAATTGTAGATTCACATGCAGTGTAAGATATAATATAGAGAGATACTGTATACTCCTCACCCACTTTCCCCTAATGGTAAACTCTTTTAACATTGCAGTATAATATCACAACCAGAACACTGACATTGACACAATTCACCAACCTTATTCAGATTATACTAGTTTTACATGCATTCTCGTGTGTGTGTATTTTTATGCATTTTTATCACACATGTGTAGCTCTGTGTAACCATTACCATGATTAAGATGGTGAGAGTCATAACAGTTCCATCAAACATCTATATTTTATTAGTTGAAGGCCAGTGAATTCTGTATAGGAGCACAGAATCCACTTCATTGTAGGAGTTTTCAATAGTCTCAAACATTTGGTTCATGTCATGCAGTCATAGCCTCTGTCAGACACAGGATATTTGTCTCTTTTTAAACAGGTAATTGCCTGTTAAATGAGTCACGTAACTACTCTCCTCTCAAGTGACCATGGAGTGCTTATTCAGTGTGTATCCTCTTACAAATCTAATAAGAGCTGTGTAAAATGAATTAAAAAGTGTTTCACTGAAATGCTATCTCAAGGAAACCCAGCTCTGTCCATTATAGTTGAAGCCATGAAAGAATCTGAAACACATTGATGAGTGAAACCCATTTAGATACTTTCTAAAATGAGATTGCTTCAGTTTTGCTATTGCTGATCTCATCAGAAATGATTCTTTGGCCATACTTGTTGTCTTGGCTCTGAAGGGCCAATTAATGAATTTCTAAAACAAATGACTTGGATCCTGGATTTTTACAGAGGTTTCATAAATGAAAGATGTGACAATGAACTTTAAAAGCATGGAATTTCACAGAATTCATTACCAGAGAGGGTGCTATGTGTCTTTCTTCCGACTCTCCTTCTGATTTTTTTTTTTTTTTTTTTTTTGAGACAGAGTCTTGCTCTGTCGGACTGGAGTGCAATGGCGTGATCTCAGCTCACTGCAACCTCCACCTCCCGGGTTCAAGCGATTCTCCTGCCTCAGCTTCCCGAGTAGCTGAGACTGCAGGCAGGTGCCACCACACCCAGATAATTTTTGCATTTTTAGTAGAGATGGGGTTTCACCATTTTGGCCAGGATGGTCTCCGTTTCTAGACCTTGTCATTTGCCCACCTTGGCCTCCCAAAGTGCTGGGATTATAGGTGTGAGCCACCGTGCCTGGCCTCTCCTTCTGATTTTTGTGAGTAAAGATGCCATAAAAACACGTTCTTGACAAGAAGCATTTATGAACCTCAAGCTGTATGCCCATCTAACATGTGTTGTGTTAGGACTTAGAGGAATATAAAAAATCCACAACTCCGTAAATGCAGCCTACTGTGCTGGATGTAATCATAGAATAGTAAATCCTGGAGGACTTTCTAGTCAAGAGGTTTACAATATTCTTAGCATTAGAACTTTCTGCTCAAATGTATCCTTTTAAAATACATTTCAAAAGGTTATACATGGACATAGTCCAAAGATTCAAAGAGTCCTACAAGACTTGACTTGGTGTAAAAAGTAGCAGGCTGACTTAGAATTAAATCTTCTTGAGTTTGCTAAGTCCCCAGTTTCTCATTTCTTTTTGCTCTTGTATTGTTCTTCGTTCTCTTGGCCTGTCTTTTGGTCTGTTCTCTTATGCCTTATATTACAAAGTCAAACAATCAAACCTGTCTTGTCATTTCTGCAAGGTTCCGGAAAGAAGTAGAAAAACAATTATGTTTATACTGCTATCATTACCAAAAAGCAAATGTAACCGTCTGAATCCCTAAATCCCAAAGACTCTCTCCTTATCAGGCATTCATCTCATCCCTTCAGAAGCCACTTGAGTCATCTCTTACCAAAGTTTTAAAAGCTCCTTGAAGTATTGGTTGGGAAAAACAATACAGTCATCTAATCTCAGCTTCATTTTGTAGATAAGCATACTAAGACTCAAGGAAAATAAGAGTAGACAGATTTATACTGTGAACCACATCTCTCTTCTTACCAGGTGCTCCTTCTATCATACCACATTGCCTTTACTTAAGTCAGAAAACAATGAAATTACTGGAAACATGATGACAGTGGTCAAGCCAATCTAACCATTCATCACTTATTCTTTCATTCAACAAATTTGGACACCTGCTCTGCACCAGGGATTATACTTGGCACTGAAGATAAAGTAACAAATATAACAAGCATGACCTTTTCTTTACTCAGGTCTATATTTAAAGATGCAGAGGTCATTATCTGGGAGTTTGCAGGCTAGATTTGGCCAGCAGATGTGCTGTATTTTGCCTATCCATCATTTTATAAAAATAAAAATAAATGTATTGCCAATATTCATAAGTCGAGAAAATCATATTAAAGGCAATCTGGAAATCTGTCTTCTCTTGAAGAATGAAAATGATCTGGAAAGACTGGGCCTTTAGTTTCTACTTGACATTAGTGTGAGATGTAGCAGTCCCTTTAGACTGAGCATGCACCCCTTGGGTAGCCCAGATCCCACCAGTACATTTCCTTCCTTTATATTATGTGCCTTGCCTCTATAGAAACTGGAATTTGTCACTTTGTTTCTAGTGGTTTTCAAATTATTCTCTGTGGAATCTTAGGAGTTCTGATGATGGCCTCAGCTGGTCAGATACAGAAGGGGTTCTGTTTTGAGAGCCCTCAGCTAAACAGAGGGGGCCAGCAACCCTACCCTAACAGAAAAGCAAGGGACCTGGACATGAGTGTGGAAGTATGCCTTTCACGGAACACTTTTGGACCTGGTGGACAGCCTAATGCCTCATTTTTCAACCCATGAAAGGAGGTCGCTCACAAGGGAAACTTTTTTATACTGGAAGATGCCCTTGTAGCTCTTGTGTGACCCGTGTGCAATTGCCTGACCATTGCTCTGGCAATAAGGACAGTCCCAGTCACGTGATGCAGGAATGAAGAGTCAGAGAGAGAGAGAGAGTGAGTGCACAGATTGGGGCAACAAGCAGTGTATATAAGGAATAGGATGAATATCACTTTAAGTTCATGGGCAAAGATTACGTTGGTGCAAAAGTAATTGTGTTATTTTTCTTTCTTTCTTTTTTTTTTGCACCAATTTAAAAATAAACACCTGAATGGTCCCTTTAAAGGAAGTTTCTGGGAAGCAAGATGAAAGAGATGTCTCTAAGTTTTTATCTCTGACCATAGACTTGAGCCATCTGGGTGTAGTGTAGAACTGGAAACTGTGAAGGGTGACTGAGCCCTGCTTATGGCATGAAAAAGCTAAACTTGTATTGAAAATAGATGTCCCAGCACTTTGGAAGGCTGAGGTGGGTGGATCACGAGGTCAGGAGTTCAAGACCAGCCTGGCCAAGGTAGTGAAACCCCGTCTCTACAAAAAATAGAAAACTTAGCTGGGCGTCTGTAATCCCAGCTACTCAGGAGGCTTAGGCAGGAGAATCGCTTGAACCTGGGAGGTGGATGTTGCAGTGAGCAGAGATCACGCCACTGCACTCCAGTCTGGGAGACAGAGTGAGACTCCATCTCAAAAAACAAAAAAAAAAAAAAGAAGGAGGGAAGGAGGGAAGGAGGGAAGGAAGGAGGGAGGGAGGGAAGGAAGGAAGGAAGGACGGAAGGAAGGAAGGAAGGAAGGAAGGAAGGAAGGAAGGAAGGAAGGAAGGAAAATAAATAAATAGATGTCAAGGCAACATAAAATTATAAGAATTCACTAGAGGTTCCTAACTCAGGCCTAATGGATTCCAACAGAAAGGCCCTGCTAAGCTCTTCCCTATTTTACATATTAGGCATCCATTTAAGGATTCTCTTTCACTAATGTATTCTGCTGAGGGGAAGAACAATTGAGGCCTGCTGTCTTTTAAGTGTTTTAGCAGATACTGTCGACAGTAATTACTGTAGAGATAGGAAAGAAACCAAACTCCAGTATTCGATTCAGGCTTTAAGGAGGGAATAGGGCCAGAACTAACCCAAGGATAGGACTGATAGAAGGCAAACATTTAAGATGGAGAAAAATAACCTTTGTCTTTACTAAGCAGCAAAAGGAACCAGCTGCTCTTCTCAGAAGAGAAGAAAGAATTCTCAGAAGGAAATGTGATACAAACATAGTCTACCTAATGCAGTGGCAAATATGTTAATAATATATACATAAATGGTTTCTAATCATGAAGATACTTTTCAAAGCATAAGAACAAGAAGATTAAGAAAAACCCACAAATTGAACTTACCCTTGTCAGCTGGATAGGTGGACTCTCAAATACTTTTTCTGAATAACTGTTCTGTTTATACATAAATACAATAACATGGGAGCTCATTTTCTAAGGAGCTTGGTTTCTGGAGAAGAGATTATGACTTCATTTAAATGAAACACACACACTCGGTAAAGATCAAGGAAGAATTGACTGATTTTAATTAAGATGAATTGTGCCCAGCGCACTCTCACTACTAGTACACAACCACTCCTGTTCAAAGAAAAACAATATAATTTGTATTTTTATATTTTAGAAAAGCAGGCTTCTCAAATATTTTAAAGATTAGGTGCCATTTAGTTGAATATTGCATTAAAATGTAAATATTATTTTCCAGCTTTTCTACTTTTAGCATTTAAATTGCCAGGTCTCACATAGAGACAATTGCTTATCCCATTATTGGCTTGATTTTTAAATACTGAGATCTGCCTACATAGCAGTTTGTCTTTTTAATTCTTTTCTTCATTACTTCCAGGTCATAGCATAGAATTATAAAA
>NC_045444.1:107124466-107203233 GCF_002776525.5 Piliocolobus tephrosceles | reverse complement strand
CTTCCCTCAAGTGTTACATAGGTACTGAGAGTGTAGCAACCACATAAGGGTGTTAAAAAGACAAAATGAAATAAATGAAGGAAAGGCTTAGCATAGAAACAGTACCTAGCAGGGGTTTAATAGATGCTCCTTAGAAGTAGTAAAAGGATTTCAACTTGATTCCCAAGCATTGCATCTGATTGCCTCTCCTGCTTGCTATCCTTTGATGATTCTAACATGTTAAAGAATCCGGGAGGGTGTTCAGATTGAACATGGCCCAAAATTGCAGTCACTCATGCCTTGTGGCTTACTGAGTTAGCCAGGGAAGTGATGGTGACAAACCAGAGCTACAGGATCGTTGGGGCACATACTTTGGTTGACTTCACGAAAGTTCTTCAAAACCTTGTTCATTTGTGAGGAAACACAGAATAATAAAAACACAGATTACAGGCTCATAAATGGTCATCTTACAAAACTCCACTGCATGTTTGAGTCCCTTCAACACTGCTTCTGGGGGTTGTGCATTTTGTGCATGGTTCCTTCCAGAGATGGGAAGTTCCTGCTCCCTGGGCAGTTCACTCCCACACAGATGGTTCCGACAATGGAAAGATGTACATTAAATGGGGGGAAATTCTATCACAAAGTCCATTTGTGCTGGTTGGAATAAATTAAATTCCTCTTTCTAAAGACATTCTTTCTAAATGTGAAAACAGTTCCACTGACTCATTGTTGAATGATAGCCAAGTAATTCAACAATTTCTCTTTAGACTTGGAAAAAGAAGAGCCTCACATTCCTGGCCAGTTTTCTCTGAGTGCCCACTAGTGTATCCTTATCATTTGTTTAATGTAATTTTAACTTTTACTTTAGAATAAAGGGGGTACATGTGCAAGTTTGTTACAAAGGTATATAGTGTGATGCTGAGGTTTGGGATATAACAACTTGTCAGCCAGGTAGTGAACATAGTACCCAATAGATTTTTCATCCTTGCTCTCTCCCTCCCTTCCCATTCTAGTGGTCCCCAGTGTCACTGTTGCCATCATTATATCCAAGAGTACCCAATGTTCAGCTCACACTTATAAGTGAAAACATGTGGTATTTGGTTTTCTATTCCTGGGTCAATTTGTTTAAGATAATGGCCTCCAGATGCATCCAGTTTGCTGCAAAAAACATGATTTTGTTCTTTTTTATGGCTGCATATATTCCATAGTGTATACGACAGTTTTTAATCCAGTCTACTACTGATGGGCACCAAGGCTGATTCCATGTCTCTGCTAACTGCTACAATGAACATATGAGTGCATGTGTCTTTTGGTAAAATGTTTCATTTCCTTTTAAATATATACCCAGTAATGAGATTGCTGGGTTGAATGGTAGTTCTTTTTAAAGTTCTTTGAGAAATCTCCAAACTACTTTCCACAGTAGCTGTACTAATTTACATTCCCATCAACAGTGTATAAGCATTCCTTTTTCTCCACAACCTCACCAGCATCTGTTGTTATTTGAATTTTTAATAATAGCCATTCTGACTGGTGTGAGATGGTATCACATTGTGGTTTCAGTTTGCATCTTTCTGATTATTACTAACATAGGAAGCATCATTCTGGATTATCAGCCTTGGGAAAGAATTTATAACAGTCCTTAAAAGCAATTACAACAAAAACAAAAATTGACAAGTGGAACCTAATTAAACTAAATAACTTCTGCACAGCAAAAGGAGCTATCAACAGAATAAACATTCTAGAGGATGGGAGAAAATATTTGCAAATGATGCATCTCACAAAGGTCTACTATCCAGAATCTGTAAGGAATTTGACAAGAATAAACAACTCCATGAAAAAGTGGACAAAAGACATGAACAGATACTTCTTCAAAGAAAAGACATACAAGTGGTCAAGCTTGCTATTTTTTATAGTTCATGCTCCAAACTGAAAACAGACCCACGAGTGTGATATAAAGTAGACCTTCTTTGTGCTTAGTTCTATGCTTTGATCAAGGCGGCCTGTTAGCAACTATTCTTGACTCCCATTATGCTTACGTAAGGCAACTCGCTTTCTCTATTTAGGCAACTGTCTTCTCTTTTTTTAAATGCTGGACAACACACCTGGGTGACATCTCTCTAATCCTTTACTCACATGATGAAAATTGAGAGATATAAAGGATCATAGAGACTAAGTAGTCCAAAGGTAGCAAACTAGCCCACAAACCCAGATGATTTGGTATACACAGATTTGACATGCATGAAGTCTTAAAGACAAATTGAAGCCCATTTTCAAGAGCTGCATACATTGGCACCTTTAGCAGGGCAGTAAGACTTTTAATCCTGAATGACCACAATCACCTGGAGCTGTCTCTGTCTATTTAGACCGAGCATGCTTGTTCCAGGTGCTTATAACTGACCCCCTTCACTGACTTCCATTACCCGCCTGCTCCCTGAATGAGTTAGCAGACCCATAGCGGTTTCAAGGATTTGTATCTGATTTCCCTCTATCTGCTCAACTTTTCTCTCATTTCCAGCCTGCCTTTGCTTCTAGCTTCACTTACCTACCTAAAGGCACTCTACAGGATCAAATCCAGTTCTGTTGCTGCAACTCCATCTATAAGTGCTGATGACTCTACTTTTGGCCATTCTCTCAAACTCCACAGTAGTCCTTCCAGTTGTTCCTCTTTCCCCAGCCATTTCTGTGCTTGTCTTTTCTGTGTGTGTGTCTACCTTTCCACATTCATGTCTTACCCAGCTCATCCAGAACAGTTCCTCTGGTTTCTGCTCTGTCCTGCCATATGTGTCGGACTTTGCTTTGTATATCTTCTCCTTGGTTGTCCAGAATGATCCAGTTTTGCCCCTGCCCTCATCATTTCTGTGATTTTAGCTGTGCTCTGTATTTTCTCTCTTACAGGACAGAAGTTCCAACTTCCTTCTATTTTCCTCCACATCACTCACATCCTCTTTCAATGCTGGCTCCTGTTTCTGTTCTCCAACCCACTGGTTTTCAAGGGAGGTTCCCAGACCAGCATTAGCACCAGCTGGAAACTTGTTAAAACTACAAATCCTTGGGTCCCACCCCAGACTTACTGAATCAGAAACTCTAGGGATGGGGCTAAGCTATCTCGATGTAATAAGCCTCTCTAACGATTTTGATTCCTGAGTTTGAGAATCACTGCGCTCCACCCCAGCAGCTCTCAGCTTTCCTTGACATCTGAATCTCCTGAGAAGGTGTTTAAAATACTCAACTCTGGGCACCACTCAAAAACAATTAACTCAATTTCTCTGGGAGTGGGTCCAATTAGGGATATAGTTGTAGAAGCTCTGCAGGTAATTCTAATGTAGAATCAGGGTTGCCTCTAGCCTGCCAAAATGTTTCCTTTTTGAAGCCTTGACTTGGTCCCTCTGTCTGTGAAGCTCTGCCTCCACTCCACATGTCTTGTTTTCTCTTTATTGCCATCAACTAAGAAAAGCCTTCCCTAGTCATCCTAACTCCAAGCATCCTCCCCGCCCCAGACACTGTCACTTTATCCTGTATTATTGTCTTACTTGTACTAATCTCTAATATTTGAAAAATCATTCATTTACTTATTGGCTCTACTAGAAAATGAACTGCAGGGGACCAATGACTGTTCCTTTCAAGACTGCATCGTAGCTCCCTAGAACAATGCCAGCACACGTAGCAGTTCGGGATATATTTGTTGCATGAAAGAACAAACAACACACACACAAACACCCCAACACCACATGCTATTTATTCCAAACCCTGTGCTTTCAATGCTCTAGTTTTCTTTGACTAAACTTTTGTTCTTTTCTTTGCATTATCTTTTATTTTATAACTAGCAGCATTCCCAAAAAGGTCTAGAACATTTGCTTCGATTCTTCTTTATCCACAATAAATTCTGTTTCCTAACATCATGTATGATGTAACTATTCAATCTTTTACTTCTTTAAAAAATGTGCAGTGGATATTCGCCTCGGACATGAGTGGCAGAAACACATAGACCAAGCTTTAGGTCTCTTTCTGTTTGCTTCGTGGTGTGGATGAAGTGTGCTGCTGGGGACACGGGGGTAGATACTTTCTGAAGTGAATTGACTTGAGGAAAGGAAAAAAGCTTTCAGTCAATAGTTTTAAAAGCCAAGGGACCATTGAAGAGAGAGCAAGAATAAAAACAGGTACAGGAAAGAGCACATCGTTCAATAGAGAGATTGAATTAAAAAAAAAAAAAAAAAAAAAAAAAAAAAAAAAAAAACAAGGGCTGGGTGTCTAATGCATGCCCATGTATTGGGAATGCCTTGGTGGCTGCTATTTCCTGTTGATCCCTCTTACTATGCCAGCACTTTTGAAGATCTAGGTCTGGACAGAAATTCACCTGTACCCCTTAGCCATCCCTTCCCTTTCTCTCTTAAACTGTGCAGAAGACTGAAACTAGCATTCACATCAGGGAATGCTGGAACACCACAGGCAGCCATTGATTGCAAGTAAGCTGCTACAGAAACTCCCCTTTTATGATGCTACATTATCTCTATGAGAGCAATCAGAGCGATCAGCTGGAAATCCCTCAACACTGAGAAGGAACTGACTGGCTCACACACTGCTTCTCCTTGAAATAACTTGCTGGGAGACCAGTAGGGCTCTTCAGCACAAATCAACATCCTAAGGGATTGATCTGTTCCTCCCTAGGAGGGAATGCCTGCTGACTTTGGCTGGACAGAGCCAGAGAGGGGACAAAGCCTTTAAATGATGATTAATACATCGGGATTAGGATGCATTTGTCTCGTATCAGTCCAGGCAGTGTCTTCATTTTCATAACTTAGGATTCCTAATAAACCAGAGGTTAAATTATTTAGACGTATTTACTCTTAGTCATAGATTTTTATGCTTTAAGATCTAGGCTTGGCCTGACAAAGCTATGATAAGGCTTAAAATCATTTTACCTCTCTCTTCACTCCAACTTCTTTGTATAATCTGGACATTCAGAGGGTCGCTTCCCTAAAATCAAGAATTGTAGATGCATATGTGTCTTTATTTATCTTGGCTTTATTCATGTACCAGCTCTGCCCTCCACACCTTTAATTCACTCCTTCATCCCAAGAACTTGAGTTTTCCAGTGCTGCCTACTGAATGTCTATAACCTTTCCCCTGAGGCCTGCCCTCTCCTGTAACATTCCAGTTTCCAGACTTCATCTGGCCTCCTTCCTGGGTCAATTTCTTTAAAGCAAGGATCTTTGCGAGAGTTAACTTGATAACCTAATTTGCACTTTTTTGATGATCTAATATATATGTTACCTTTCCAAGTACGTAACAGACATGCACTGAAAGACGTGTCTGAAACTCTATAATTCAAAGACTAAAAATAGGAACTTTTAGCAGTTTTGGATGTCAGAGAAACAGGGGAAGATTTGGTCAGTGGGCACGGGCAAGTCAAGTGGTAGTGGTGTGAGTCACAACAGAGGGGCCACCTTCACTGTGTCCTCTTGGAAGAGACCTAATTAACATAACCCTATGTGCTTCACCCCATGCACAGCAGCAATGCAAAATTCTTACACACTCCTGGGGCTAGAGACACTGGCCCAGCCAGACTGGGGGACAAGGGCCTTTTTAGGTTTACAGAGAGGAAATGTAGAGAAAGTGAAGAGGGAGGAGAAAACCACCAGTTTGGAGACCTAGAAGATAAACTTAGTCTATCTTCTGAACATTTTTTAAAATTCATTGAAATAAGTTATAGAGAGTGACTTTAGGCACAGTTCGGTTCCATTTAACAGGTATTTACTGACAGCTAAGGCATAATTAATAGGGATAATACTACGTTACTAATCAACAACACTGAATTAACACTTACCTTGTATCATGCACTCCACTGAGCATTTTACATAGATTATTTCAATGGTAATTTCATCAGCCTTGTTGGGTGATAGGCAGTGACATGCTAGTTAACTGGCTCTCTGAGGAGAAAAAAAACACACCCTAATTTGTAGCATCTGCTTATTGCTATGGTGTAAACATTCCTAGCATAGATAATTTAAAGCTACCAATAGCTCACAAAATTTCTGAGTATATTAAAGTTGGCTCACATAATTCCTGACTATTTAACAATTGGGTTTCCTAGCTAGTAGAAGCTGATTCTGGCACACCACTTGTGGTAGATACCTTTACTTTCCCCTTTGTTAGGGTGACCAGGTCTTCCCAGTTTGCCTGGGATTTTGTTGGTGTTAGTATGCGTTTAGGAAAACCCCTCAATTCCGGAGGAACTGAGATTATTGGTCACCCTACCCTTTTGCCCTCATGAATATAATCAGTACCCTTATAAAAGAGGCTTCAGGGGGCTGCCTTGCCCTTTCCACCATGTGAAGATGAAGTTAGAAGCTGCATCTGTGAATCAGAAAGGGGGCCCTCACCAGACACCAAACCTATTGATGCCTGGATCTTGGACTTCCCAGCCTCCAGAACTGTGAGAAATAAAGCTACCCAGTTTGCCCTGTTTCCTATTATTTTGTTATAGTAGCTCAAATAGAGTAGGCCACCTTTGTACATATGAAGAAATTGGGAATTTAGAGAAACATGTCCAATATCACATAGGTAGTCAGCAGCAGAACTGTCTGCAGAACTTATACAAGTTTGATTACACAGCCTGTGAGCATCACTGCAATAGACAACAAGCTTTCATTCTGCAGTTGAGAAGGTCAGCCACGAGTGCAAAAACTGTAAGAGAGGACACACACACGCACACACACACACATGCATATTTCATAAAAACAGAAAAACTAAATTGATTTATGGCATTATTAAAGTATATTATATGTACCTAAGAGAATGATCTACAGCCTTGCCCAGCTGATTGCTTTATCGAATTCAAGGATTTAGCTCAGTGTCATTTTATTGAGATCTCCTGAAAGGAATTGTTCACAGTCTCCTAGCATCTGCACTAGTATCATTTACATAAATCCTCCACATTATACAGTGGGTACAGATAAAGCCAGGCTCTGCTTTTCAGCACACAAGCACAGTAGTGAGAGCAACGCTCCATCTTTCAACATCCTAGGAAATTTTATAAGTGAGGAAATTTGGCTTTTCTTAATATGCACTGTTGAATACAAGCTTCATTAACTATAACATAATCCCTCATTTTAGAAAATCATTTCAATGATTATTCCTAATGAGTATCAAGATATTTATATGAAAAGTAGAGCTTCTTTCCTTCCAAATTGAAACTCATGAACTCTAGTATATCCTTTAATTAGAATATCCTTCAAGAATAAGTCTCATGAATAATCATGTTAATGTTCCATTATTTTCTAAGTAAGATGAAGTTCTGTTTGGAAACTTTACATTCTGTTTTTCCATATCTGATAGAGGTTTTAGTGAATGTTATTTGTAAAAAGCCAAATGATTTATTTAGATTATAGTGAACATCACTTTTGACCCGATAGACCCCTTTTAATTGGTAAAATAAATTATCTGCTACATAGAAATGAGTTATTCCAATTTTGTAAAATGCCACAAAATTCTGAAAGCATTAAAAGAGTGCAAAATAACATTAATTTACCCAAGCAATGTTCCAGAAAAGTTGGTTTAATATGAATATATAACATATAAAAATAGTGATTTTCAACACTCATGAACTATCTTAAATATCTTAACAATTTTCCAGAAACTCTTCCCAAATGCTTAAAAAATTCTAATATATACCTCACCCCATTAACTTCAAAAAATAAGTATATGCCAATTTGGGCTTTTGTGTGCTAGAGAGAGACAAAAAATGAAGAAAGAGAATATGTTTAAGTTGGGAGTCACAAAATAGTAACCAGAAATAGATTTAAATTTTATTTCTCAGGGGGCCTTATATCCCTGAGGTTTATTTTACTCAAAAATTGCAAAAATCTAATAGTGCAAAAGAGATTTAGAAAAAAAAAAAAATCTTGCAGAATATTAGATCTGATCCTTGGGGATGAATGTCATCTAATTCAAGTAAGTAGCAAAAGAACATATGTGAGGACAGAAGGGTAAGGAAACCTGGGAAGAAAGAGTATCTTTCCAATATAAATCAGAAATTTTATGTTTTGCATAAAAAAAAAGGCATCTGCTATTTTTGTTTGTTTTGCTTAACGGTCCTGAATTAAAACTGATATCACTGACCTCACACATCTGATTTCAGAAAACTTGTTAAGAACAAGATACTATCACATTAAAATATGTTAACAGTTCTATTTCTGGGATAGTTCAGGATTAGTTTTACCCATATGCTAAAACATATTGGATGGTCCAGAATCACAGGTTATCACCTGAATTCAGATTTAGGCTTTAGGATCCTTGTACGTCCAAATTTTATGCAAATGTTTTTCTGGGAGAATGGTTGAAATCTCTTGTCATTTTCTCATGGCAGTGAGAAACTCAACAAAATTGAAAACTCTCTGGTAAGACCCTCTGGCATATGATCTCATCAAATAATTTCATATTTATATATTCTTATTACTTACTTGATTGCTTAGAAGATATACAATGAAGTTTTAAAATAAATCCTTATCACTTTTTTACTGTATTTTAAGCTTATGATATAAAGCTCAAAATTGAACCAGATAGAATGATTCTAAATGTAAGAAATTCCCAAATAATTATTTTAATGTATTTGTCATACTGCTGAACAATATTCTCAAACCATACCAGCAAAATAGACACACGTTACTAAGTTTGATTGTTATTAATGGCAGAGGTGGCCTTTGATCAGAGGCAATCATTTATATAACATGATTTAAGGAAGTTGTGAAGATGTTTCTGAACCCACAAATTCCCACTACTTTCTGGGCTGGAACTTCTATTACCATCCTTCTCTAAACCATCCTTCTATGTTTCATCTGAACTACAAATATCTCTAGGGAAAAAATATTGTTTTAAATCTCATAAGCCATAAATGCCTATCAGGACTTCTCATATTTTGAAATGGACAAGAGAGGAGACACATCAATACATGGAGGGGAAAGGACATTCCACTGAAGAAAGACATAATAACGAAAATGACAGCCAACAAGGCTAATGGTGGGCTTCAGTCATAGACAGTAAGAGAGAAGGCACAGAGAAGCAGTATCAATGATTATCATAGGTGCCATGATTTCAAATATAGTAGAAATTTAAAGACTCATAAGAGAATTCTATGAAAAAATGTATGCCAATAAATTTGCAAACTGAGGTAACTGTAAAATTTTACACAAAATCATTATTAACTATATTATAGAATAGATAAACATGAAATGGTTAGACAAATAATACCATTAGAAGAATTTAATTGATAGTAAATGATTACTTTCCATGTAGTACTACTTTTTCTACACACACAACGCACAAAACACCAGTTTCAAACTGTGTTGGCATCTCAGTGAACTTTTAAGGAATGCATTAATTCTGTCTTATTTGAACTATCTGAGAGAAGAGAAAAAGAGAGAGACCCATGCTTTTCAGAGTATGTATCTAGTATATCTTTGATGCTTAAATCTGTTATAGACAGTTCAAAAATAAAATTACAGCCCAATCTTATTGTGAATGTAGATGGAAAAAAATAAATAAAATATTAGAAAACCAAGTTCAAAAATGTGTTGTGGTAAAATATCCAAGTATATATCATGCACACATTCAACTACTCAAAACATACAACAGTGGTATTACATGTCAATATATTAATGTAATTCACCACATTAACAGATCAGGAAATAGAAATCATATAATCATCTCAACTGTCATAGCAAAAGCAATTGCTCTATTCAATATTCAATTGATATGCTTTCAATATTTAATTGAATATGCTTTCTTTTCCTAGTAAATTTTATCTACATCAAACAGTACTTAATGGTGGAGTTCAAAAGCAGTTTTAATTAAGTCAGGAATAAGATAAGGATGCTTAGTATCCTCTACTCAACATTTTACTAGCAGTTCTTTCCTACCTAATAATAAAGAAAAAGAAATGAACATGATAAAGAGACAATTCTCTATAAAGAAAATCCAAAAGAAACTAAGACAAATAATTAAAATGTATAAGAGTTTTCATTAGGATTGCTGGAATTAATAAAAGCATAAAAACGTCATTTAAAATATTTTTAAAAGATACAGTTAAATAATGTCAAAAATTTTAAGCAGCCTAGTAATAAATAAATGAACAAAAACAGAAAAATGTACAAAATACAATTAAAAGCTCCTAAAGAACCCTTGATTAAATAGGGACATATTTCTTATTTATGAATAGAGATATTTAATATATCTATCCTCCCCTCCATATGAATCTATATATTTACATATTTTATAAAAATCTCAAACACATTTTTGATGGAACTAAAAAAACTGTTACTGGAATTCATATTGAAGAATATAGTTCCAATAGCAGCCATGACAGTTTAAAAGAATAAACAAGGTTTGGAAACTTACTCTACCAGAGAGTAAAAACTGTTAAAAGAGCTGCAGATTGAAAGCAGTGTATATTAATGGAGGAAGAGATAAAGGACTTGATGCAACAGAATTCAGAGCCCATAGAAAGACCAAGCATGTCTCGGAATTTAGGATGTGACAAACACAGCATCACACACCCGTGAAGGATGGTGTTAGGCCAATGCATTCAACTGGTTTCTTTTTACTTTCCCTTTTTTTTTTTTTTTTTTTTTTGTTTTTTTGAGACTGAGTCTCACTCTGTTGTCCAGGCTGGAGTGCAGTGGTGAGATCTTGGCTCACTGTAACCTCTGCCTCCTGGGTTCAAGTGATTCTGCTGCCTCAGACTCTGCAGTAGCTGGGACTACAGGCATGCACCACCATGCCCGGCTAAATTTTGTATTTTTAGTAGAGATGGGGTTTCACCATGTCAGCCAGGCTGGTCTCGAACTTCTGACCTCGTGATCAGCCTGCCTCAGCCTCCCAACTCATTTTCTTTACTGAAAAAATTAAATAAAATTTCTACTTCATATTGTATCTCCAAATTAATTTTAAGGGATTAAAAAACAAAACAGGAAATAAACAACTTTATAATTATTAGATAAATGTTTAATAAAATTTCTTTTTAAACTCTGATAGGAATGTATTTCCTAGCTGAATACATAACTCAAAAAAATACAGATAATTAACACTAGCTGCATTAAAATGTAAACATGCTTCCCATAAAAGGAATAATGGACAAAGTCAAATAAGCAAAAATTGGAGATAATATTCATAATGAGTAAAATAAAGGATTAGTACCCAAATTTGAAAATTGTCCTATGTGCTTATAAGAAATATTCAAGCCCTCTTGTAGAAAAGTGGACACAAGATCTAGATAAGCAATTTACAGAAACATCAGTCCAAAGGCAAATCATTCATGAAAGTGCACACAATCTAACAAGGCATCAGGAAAACAAAGTTTATTCCTTTTTTAAAAAAAAAATTATTGCATAACTATTCATTTGGCAAGATTTGTTTTAAGTATCAAAATACCATAAACTGATGAATTGTGGAGGAATAGTCACTGATGCTGCAAAAGAAAATTGTTCTCCAAAATGAGAGAAACTTTGGCAAACAACTTGGTAATACCTAGTAAGTTAAAAACCTGTTTGCTCTAGGATCCACGGCTGCAATTTCGAATATATATTACAGGAAAATCTTTGCACATATGCATCAGGAGACTGGTCAACAATGTCTCTTGAAGCCTTGCTTACAATGGCTATAAGAATAAAAACAACTTAAATATCAAACAGTAAGAAAATCTAAACATACATTATGGAAAATAAAAGAACACACCACAGTGATTAAGAACAAGATGGAGCTACTGGTTTCCATATGTAAATCTCAGAAGCATGTTTAGTGCAAAGAAGCAAGACAAAGGCAGTTTTATAATTTTGTTTGTTTGTTTTGTTTGAGACAGAGTCTCTCTCTGTTGCCCAGGCTGGAGTGCAGTGGCGAGATCTCAGCTCAGTCCAACCTCCACCTCCTGGGTTCAAGCAATTCTCTGCCTCAACCTCCCAAGTAGCTGGTTCAACGAGTGCCCGCCACCACACCGGCTAATTTTTATTTCATTTTAGTTATTTATTTTTTTGTATATTTTAGTAGAGACAGGGTTTCACCATGTTGGCCAGGTTGGTCTCGAACTCCTGACCTCAGGTGATCCACCTGCCTCAGTCTTCCAAGGGGCTGGGATTACAGGCATGAGACTCTGCACCCTGCCCAGTTTTATTATTTTAAACACTGGTTACTGGGTATATGAGAATTTCAATACTATTCTCATAATTTTTTGTATTTATGTTTACCATTTTTTAAAAGTGTTAATATATTATGTCCTCCTTCCATCCTTTATGTTGGTAAGTATTAAAATAATGCATATGGATGAAGAGCCATGGTTTGCTCAGTTGTGTATTTCTTATAAAGTTTCCTTGGTAATTCACAACTAAGCTGTCAGTTTTTGAAACATGCTATGAAATCAATAAATGGCAGGTATCCAGAGACTACAAGAAATAGTCAAGAAATTACTGTTCCAAGAAAATGCCCCTGGTGAAAAGAAATCCATTTGAATCTCCAGGCTGCACTACTTCAAATGATCTAAATATTGTCTTTTATAATGAAAGCTATATACTGCCAATATCAGGAAGGCATGACATAGTCTAGGCAATATGTGATTGGAAATAGTAACAAGGTTAAATAATAAAGCAACTTTTGCTGATTCATAGCTCATTATATTATTAAATTATAAGGCATTAGAAGTTATAGAGCAAATGGCAAACATTTGCTTTGGAGAAAATGCATATCATTTTCTCGTTTCTTTAATCTGATTCTGTAGGTAGACAGTTCCAACTGCTGAGTTTGGCACTGGTAATTTGATTCTTTTTAAGCCAAGTGAAATAGACAGAGGGTAGCTAAATTGACTTTTAAAAATAATAATTTACTCTGTTACGTTCACAACATTTCACACTTTCCAAGAGTGATAATAGTTGTTCATTGGAAAAGATTCATATGGACCTAGGGCAGAGAGAAATAGGACACTTTTCACTTGAAGCAAGACACTGGAAATGCATTAACATGAAAACCAGCAGCAGGAGATGCTCCTGGAAAAAAAAAAAAAAAAATATGCTAATGCAGCTGGTGGGTACAACGAATTTTTATGTTGACAGTCCTCACTGCTTAGTGATTCCAAGTACTGAAGATTAGAAATAGCTGAAAGCTTTGAGATTCCCAGTCCTGGCAGAATTGATGGAAAGGGAGCTTTTTGAATAAAAAAGGAAAGGAACATTAAACAATCGGGGGAAAGATACAAAAGACACCTATAATTAATTTACAGGTTATTAATTTGTCACTTTGAGCTGTGAAAGCATTTGTATACTTCCATATCCTATGAGCCTATTGTGAAAAAAGATGTGTTCCGCTTAAATTACACAGCTCAATTTGCTGAGAAATCATTAGCAGTGGACCTTCACAAAAATGAGTCCAGTCTTTAAGGGTGTCTCTAATGTGTTGCTCCCTCTTTCAGTCATTGGTAATTTTACAACATTTCCATGGATAGTGCCCGAATCAAGGCCAATGGAATATTTGCCAGAAGTACTAGGGAAAAGCACAGTAATTAAGGCAACATAGTAATTCACCTCAATTAAGAGGAACCTCCAGGACAAAGGTGGTTTTCTGATTTGCAGCAGTCAGTTGCTTCTACCCTTTGGGAAAGTGTTTATCAAATCTGCATCACCAGTGTCACCAGCAGCACCCTTCGTGTAGCTTAGGATTTGTTTTCCAGCCTTCCCATCACTAATCAGTTACATAAACCTTGTGCATTTCATTCCAGACTACCAAAATCTCCATCTGGAAAGAAAGTTTATTTTCGGTTAATTCATTTGTATTTGTATTTTTACAGTTTTTCTACTGTAGTCTCTAGGCTACATGTATTTTCAACTCTCCAAAATACTTTCTGGAGAATTTCAGTAAAAAAGAAACAAAGAAACATGTTAACATGACCATGCCATTACCGACAAAAGGTCTACAATGAAAGGGAATAATCACTTGTAAAATACTATTAAACCCAAATTTTCCAGTAAAAAGCAAGAGGTCTCTATACTATCACACGAGGTAAGACAAGCAAGGAGTTGCTGCATGGCTGCTACATTCACCAAGCCTTTGGCATTCCAAATTCTAGAACCCTCCATTTCCTACTCACCTCTAGGTGTTTCCACACTGCAGGAAAATCCTTGGACTGGTTGATGGTGATGGTTAGGTGCAGTAACTATACAGTGGGATTCACAGCTGATAGCTTGCATTAGCAAGTGGATTATCACTTAGTTGTTCCAACTACATCATTAAGTCAACCCAAATAACTGGACCATACACAGGGACAAGTTAATTTGCCATTTTAATGATAAAACCAGGTTAGTCAGGCAGTGATTTGGGATTTATTTACACTGTGCAGGCTTGTTTGCCCCTCAACCATCATCAAAGGGGCTTAGCAGTTTCTACTGAATACTTCTTTCCTTTCCCTCACCTCAACCCCAATCAACAGCTTTTATTTTAAACCATTTATCTGTAGAGAGAGAGGGTGGATCTCTCTCTGACACTAATGAACAATTCATTCTGGCAAGAAAAGACCAACACAAACAACCCTTAGGTAAAGTTCCTGCTTCCTAATGAACAGAGCCTTTGGGCTCCACACTGCGGAGCCAAATAAATGACTCCATAAGCCCAAAAGCTCATTATTGGCCTGAAATAGGCCCAGCCTCAGGCATATGTGGCCATATTCAGATCATTAAGAATCTTCTGTTGCTCATTGCTCTCTCCTTTTTCTATTTAAGTGGCCAGCAAGGTACAGGTTTCCATCCTCCCCCACATCTGTAAGCCTATTTCTTATTCCATATTTTGCCATGTCTCCACTCTCTGCCTTGTGCTCCTTTTTTTTTTTTTAACCTATATAAAATTAAGTCTTTCTCTCTCATCAATGACCCTATTTTTGAGGTTCACTAGTTGACATGTACACAGCTGGGGACTCACCCTTTTTATTGTCTTGCAAAGCCCACCACCGAGAGTCACAACCATGTCAGGAATTTGCAGCTTTCATGTCCAAGCACCTGCAAGTCCCACGTGAGTTTAATAAGAAGATGTACAGCTGAACCGAAATTGTTTCAGAGAACCTAGTGGGGTTCATTTAAGGCGCTTCCTATCTCTAGCTCACACATATGTTACGGAACAAGTTCCCAGGAGAGTAGCACAGAATCCAAACCTTGGATGCATCTTGTAGATTAACAAATATTAACTTAACTTGTAAAATATTTTATTTTTCTGCTATAATGAGTGTGGATGCCTTCAGAACCCATCTTTGTTTTTTGTTTTTGCTTTTCTTCACTTGATGCTAAGGAAATAATCTTTTATTTTAGGCAAGATAATTAATTTATGTTATTTTGCCTATTAATTTTTTTTACATCCACAGACATCACAATAAACAAGTCGATGTTTGCACTTTCCAAAAATTCTTCTTTATAAAATTGCAATTACTGAAAGATATTTCAGGCTTAAGTTTTCTCACCAATGCATTGCTTCCCAAAAATTAGCTCTAGATATCATGACATTGAAGTAAACATCTGTTCAACAGCCACGTTTAAGTTTTGTTTAAAATACTTTGGGGGAAAGAAAAGTGTGTTTTTAAGAAAATTATTTTGAAAAAATACTTGGCAATGGAAAGCCAGATGGAAGAGACAATTTAGAGAAGAAAACAAAGGTTAAAGGCAAGCATTTTGCCACCCAGCCAGCTTAGAAAAATATAAAGTGGAGAGGAGAGAAGCTGAGGACCAGAAAGAAAACAGTTGGATTTCTTTTCTTCAGGAAAAAAAAAAAAAAAGAAATCATTGCAGAAGAGTGAGGAAATGGAGGAAGGGCATTTTTTTTTCTCACTCATTCTGTTTCAGTTTAACATTTATCAGCACTTGTGATAACCTGGCTCGGGACTCTCCCCATTCAATCATTAAGTGAGACTTTATCAAACACTTTGAGTATTAGACATATGGTGAGTATGAAGAGGAATAACATATGGTCCCTCTAGCCTAAAAGAATCTTTCTTTGATCTCTCTAAAAAGGAGAATATATTTTATTAGAATGACACAACTGAAACGACCAATTCTAAAGATACAGGTGACATACCAAAATGCAGGGAACACATCCATTGAAGCAAAAGCTCTGACTGAGTTAGGCTTCATAATGGCCATCAGGGAGGAACTGAGGGTAAACAGGTAAAGGAAATGGGAGATTCTACTGGTAAGGGCACAAATCATACTGTATTTATTTTGTCTTTAATACATTTTTCAAAATTTGTCTTTAAAAACACTGTTGTATGGTTATTTAGTCTATTTTCCTAAATAGGTCTGCTTCTACTTAAACTTTTTAAAAGGGTAAAATGTTCATGATTAAGGAAAGAGAGCCAGAAAGCAAGATTGAACTCTTACTTACTGCTTCCATTTGAGGACCCATAGCAAATATGGCAGGGATGGGGGTGTTGAAATTGCAAAAGTAAATAATGACTTGATAACAAATGTCAAATGGTGCCTAATGATGTGTTACTAAATAGAACCAATATTTAAAGATAATTTCCTCACTGAAAAAGTACTGGACATGTGCTCTTATTTTTACGTTGGGTAAAAGCACTGTTTGCAGAGCTGCCTGGCTTTTTGCCCCAGCTTTACCACTAACTAACCTTACAAACTTGGGAAAGTTACTCAACTTCCTTGTGTCTCAATTCCCACATCTGTGATATTAGAAAGACTTGTTCTGAGATCTTAGAAAGACAATGCTTATGACATGTTTATAACAGTACATGACACGCAACAAACGTTACAAAACATTTATTAGTAGTGATGATGATGAAGATGATGGTATCATTCATTGATTCAAGAACTATCTATTGGTTGCCTATGCATAAATCACAGCCCAGATTTTCCAGGATAAATCTTACTACATATGATGTTATGTACTTTCATATGAGTAAATTTACAAAAGCTTTTGTTTGTTTGTTTTTGCCAGATCATGAGACACCATTTCATAGATTTAGGACTATGAACTTCAGGGTCAAAATGGTCAATTTATAAATTTTGGAGTTAGCTTTGGCCAATATACTTGCTTTGCAACCTTGGACAAGATATTTAATATCTCTAACCTCTTAACAGTTTCCTCATCTGGAAAATGGAGCTAAAAATGATACATAGTTCAGAGCATTATTTGTTGATTAAATAAAATGACTCTTACAATATTCCTGTAAAAAAAAAACTCACTTATAATGTTTTGCAGTTAATAAAGTTTATGGACATATAAGTATAATGATCTTTCCATGACAAGTCTTGAAAATACAATGCCTCAGTTTAAAGGATTCAATATCTAATTCTAATGTGGGGAAATGGAATTGGACTAGACCAACAGAATTGATCAGAATTGGACTAGACCAATAGATTTGATCAGAATAGAATTGATCTGGGTTAGAGTTCTGATATTAATTGACTCTAGACTTTTGAAATGTCACTATTTTTATTGTCTTCAACAGTTCACTTGTATAATAATGAGAGCAAACTGAGTGACTTAGAAGGACTTCCCCAATTTAACATTTTGTAATGATATGGCTTACTGAGGGAATTAAGATACGATGCACAATCCAATGAGGATATTACACAACCAGTTTTCCTTGTCTTATGTATTTATTTTCAGCATTCAAAACCTTATTCTAAATTTGTACCCGGATTTTGAATGACTTATTTCTCCAGTTTGGGACTCCATTTTGCAAAGACAGCAAAAGGAATGGCAATGACATTCAAAAAGGAGAATTATGAACATATTATCATAAAGTTAATTGAAGCCCAGTAATATACAACAAAACCACAAATGATGTATAATGGCATTCTGATTAAACGTAAAATTTCTTCTCACTAGAGAACTGGTAAAATCCCTTTATTCAAAATGTATAATAAAATACATCTGTTTAGGTTTGAAAAACTAACAAAATCCTTATCTGGGAGTTTCAGTTTCAGCATGATGGCACCTAAGCACAAAACAGTCCATATAGCCCATTGATTACAACTAGAAACTCATGGATAAGAAACAAAAAACAACTATACAGGTTGCTTCTTAAGGGGACTCACATCTTGTAGAAATAAACCATATGTAGGTGAGTTTCGCTTTTTTTCTTTTTCGCCTGAGGGAAAGCCCCAGTTACAGCAAAGCAGCAGTTAAGCTCCAAGAGAGATCATTTTCTTGCCAGAGGAACCAGGAAAATAGGTGGCTGTGGGCTAGAGAGTTTGAGAGCAAATCTTGGTGGGGAGAAATCCAGAGGAGTTCCCTTATTTCTGTGTCTGAACCCATAGAAATCTCAGGTTCTATATACACATACAGAAGGCCCAAACCACAGCAAATATTTTAAAACTGAGCTGAAATTTGAACACAGCCCTAAGATGATGAGCAGAGTTTGCAGTCTGGCCCTCATTAAGCTGATTTTCTACTAAAACATACTCCTCAGCATCCTCTAGAGGAATCAGAGTCTAAGCAACAGGATGTACACAAGGTCTGGAATATGCTCCCAAATCCCCAACATGAGAAAACCAGGAAAATGTGATCAGTTTTCAAGGGACCAGGCAACTAGCAGATACCAACTCTGAAATGACCAAGGTGTTAGAATTATTTGATAAAGGCTTTAAAGCAGCTACTATAACATGCTTTTGAAGTTAAAGAGGATACACTTGACATGAATGGAAAGAGGAATTCTCATCAGAGAAACATAAACTACATATAAAAAAGAACCAAATGATAAATTTCAACCCCAAAATGGAACCTGTAACATGAGAAAAGTCATTGAATGGGATCATCAACAAAATCAAGATACAAAGGAAAAACTCAGTCAATTTGAAGATGGAACAATGGAAATTGTCCAATATGAAGGAAAGAGAGAGAAGTGAAATGGGTGATGGGGGAGAAAACAACTTCAGGAATCTGCAAGATGATATTTAAAAATTCAAATATACACATCACTGGAGTGTTTGAAGTAAAATAAAAAGTTTGCAACAGAAGAAAGTATGAAGAAATCATGGCTCTAAACTCCCCAATTTTGGGGAAAGACATCAATTTAGAGATTCAAAGAGTTCAGTTAATCTCAAGCAGGATAAACTCATTGAAAAATCATGCTTGTAAACATCTTCATCAAATTGTTGTAAAACAAAGATAAATATGTACCTTGAAAGTGGCTAGAGAGAATGACATATTATGGATGGTGTAGCAATGACCTAATTGGTCATGGACTTCTTATCAGCTAATGTGGAGGTGAGAAAACAGTAAAATGACATCTTTAAATCACTGAAAGAAAAAAAAGTGAAATCAGAGTACAATATGTAGTGAAAATATTCTTCAGAAATGAAGGTGAAATGAAGACATTTCAGATGTAGAGAAACTAAAAGAATTTCCCATAATCAGCTTCGCTCTACAAATATTCAAGGGAGGCTCTATAGGCTGAAGGAAAAGTATGTCCAAGGGTAAGTTGTTTCTTCAGAAATAAAGGAATAGCAACATAAATGATAAAAATATGGGTAAATGTAATAGAGTATATTATCCTCTTAAGTTCCTTAAAATATGTATAATTATAGAATCAAAAATAAAATTATTGAATGGGGTAATATATGTATGTACAGATAAGTAATGTACAAACTATGTACATATGTATAAGTACATAAATGACAAATGCAATATAAATGTCTATATTTGAATGAGGTAGTACAATATAGATAGACTTAACAGGTTAGATATGTATATTTTAATCACTAGAACAACCACTAAGAGAAAATAAAATCCAAAAGAATATAGCCAAGTAGTGAAAACTTAAATTAGAATGTTTAAAAATATTCAGGCATTCTGAAGAAAGGAAGAAAAAAGGAAACAAACAGAATACACAAGAGAAAAACAGAAAACAAACAATAAAATGGTAGAACTAAATCAAACAATATTAATAATTACATTAAATGTCAAATGTCCAAAAACTACAATTAAGAAGCATAAATTAACAGAGTGGATATTCAAGCAAGACTCTATTTTATGTTTCCTATTAGAGACAACATAAAAACACAGATAAGTTGAAAGTGAATGAAAGGGAAAAAAGTACACCACACAAACAGTAAGCAATAAAAGGCCAGACTAACTGTTTTGATACCTGATAAGTATACTTCAATACAGAAAGTAGTACTACTTATACAAACATTTTTTTCATAATGATAAAAGAGAAATAACAATTATAAATGTGTAAGTGCCTAATAGCAGATCCTCAAGATACATGAAGCAACAATCGACTGAATTAAACAGAAATAGACAAGTCCACAATTAGAGCAGAAATTTTTATAACTACCTCTCAGCAATTGATAACACACTAAACAAAAAAATTAGCAAAGACACAGATCAGAATAACATTATTAACTGTCTTGATCAAACTGATATTTATAAATGACAAAAAGAGCATATACTGTATGATCTCACTTATAAAAATTTCTAGAAAATATAAATTAAGTATAAAAAGAAAATCAGCCAGGTGCAGTGGCTCATGCCTGTAATCCCAGCACTTTGGGAGGCCAAGGCAGGCAGATCACCTGAGGTCAGTTCAAGACCATCCTGACCAACATGGTGAAACCCCATCTCTACTAAAAATACAAAAATTAACTAGGCATGGTGCTGGATGCCTGTAGTCCCAGCTACTCAGGAGGCTGAAGCAGGAGAATGGTGTGAACCCAGGAGGTGGAGCTTGCAGTGAGCTGAGATTGCACCACTGCACTCCATCCTGGGCAACAGAGTGAGACTCCATCTCAAAAAAAAAGATCAGTGATAGCCTGGGGATGGGATAGAGAGAGTAATAGGTTGCAAATTAGCATGAAGGATCCTTGGAAAGTGATTAAATGTTTTTATCTTGATTGTGGTGATGCATTCATGGATATTTGTGCAGGTAAAATCTCATCATCATATTGTTCAACATAAACATGTAAAGTTTATTTTACTTCAATTATATCTCAATAAAGTCATTTAAAAAAAAAACCTTATCTGGCCAGGTGTGGTGGCTCATGCCTGTAATCCCAGCATTTTGTGAGGCTGAAGTGGGTGGATAAATTGAGGTTGGGAGTTGGCGACCAGCCTGACCAACATGGAGAAACCCCATCCCTACTAAAAAAAAAAAATACAAAAAATTAGCCGGGCCTTGTGGTGCATGCATGTAATCCCAGCTACTCAGGAGGCTGAGGCAGGAGAATTGCTTGAACCCAGGAGGCGGAAGTCGTGGTGAGCCGAGATCATGCCATTGCACTCCAGTCTGGGCAACAAGAGTGAAACTCCGTCTCAGAAAAAAAAAAAAAAAAAAAAGAATCCAAACCACCTTATCCTAAGTAGATGTTCATGGTCTTTATCAGACCACCAAAGAAATCCATGGCACAAAAAAGAGGCTGATTAATCTTGGATTGGGTGGTAAAATTTTATTACTAGCAATGTTCCAGCTTTACACAATGAAATTTAGAGCTTACATCAGAAGCTGGGCCATATTTTAATTAATCCATTCATTTATTCGACATTTACTGAGCAACTGCTACATGCCAGACAATGTGAACAATGCCCACTAGAATAATTTATATTTAACGTCTGTTTCATTGTTTATATTATTTCATTTCTACATTATGTTTTGGAGTGGCAAGACATCCCCTTGTTAAGTGACATCACACGGCAACTTCATATGCTCTTTGCTTTTAACGATTGTCCTTAGGGAGCATTTTTGTCATTTACATACCCAAGAACTCATCATCAGAGAAACTGAGTATTCTGGGATTGCCGCAGTGAAGACGTGACCATCCTGGAACTTGTTCTGGGGCCAGCCCAGAAGAAGCTAGAATGGCCTGTAACGCCTGGCTCCTCTGGTTTTACACTGGGGGCAGGACTAACTCAATGCAATAGGCATGGATATGTGTACCTGGAGGCCCAAACTGCTCCCTTAAGATGGCAAGTTGCTTTGGATCCCACGTCATTTGCCAGAGGCTGCCATTCTAGCATTTCTCAGAATACTCTTGTTTGGTCGGAAATATGCAAAAATATCTGCTTTTCAGAGGATATGATATTTAGAACTATGAAGATTTGGTGAACCTCCAAACAAATTAGTTTATTTTTGATATTCTCTCTTTCTTTCAGAGTTCCTCTACCCAGGAGACTTCCTATAGACACAGTAAAGTTACCGATTTCTGGTTCTAGTTCAGTGTTTTTTATCTCCAGAAAAATGCTCAATCATAATAGCCACAGTGGCACATCCTATGCAGCTGACAGCCTCTGTTCTAAATACTTTGTACATATGTATGTATTTAATCCCACAACAATGATCAGGTGCTATTATTTTCTTCATCAATAGAGATGAGGAAATTGAAGCTCAGAGAGGTTAGGTAGATGATCAAAGCCACACAGCTGGTAGTTACTGGAACTGAACTTTGGACTCAGTAATCCAGCTCCAGAGTCCATGCTTGTAATCACTAGGCTGCACTGTCTTAACCCCACAGGCTAGTACCCTGTTGTTTCTGTTTTCAGTAGAATAAGAAGCAAACAGAAGAGAGAAAATGTTGAGGAAAGGTCTTTGTAGAACCTGTCATATCACACTTGGGAGTCATCTATCTTTATCCACACGTAAAGCCAACAAGAGTATAACGACCCATGAATTCATGAGCTCGTCTCTATATTTGAAATATTACAGAATAGCAATGGAATTCCCTTAGCCCATTGACTGACAAGAGGCATGCCGATCCACTTCTTAAAACACAGTTACAAATGCCAGAGGATGTACACACCATGCCCTTCACTCCTACTCTACATTCACTGAATAGCCCAGTGATGCCAACTCTATGAAATAATGGCTTCCAAGTAATCAGTTGTAAACAGAAACATGAAAATATTACAACAGATGCTGAAGTCTACACATTAGGAGTCAGTCTGTGTGTCTGAATAATATTTACTTCAAGTTAATTTAGGCAACTGGTATATTTTTGACCTTAGTTATAATAAATTTTACTATGGAAAACATATATTTCAAACTTCCTAGAATTCACTATTTACTAAGCATGACTGGTGGGGCATGAAGTAGAAACATAGAGATTGAAGTAGGAATTAAAACAGTGCTAAGCCTATCTCCATGTATTTCTACACACACACACACACACACACACACACACACACAGGCTAAAACAAAACCATTCAGAATTTTTACATAGGTTATCAAGTGAAGCAACTGAGAGTAGAAATTTTCAGTTCAAAAACAAAAGCCACAGTATCAAATCTGAGGGTCATTATTCTAGTTCCCACGTAAGTTTACTTGCCTACAGTTCCCATTTAAATCTTTAAAATTTTATAGAGAAATGTATATCATTTATATATCCTATTATGAACAAAATTCTCTCTAGAATAATAATACACACATACTTATTTATCTAAACTGCACCCTTTTGTTTAATATAAACTCTTGATAGGGTAAACCAAACAACTAAAAAAAGGACAGATCTCAACTTAAGAACGTAGTAGTTGGGGTGAACAGAAGAATGGGGGCAATTATTAAGGAAAAGGGGAAAAATGTCAACTCTGATAAGGGATTGAATTGAAAAGGCGGGCAGTTACAGATAGGACCAGAAGTTTTGAATTTGGTAGGTAGGCAGGAAGGAATGAGTTACATTTCATACAGCAGGAAGCACTGTTTATGGCAGTGAGTACCCAGAGGAAGGGACAGGCCCAGGGAGCCCGGGTGAGCACAGTTAGAGCCTTTGTAGCAAGGAAGTGGAAATGAGTGGGGGTAGGAGTGGATAGACGAGGGTTATAAGTGATCCCTACCCCTCCTAAATGTGCAGGTAGAATAAGATAGTGAAAGAAGACAAAGACTGATTCAGTTAAACATATGGTTGTACAGAAACACACACACACATATGCTTGTTGTACATCTGTATACACATTAACAAGTAAATGATAGCATCATAAAGGTTTTCATTTATGCAATACTCGCTTCATGCCAGTGGGATGCTCCACTAAGGAGAATTTTATAAATGTCAGATGTGTTAAAGGGTGATTCTTCCATAAGCCACGCACCCATTTTCCAACCAGGCAAAGCACAATGTTGACACCCACATGGGGTGTGCTCTGATCCTCTCCCCAGGCACCCTCCCTGCTTTCACAGCTAAGGGGAGGGAGAGGAGTTATTTTCTCTGGTTTCTGGGAGAAGGAGGGCTAACACAGCAGCAGCAGTTTCCCATTCCATTTTCTGCACCATTCTGAATGTTCTACTTCATATTTTCCACTTATATCCCTTCCACAATTTGTAAATGGGGATTGTATTAATATTCCTATACTAGTACACTTTATATATATACAGTTGTAAGGAAATAGATTTTAGAAACCTTAGCTTAAAATAGCTATCTTTTGAAGACTCAAAATTGCCAACCACACAGATTCAAGTTGGATCATGTTTTAGGGGAACTCCATTTCCTGTAAAAGTTTGGAATTCTATCATAATATGGGACGTAAAAGAGTTCAGTTTGTTTAAAAACTGTACACAAGTTTTCTCCATATCTTGTTTTCATTTGTGTATCAGTTGTAAATAAATATTGATGTTTGCCAAAATGTAAGCTATTTTAGGAAAAAAAAATTGTTTTCGTTTGGCTCTCCTCCCTTCTCTATCCTTGAAGTAAGCCCAACTCTCCCAATTATAGAGCCTTCCATTGGCATCATGATCCCCCTGTTGGCAAGTCCTTCCCCCTATGAAGGTTTTCCCTACACAGGATGTGTAAAGGAGTATACAATTACTCTAACATTCAAATGACATGCAATTTCTATGAAGCATTATTAGTTTTATAATATAGATGTGGTTCAGGTAAGAATCAGATTAAACCAAAGCTTGCCAAAACTTGAAAGAGGTTCACCTGAGAAGGGGGCTTTCCTATTTAATTAAGGCGCCGATCTGGTATATAGAAAACAGTATGGCTGAGAGTTCAAAGGACCTATTTGTGCAATTACCCAAACATAGAATACAGATCCAATGACCTTACTGTTGTGTGTCTCCACTTGCATCTCTATATAAAAGTAAGTAATTTAACTGGATGTTCTAAAGTGTGCTGTCTAGCTTTACATTTCTATGATGCTGGGCAGGAAAATAAATTGTAAAGTAATTTAACCTATCTAACCCTTAGTATCAGAGAAAATAGAACCTTTCTAATGGCGAAATAACTTTAGCATAGACGTATTATTCAGAGATTTTATAAAATGCTACCTCTTCCAAAAAACATGATGTAGGATTCTGTTTTAGAGTCTGAATTATAGTCCTGTTTGAATTCAAGGAATAAATTAGAATAGCTTCTAGAATTTCAGAAACCAGTACAATTTCCAAAAATAAATAAATAAATAAAGGAACTAAGGGCTACTTTATTTTTCAGTAAAAGATATTAAAAAGAAAAATAAAACCATCAACACTGTTATGACTACAATTTCTTTGAAGAAAAAAACATTTGGTATAAAAATTAAGAAGCACATGTTCATAGGATAAAGAAAAATAATTTATGTTGCATACTTTATTAAAAGCTCATTCCTTTTCCTAATTTATTTCATTTGTCCATTAACTGGGAAGACATTATCTCGGACGAGCATAGATCAGAGAATTGGCTTTTGAAAAACTGGTGGATTAGATGACCTCTCACTTTCTGTCTTTTAATCCCATCTTCCCCTTAAATCGGTTTAATTATCCTGCAAAAATAGAACCACAGCAGTGGCTTATGCAGTTTCTTCTTGATGGGGGCATTTTCTCCATCCCTTAGTTTAACTTTGTTCTATTCGACTGAACATTGTCATCGACTTTCTATAAAGTTAATCATTTAGATATCTTTGGTTAAGTACACCTCAGGATTCAAAATCAAAATACTGGCCATGGATGGCAGAACTATTTGTTGCTTGTGTTTCTTTTTGCTACTGATACTTAAGTACAGCCTTTTCTTTTCAGCCTTGGCTGGCCGTGCTCTGCCTGTGTCCCATAGCATTCAGAATAGAGTATTTGGATAACAAGTACAAGCCACTTTTGCCCTTGTTCTGTCACTTCTCTAAAGCTTCAGAAGAGAAGAGGCAGAACACAAAAAATAAAAGTCTTCTTGCCTCATTTGTGTGTTTGATTTGGATTCCCATTATAATTGTATAATGGCCACCACCACCTTCTGTGAATGACCTTTGGAGACAATGACTGTAGTCAGGATTTTCTTGAAGTTGAACCCCTAATTCTCTGTTGCTGACAAGGCCTTATCACATGATAGCCAAGTTTGTGAGGCTCGTCTTTCAAAGGGGAGCTTGTCTCTATGAAGGAATCTGAGACCAGATACACACTGTTGACTACAAGTTATTTATAGGTTTCTTAGCAGACACATATGCAATGTGCTAGCTCTTTAGAGCCAAAACACCAACATTAAGAAGAATTAATAAGTGGGTTTCATTGTGCACCAAGAGGATACCAGATTATATAAGAAAAGACACAAAGTCACATCACGTGCAAGACCTAAATGACTTTAAACAGAGATTCATTTCTTGCTCACAGAAAGTTCAATCCACAGCTGGAGTGGGAGACAGAGGGATGCAGAATGATCAAACCATCATCTTCAACACTTAACTCTGGGGGTTTTCCTGGGATCCTGCGAGACAACATCCAGCTGACACTAAGTAAGTGACCACAGGATTGCACAGGTGGTTTTGTTTTGTTGTTTTGTTTTGTTTTAACATGACTGAGGCATATAAGTGGTAAATATCAATTCTGCCCATATTTTATTGACCAGAATTTGGTCATGAGGCCTTACCTAGCTAGATGCAAGGAAGTTGAGAATGAACACACAGCCTCCAGGAAGCCGCCACTTCCGAGCCACAGCCAACCCACAAGGAAGAGAAGATCTCCAGGGCAGCCTGCCATCTTTACCACAGGGAATTTGCAGAAACTCTTGCCAGATGCAAAAATTAACACTGGGATAAAACCAATGAAGAAATTTGCCAAAACATTTGAAACATGAAATTGTGCATACTTACTGACTAATATAAAAACAAGTTCTAGAAAAACAACTTAAGGGACCAAAATATTATATAAATGCTAACAGTCATTGACCAGATTTTTTATTTCCTCAAGCACCCATTGATTGCTCACATTTACAAAAAAAATTGCAGTGAAAATATAAAATACCATCCGTCCCATTTTTCTAGGCATATATCCCTTAAGTGCATATTCCTTTTATACCCAATTGTCCAGTCCTCCATGTCCCCTTGTGCTTGTTAAGTCCCAACATTTTCCTGAATTGGTAAGGCTCCGGAAACCCCTGTACTTATCCCCGTGCGGAAGATCCCTGACTCACGATGGTTCCACTTACTATTTTCAACTTGAGGATGGTGCAAAGTGATACACATTCAGGAATAACTGTACTTTGAGTGCCCATACAACCATTCTGTTTTTCACTGTTAGTATAGTATTCAATACATTACCTGCACTATTCAACACTTTATTATACAACAGGCTTTGTGTTAGGCAACTTTGCCCAGTTCTAGGCTAACGCAAGTGCTCTGAGCACACTTAAGGTAGGCTAAGCTAAGCTGCGACGTTCTGTGGGTTAGGGATACTACAAGCATTTTTGACTTAGGATGGGTTTGTTGGGGTGTTGGGGTGTTACTTCATTTTTTTTTTTTTTTTTTTTGAGACAGTCTCACTCTGTCACCCAGGCTGGAGTGCAGTGGCATGATCTCAGCTCACTGCAACCTCCGCCTCCCCAGTTCAAGTGATTCTTTTGCCTCAACCTCCTGAGCAGCTGGGACTACAAGCGCCCACCACCACACCAGGCTAATTTTTTTATTTTTAGTAGAGACAGGATTTCACCATGTTGGCCAGGCTGGTCTTGAACTCCTGACCTCATGTGATCTGCCCGCATCGACCTCCCAAAGTGCTGGGATTACAGTCGTGAGCAACAGCAGTGGGTTATTACTTCATCTTAAGATGAGGAGCATCCAGCTAACCCCGCACATATATCCCCAGACATAGGTGTCCTGTGTCTTATGTCCAAAGGCAGGGGCCACACCTCTCCCTATTCTAGGCTCTCAATCATGCAAAGCTGCATTGACCCTGTGTGTTCCTTCCATATTCTCACTCCTCTTAACCTTCTCAGTCAGATCCTCCATTCACACTCAGAGTAACTTTCTGCTAATAGGTAAAGGAGCTACATTTTCTCAGGTAAATCTTAATTATAATTGAGTTTAAAGCCCTTTAGCACAAGACTTGGAACTAACCCAGATGCAATTGCAAAGTGTTTTTGTCCTGGAGATTGAAGAATGACTCAGAATTTACCACCTAGAGGGCCGGACTTTGGTCACCTTGACCTGGATGATGGTAGTGCATGGAGCTTGTTATTTTATGTAATTTCAAATTTGACATTGATTATGTTGTATTTATAACCCTGCATTCTATTATTTGGAAGAGAACAACTACATACCTAGCACTACATGCTAACACTCATTGACTAGATTCCTGAATTTGCCCTTCTGTGGCTGAGGTGGATGGGGTTTTCTAAATATAAAATCATGTTGTCTACAAACAGAGACAATTTGACTTTCTCTCTTCCTATTTAAATACACTTTATTTATTTCTCTTGCCTGACTGCCCTGGCCAGAACTTCCAATGCTATGTTGAATAAGAGTGGTGAGAGAGGGCATCCTTGTCTTATACCAGTTTTCAAAGGGAATGGTTCCAGTTTTTGCCCATTCAATATGATATTGGCTGTGGGTTTGTCATAAATAGCTCTTATTATTTTGAGATATGTTCCATCAAAACCTAGTTTATTGAGAGTTTTAACATGAAGGGATGTTGAATTTTATCAAAGGCCTTTTCTGCTTCTATTGAGATAATCATGTGGTTTTTGTCTTTGGTTCTGTTTATGTGATGGATTATGTTTATTGATTTGCATATGTTGAACCAACCTTGCATCCCAGGGATGAAGCTGACTTGATCGTGGTGGATAAGCTTTTTGATGTGCTGCTGAATCCAGTTTGCCAGTATTTTATTGAGGATTTTTGCACCTATGTTCATCAGGAATATTGGCCTAAAATTTTCTTTTTTTGTTTTTTTCTCTGCCGGGTTTTGTTATAAGGATGATGCTGGCTTCATAGAATTAGTTATAGGGGAGTACCTCCTTTTCAATTGTTTGCAATAGTTTCAGAAGGAATGTTACCAGCTCCTTTTTGTACTTCTGGTAGAATTTAGCTGTGAATCTGTCTGGTCCTCATTTTTTTTTTTTTTTGGTTGGTAGGCTATTAATTACTGCCTCAATTTTGGAACTTGTTATTGGTCTGTTCAGGGATTCAGCTTCTTCCTGGTTTAGTCTTGGGAGGGTGTATGTGTCCAGGAATTTATCCATTTCTTCTAGATTTTCTAGTTTATTTGGGTAGATGTATTTATAGTAGTCTCTGATACTAGTTTGTGTTTCTGTGGGGTCAGTGTCATTTTTATCATTTTTATTGTGTCTATTTGATTCTTCTCTTATTCTTTATTAGTCTAGGTATCAGTCTATCTATTTTGTTAACTTTTTCAAAAAAGTCAGCTCCTGGATTCATTGATTCTTTTGGAGGGTTTTTTGTGTCTCTATCTCCCTCAGTTCTGCTCTGATATTAGTTATTTCTTGTCTTTTGCTAGCTTTTGGATTACTTTGCACTTGTCTCTCTAGCTCTTTTAATGGTGATGTTAGGGTGTTGATTTGAAATCTTTCTAGCTTTCTGATGTGGGCATTTAGTGTCATAAATTTCTCTCTTAACACTGCTTTAGCCATGTCACAGAGATTCTGGTATGTTGTCTCTTTGTTCTCATTGGTTTCAAAGAACTTCTTGATTTCTGCTTTAATTTCATTATTTACCCAGGAATCATCAGAAGCAGGTTGTTCAATTTCCATGTAATTGTGTGGTTTTTGAGTGAGTTTCTTAATCTTGTGTTCTAATTTGATTGCACTGTGGTCTGAGAAACTGTTATGATTTCCGTTCTTTTGCATTAGCTGAGGAATGTTTTACTTCCAATTATGTAGTTGATTTTAGAATAAGTGTCACATGGCACTGAGAAGAATGTACATTCTGTTGGTTTTGGGTGGAGAGTTCTGTAGATGCCTATTAGGTCCACTTGATCCAGAGCTGAGTTTGAGTCCTAAATATCCTTGTTAATTTTGTCTTGTTGATCTGTCTAATATTGACAGCGGGGTGTTAAAGTCTCACACTATTATTGTATGGAAGTCTAAGTCTCTTTGTTGGTCTCTAAGAACTTGTCTTATGAATCTGGGGGCTCCTGTATGAATGAAAATATATTTATAATAGTTAGCTCTTATGGTTGAATTGTTTTGTTTAACATTAGGTAATGCCCTTCTTTGTCTTTTTTGATCTTTGTTGGTTTAAAAGTGCGTTTTGTCAGAGACTAGGATAGGATTGTAACCCTTGCATTTTTTTTTTTTTTTCTTATCATTTGCTTGGTAAATTTTCCTCCATCCCTTTATTTTGAGCCTATGTATGTCTTTGCACATGAGATGGGTCTCCTGAATACAGCACACCAGTGACCTTGACTATCTAATTTGCCAGTCTGTGTCTTTTAATTGGGGCATTTAGCCCATTTCCATTTAAGGTTAGTATTGTTACGTGTGAATTTGATTCTGTCTTCATGCTATTTGCTTATTTTGCTTCCTAGTTGATGCAGTTCCTTCACAGTGTCATTGGTCTTTACATTTTGGTGTGTTTTTGTAGTGGCTGGTACCAGTTTTTCCTTTCCATATTTAGTGCTTTTCTCAGGAGCTCTTGGAAGGCAGGACTGGTGGTAATAAAATCCTTTAGCATTTGCTTGTGTGAAGGGATTTTATTTCTCCTTTGCTTATGAAGTTTAGTTTGGCTTGATACGAAATTCTGGGTTGAAAATTCTTCTCTTTAAGAATGTTGATTCTTGGCCCCAATCTCTTCCGGTTTGTAAAGTTTCTGCTGAGAGGTCTGCTGTTAGTCTGATGGGCTTTCCTTTGTAGGTGACCTGGCCTTTCTCTCTGGCTGCCCTTAACATTTTTTCCTTCATGTCAACCTTGGAGAATCTGATGATTATGTGTCTTGTGGTTGATCTTCTCATGGAGTGTCCTAGTGGTGCATTCTGTATTTCCTGAATTTGCATGTTGACCTGTCTTGCTAGGTTAGGGAAGTTCTCCTGGATCATATCCTGAAGAGTGTTTACTAGCTTGTTTCCATCCTCCCTTCAGGTACTCCAATCAATCATAGGTTCAATCTTTTTATGAAGTCCCATATTTCTTGGAGGCTTTGTTCATTCCTTTTCATTATTTTTTCTCTAGTCTTGTCTGAATGCATTATTTCAGCAAGGTGGTCTTCAAACTCTGATATCGTTTCTTCTGCTTGGTAAATTTCATTATTGATATTTGTTTATGCTTCACGAAATTCTCGTGCTGTGTTTTTTAGCTCCATCAGGTCATTTATGTTCCTCTCTAAACTGGTTATTCTACTTAGCAGCTCCTCAAACATTTTATCAAAGTTCTTAGCTTCTTTGCATTGGGTTAGAACATGCTCCTTCAGCTCAGCATAATTTTTTATTACCTATCGTCTGAAGCCTACTTCTGTCAATTCGTCCATCTGATCCTCCATCAAGTTCTGCACCCTTACTGGAGAGACGCTGCAATCATTTGGAGGAGAAGAGGCACCCTGGCCTTTCAGGTTTTCAGTTTTGTTTTGTTTTTTTCTGATTCTTTCTCATCTTTGTGAGTTTATCTAGTTTTGATCTTTGAGGCTGCTGATCCTTGGATGGATTTTCTGTGGGTATATTTTGTTGTTGTTGATGCTGTTGTCATTACTTTCTGTTTGTTTGTTTTCCTTTCAATGGTGAGGTCCCTCTTCTGTAGGGCTGCTGCAGTTTTCTAGTGGTTCACTTCAGGTCCTATTCATCTGGTTCATCCCTGCACTTGGAGATGTCACGCAAGGAGGCTGCGGAACAGCAAAGATGGGTGCCTGCTCCTTCTCCTGGGATCTCTGACCTCGACGGGCACCAATCTGATGCCTGTAGGATTGCTTCCCTGCCCTGTTCTGCTCTGTCCTTGAGCCTCTGGCTGGAGTTATTGGAGTTCCTGCAGAGAAGCCCCAACCAATGAGGAAGGATGGGTCAGGGTCAGGCCTGAAGAGATGCCCTGGCTGCAGCCTGCCACAGCCAGTGTGTTGCACTGTAGGGGACACATCTTGAGACCAAGCCATCCAGCCTCCCTGGCTTTAGCAGGGGAAGTGCAACCTGGAGCTATAGAGATGGATGCTGTCCTTCCCCTGCCCAGGGAGCTTAGCACGTTAGTTGCAAGACCCAGTACTGGCTGCTGCTCCTCCCCCAAGGAGCTCAAAGGGCTTAGACAGTATACAGCTGCAGCCTTAGTGTGGGTTTCCCCTTCCACTGGGCATTCAGTAGGCTCCAGCTGAGAAGCTGTTGAGAACCTGCATAGCTCCAGGGTTGGGATGCTAGACCCTGGTGGTGTGGGTTCGCAGATGGAATCTTCTGATCCATGAGTTGCACGGTTCCATGGAAAATGCACGGTTTCCTTGGATGGGTACCATGCTCACTCACTGCCTCCCTTGGCTTGGGGGAGAGGGCTCGCCTACCCATGTGACTCTCAGATAGGCTGCCCCACCTCACTGTTCTTCTTCTCCGTGGATCACACCAGTCTTCTAGTCAGTTCTGATGAGAGAACCTGGATACCTTGCTTGCCAGGGAGGGATCCACATGTTTATTATGGTACTTTTTAAAGAAAATTTAAACTTTATCAATTTTGTCTCTTTAATATGAAAATTGGGAAAAAATTATAAAAGTTAAAGCTTCTCTGGGACTGCGGTTGTCGTCATTCGATCTGTCTATCTGCAAATACAATGCATGATCATCCTGGGTATTCTGCAAATGTTTACTCATTGAAAAAATAAATTCAATCTTATATCCCTTTCTCCTTCTTCATACAAATATATTGATGTAGTAGGTGCTTATTAAATATTTCATTGACTTTTTAATCAACCTTTTATATGTCTTGTTTCGTCTATACTCCCCGTCTCTTACTGTTTGCAGCAACTGAGCATTTCAGAGAGTAATCAATAGTGGTGGAAATTGAACCACCATGATAAGCAGAACAGGAAATATTTTATTTGAGTCTCTACATTTTATATTATAAGCATCCTCTCCAATCTATTTGTGCAGCCAACTCTGCAAACAGGCCTAACATGATTTAATATAATCAAGATTCAGTACTGCCTTTGTCCTGAGAGCAACATAGCTATGGGTCTCCGATGACTCCTATTTAAGAACTCTTGAACTAAGCTGCCCTTGTCTGTATCAGGGTGTTTGGATCACCATCCAGAGTCCGTCTTATGCTCACCTCCATGTCCTGCTGTCTTCTCAGTATCCTTATCTCTTCTGACATCTCTGATGCTAAGGGAGGAGTCCTCCCTACTTGCAGTGCTTTCTAGCTTTCTGTTTATTTGTGTTTATAATCACTATGAATCTCTAATATGCCACAGTATATTTCTGGTGTTTTGAGGTCAAATTGAAGAGTAAGAGTTAATGCAAAATGTTAATTAGATGACCTTTCAGAAAGCTTGATGGGGTGTACAATGCATTCTCCATTATTTTTGCTTTAGTTGAAGATCAGTCGATTTTTTGTTTAGTAACCTGAACAGGCATAAAACTTCATTTTTGCCACATCATGATTTTTTAGTCATTAGCTATGGTCTGATTATTGGACTTACTTGACATTATGCCTTGTCTTGAGATTTTCATTGATTTTTTTTTTTTTCAAAGAAACCAGAAGCTCTTTCCATATTTTCTTTACAATAGGCCTGAAGTATAAGAGCATACTTTTGAGAAATATCAATATTCATAAAGGTGCTGATAGAACATCGCTATCTCATTTTTTATTTTTATAGACGAAAAAAGGAAGCCAAAGTAATAGACCAATATTGAATTTAGAGAGATTTGTGGCATTTTAAAAAACCAAGCTGATAATTAAATAAGAAATAGTGTTGACCTGAGAAGGAAAATTCACTAGTGGGTAACCTTAAACTAGATTATGTTAAAAATGCATGTAAGCATTACTCTTCACATAAATACATGCCACAATAAAATATGATAAAGCTCCCGCCATTACACTGATCACATAGGACAGGATGATTACTATACTTCTAGAAAGTGGTTGGGTCCAAGGAAAATGTACAGATTTTAGACATGATATCAAATTATAATGAACACTAAGTCAGTCCCTAAAGAAGAAAAGAGATTATAAAAAGTGTGCAGAGATAGGAGGGAACAGAACTCAATGCTTGGCCTTGGCAAACGTTGGGGGTTTGGGGACTGACTTTGAGTTTCAGACCCAAGGAATCACCTGAAATGAGCTGTTCTGTTTCCATCAGACAAAAGCCCTTAGCTCCTGTAGCTGCTGGGTGGAGGCTGAAGGAACTCTAGGAAATCTGACAGGTTAGATTCTGTGAAGGGCTGCCCTCACTATTGACTTTTCCTGGATGGTTCTGACCAGTCTTGCCAGTTGATGCACTAGTCTGGTTTTGAAGTTGGAGATATAAAACATTCTTTTTTGTTGTTATTGATTTTGTAATAACTTGTTGCTCCACTTTCTCAATATTATTCTACTAATAATTTCTAAAACATATTATTTTCTAAGCACTTTTAACAAAGTATCATAATTTCTACCTTAAAATATATAGCATTTTCCTATAAATGCTTATCTTTTCTTGTGACCCATCCTCCTGGCTTCTATCTTTACTGGACTTGTAATCTCTAATGGGATCTTGCCTAGAATGTCAGGTATAGATCAATGACAGCTACCCAAGAAATATGATGGCTCATGGTTCACAACACCTTTCGGCTGGAAAGCAAATTTTCACAGATGGTACCACACACATATAGACACACATACACACACACATCCCCCTCTCCACAGGCACTAGTACTTCTTAATATTTCAGCTAATGTATTTATTAGAATAAAAATATAAATATATCATCTGTCTTATCACTATTCCTCTTTGTCCCTTAATTTCTGCCACCTTTGTTAGCCCCTCCAAATATGGATATATGAATATATATGAAATACATATTATGGATATAATGGAAATAATATATATGAAATACATAATTTCATATATATTAGTATATTCATTATATATTAGTATGTTTCGTATATGTGAAATACATAATTTCACATGAAATATGAAATAATTATATATATAGTATGTGAAATGTAAAGGAGTTACATTTTCTCAGGTATATCTGTATTGGTATCTATATATCTATATTTATATCTATATTAACATAATCCAGAGTCAATATTGTACAATGTTCTAAAAGTAAATGTACCACCTATCAGGCTGTGGGCTTTTAGTGGATAAATAGTATTTCTTTCTTTTCTTTTTTTTTTTTTTTTGAGATGGGGTTTCACTCTGTCACCCAGGCTGGAGTGCAATGGTGCAATCTCGGCTCACAGCAGCCTCTGCCTCCTGGGTTTAAGTTCAAGCAATTCTCCCACCTCAGCCTCCCGAGTAGCTGGGATTACAGGGGCACGCCACCAAGCTTGACTAATTTTTGTATTTTTAGTAGAAACGGGGTTTCACCATGTTGGCCAGACTGCTCTTGAACTCCTGACCTCAGGTGATCCACCCGCCTGGGCCTCCCAAAGCGTGGGATTGCAGGCATGAGCTGCTGTGCTTGGCCAGTGTTTCTTTACTCTGTTGAAGTTGCCAAATCCTTTGAGCATAAGCTCAGTGGCAATATCTGACAGTTTAGGATTTATGCATTCTCTAGACTGCACAACTTGGCAATGGAAGCAGCCAGTTGCGAAGAGCCACGAACTACTTGCCTTTCTCTTGCCCAAAGTCTTAAAGTGAGCATATCCTGTTTAGGTCAAATAAAAAGTTAATACGTCTTTGAAAGCTACATTAGTGGGAAGAGAAGAAGACAGACAGAAAAGAGAAGGTGGGGTAGAGAAAGAAAAAGGAAAAGAGGATATTGAGAGAGAAGTAAAGTATCTCCATTCTGTCCTCAGAAAGGTGCACAATCATGCCTTTCTGAGCACAATTGGAGACAACTGGGTGAGAAGGAACAACAAACAGAAAAATAATAGCCTGAAGAAAAAAACAGACTTTTCAAATGTGTAAGTTACCTAATGAAATGTAATATTTTCATCCTTTCTATTAAAGATCACAGATGTGTGTACATCTGCCTGGAATAACATACGGGACTCGTTTAGTGAAACCATTTGCTCTCCTTCTGAAAACGTCTATAGCAATGCTGTATTTCATCTGAAATCCTAGCCGCCTATTGATTTCCAGAGTAGCTTCTAGGGAGGCCCTCTGTGTGATTTGAGGACTGATGAAGAATCCATATGTCATGACAGTTCAGACAACAACAACAAAAAGGAAGAAGGCTGACTGTAATTCTTTCTCTACTATAATTGTCGGTGAGTTTACAGTTAATACACTAGACCAAATGATATAATTTGTAAACATGGTGAGTTATGGTTCTGATCTCAGGCCCCGAGGCCAACCCAGTTTGTATTACAAGCGGACATTTCCAAATTTACCCTTTGGTTGCCCCATAGGAGTAAAAAAACCATAAACCTTTTGGAATTCGTTGATTGGCCACACTGAGATAAACACACAACTTTCTGAAACAGAAGAAACTGTTTATTTAAAGCCACTTTATTATTTCCACTAAAGAAAAATGGAAAACATTTAAAATGTAGAGCATTTTAAAGGATTAAGTGGTGCTGATGTGTGTATGAACTTGCTAGCCCTTAATTGAAGTCCCAACTTTCAGATTCTTCTCCACCCACATAAAGTGGGGCCATCTGGCAAGGTTCTACCCAAGTGGGGAACACACCCTTCTTTATATTGTGATTGGATGTTACGGGTATGTAGTAAAATAAAGCTCAAGCACAACAAGGAAACCTAGCACCCAAAAGGGTATGGCTAATGCAAATATGGGAAATAGGGTTTTGCTAAATCTGAAAAGTATATATTGCAAAGATAAGTAGCTTGACCTCTTTAGTATGCATAAGGATCACCTAACAGCTTGCTAAAATGTGGACTTCAAACTCAGTAGCTTCAAACTTCAGTAAGCTTTAGGCAGAGTCTAAGAATCCACAATTTTTTGTGAGCATTGCTAGTAATTCTGCTGGTTAATGAATCACACTGAAAAATATTTTGAAAAGATCATTTTGATATGCATCCTTCAAAAACACATGTATGAAAGTTTCTATGTAAAATTTCTTTCAATTATTTATTTATTCATTCATTACCTATGATTAATCTACTCATGTGCAAATTAGTAGAAAAGATTTACTCAAATGATGCGAAATCTTTATTTTCTTAAAATACATTTCAAGATAGTTTACAATGTTCAGAAACTATTAGGTGAATTGAGCAAATAAAAATGAGTAAAACTATGAAAACTGTCACTATTAACTTAATAAAGATTGCCAACATGGCATTTTTCCAGTAAAATAGTAAGTAATAGCTGCTTGAATATGGAGTCTTTTTAGGTTGTGAATCAACATTTTAAATTATTTTGCATGTGGAAAAATTTCATATGCTAAATTGCAAGTAAATAGGTCTATTTGTTTATTGGCCCATTTATATACATGAGCATGAGTGTCCTTAGACTTGTAGCTAATGCAGGACTAATGGTGATTACAACACGTCTCTTAAAAATTAGAGGAGGAAGAAGAGAAGGAGAGGGAAGAGGCAGAGGAGAAGGAGGAGGAAAAGACATCAAACTAACCTCCTCACACTAAATTTACTCTTATTTTGTGGGGTCCAGCATCCAAGATGATACCCAGTGATCTCTGCCTCCTGGTATTTATGCCATTCTGTAATTCCTTCTCATGCTGTATCAGTGGTGGGTTTAGGTAACCAATAGAACATTGTGGAAGTGACAGTTTGATGCCTCTGAGTCAGGGTTATGGAAGACATCCTGGTTTCTGCCTTGCTTTTTCTGAGAGATATTGGGGGAAGCCAGTTGCAGTGTCTTGAGGACACTTAGGTAGCCTTCTGGAAAAGTCCATGTGGCAAGGAATTGAGACCTATAGACAACTGTCACGTGAGTTAACCAGCCCTAGTCAACCTTTCAAATGACTGTAGCCCTGGCTGACACCTTCACTGCAACTCTACGAAAACCATCCAGCCAGAAGCACCAGCAGCTCTCAGTTCCCTGACCCATAGAAACTGTGTGTTATAATAAATGTTTCTTATTTTAACCTTAAGCTTTGAAGTAATTTCTTTATGAAGCAATAGAAAAAATAATACAATTTTCATTTGAAGTTGCTATGAAAAATGTCTATGGTGGGACTCTCAAACCATCTGCCATTTGACCTTGTGATGTTCTATTGTCTAAAAAAAGGAAAAAGAGAAGGAAACTCCCCTTCATAACATTTAGCATGTTCATTCATTACCAATGGCTAATATTGTTTGATACTCCAAGAAGAGAGATAATTAATAAATAAATTTTCTTTTGTACCATATTGCATAGAAAGTGTCAACATACTCCTTTTCAGTAAGAATACTTAACATTATGTGAAATTGAAGGCAAACCCACAGTCTTTGATGGAATTTTGTCTTTTTAATCACAAATCTAACTCTACAAGAGTCTCAAAAATAATATAAATATTAATTGCTTGCAACTACACACCCATTCTTAATCATACGATTTTGAAAGAGGGGAAAAGATCACAAACAAAAGATATTTCACCACCCTTCAATCTTGTAATTATACTACAATTCCTCATTTTTAATAAGTTCACTTTAAGAAATAACTAACATATTTTCTACATCATCTTAGACTCTAGTTTGAAATTAAAGAACAGATGATCCCCAAGAAGAAAAGATTATAACCTTTTGTTTAATCTTATAGCTTTGTGTTCCCAAATAGTCTTACTAATATCTATAAATACATTTTTTATTTACAATACATGTGGGGAAATTTGTTATGATCTTGATTATACTCAGTGAATCTTCAAAATTAGTTTCAAGTGTCACCAAATGTAACTCACATAAAAATATAGTTTTAATTTTGAACAAGTCATGTATTGCTGATGGATAGCCATAAAATGTATATTAAAATGTGGTGTAATGGTGATACCCTTTTTAAGAAGAAACTGAACCTCATCAAGGCAATGGAATCCATGAAGGTAACTTGTAACTAAAAATTGGGTGGTTTATAAATATTGTAAAAACTAAGGCCAAATTTGGCAGACCTGTGAGATGGGCAGAGGATGCCCTACCTGCCTTTCCTTTCATGATACCTACACACCTGGAATTTTAGATTTCAAAAACCTTTCTCTTTAAAATATGATTTTTCTGTAATCATAGGTTTTTATATCCTGCTACCAGACAACTATCTTAACAACTGAAGTAAATTAGATGGTTCTCATAAATACATTTAATGTAGATGCTACTTCCCTGACTCCTTCAAATTAAGGATATTTTGGGGAGCCAAATATCCTGAGGCCTTATTATTCATAACATATATGCAGTTACTTATTTCATATGGATAAGCACAGACCTATTAAAATGTTTTTCCAAGTTATATATCTAAGTTTGAAACATCAAATAAATATTGATCGGCTGTTTTGATAATTTAGGCAAAACTGAGAGGACTATTTTTTTTTTTTTTTTTTTTTTTTGAGTCTCCCTTTGTCACCCAGGTTGGAGTGTAATGGCACCATTTCGGCACACTGCAACCTCTGCCTCCAGGGTTCAAGCAATTCTTCTGCCTCAGCCTCCCAAGTAGCTGGGATTAGAGGTGCCCGCCAACATGACTGGCTACGTTTTGTATTTTGAATAAAGGTGGGGTTTCGCCACATTGCCCAGGCGGGTCTCGAACTCCTGACCTCAGGTGATCCATCTGCCTCGGCCTCCCAAAGTGCTGAGATTACAGGCATGAGCCACCATGCCCAGCCCCCTGAGAAGACTATTTCTATAAGAATATTTAAAGGTTATCAATAGACATTTTATAATAGAGTTATTAACACCAGTTTCTATAGCATTAGAATACCAATGGCTTGGTAAATGTTTAAGGAAAACATCTGATGAAATCAAGAAAGCCAGTGTTTTCGTATATAATTCATAAATATATATATATATATATATTACAGACACGTATATTACATTACACAGATATGTGTGTATATATATAATTTCAATAGGTAGTAACAAATAATTTGTTTGATTAACATTACTCATTGAGTTATTAAATAGATTCAGGTCAATACTTAAGTGAATAGTGTAGAAAATTTTAAGTCTTGTGAAATTTTGAGGGCAACACAATCAAACTGTTGAACCATTATTACAGTATTTTATAAAATAATTTGGCCATGATGTAAACATAAACTCATATATTACAAATCATAACAGTGCCATTCTTAAAACTTCATAAAGACTTTCTATTTTACTTGGCATAAAATCCACACTCCTTGTCATAGCTTACACAGACCCACATGATCTGGCCCCCCTCACCTCATGACCTTCTCTAGTAACACTCACTTCCCCTTCCAATACTCCAGCCACATTTGTCTTATTTTCTGTCCCTAGAACACACTGTACATATTCCTCCTCAGAGCGCTTTGGATTTGATATTTTTGACAAGGTACCACTGCTGCCTTTATTTACTGAATTTGCAATTTCTAATAGGGCTTTCCTCAGAATTCCAGGTGCTGATCAAGTAGTAGCAACGGAAAAAACAAAACAAAACAAAAACACCTTTTTTTAAAGAGCAAACTTAATGATTCCAACATCTATTAGTAAAGAAGTAAACTTACAACTTTTGAGTGGTGACCATGGCTTATTCCACTAGTGGATTCTATCTCTCTCTCTCTCCGGCTCTCTCTCTCTCTTCTGCCAGCTGTAACCTGATATAAAAACCAGACAATGACATTATAAGAATAGTTCAGTATGGACTAAATATTCTACAAAAATATAGATGCAAAAATTATTCACAAAAATTTGGGAAATTAAATTCAACATGATTAGTGGGGTTTATCCCTTGAATTCAAGGCTGGTTTAACATCTGAGAATAAATACATACAATTTACCATATTAAACTACATTTCAGGCCAGGTGTGGTAGCTCATGCCTGTAATCCCAGCACTTTGGGAGATGGAGGCGAGAAGATTGCTTGAGCCTAGGAGCTCAAGACCAGCCTAGAGAACAGAGTGAAAACCCACTCTACAAAACATTTAAAAACTAGGGGGATATAGTGGCATGTCCCTATAGTCCCAGATACTCTAGAGGCTGGGGTGGGAGGATAGTTTTAGCCCAAGGGGTCAAGACTGAATACTTTCTGACTAAGATTGGGAATAAGACAAGAATGATGACTCTCACCAATCATTTTCAACATTGAACAGGAGGTTGTAGGAAGTGGCAATAAGACAAGGAAAATAAATAAAAGGCCACAGATTGGAAAGGAAAAAATAGAATTGTCTCTAAATGCAGATGACATAACTTTCTATAATCCCAAAGACTATGAAAAGGCTATTGAACTAATAAGTGAGCTTAGTAAGGTGGTAGGATACAAGGTCAACAGACAAAAATTAGTTGTATTACTGTATATAGTATATTAGCAATATATAATCAGAATTAAGTTTTAAACATACCACTTACAACAGCATACAAACACAAAGTTCTGTACAGTAAAAACTACAAAGCCTTTCTGAGTGAAATAGAAGAACATTTAATCAAATAGAGGGATTACCCTGGTAGCTCATGAATCACAGGTGTCAGTTCTCACTAATTGATGTATTTGTTCAGTGCAATTTTAATCAAAATTCCAGCAGGCTTTTTGGGTCATACTTGGCAAACTGATTCTAATTTATATTAAGATGCAAAAGACTAGACTAGTCAAAATAATTTTGAAAAAGAAAAACAAAATTTGGATTAATTCATGCCATAACTAAACTGTAGTTTCTACAGGTTAGTCAGAGATATTTCTGCTATAAGTTTCCACCAATAAAACATGCCATCAATTATGTGTGTGCATATAAACAGGTTGGTAAAAAATAGCATGCTAATAAATGCAAAACCACACAATCCCTAGAAGATAGCATGGGAGGAAATCTAGGTGACCTTGGGTTTGATGATGGCTTTTTAGATGCAACACCAAAAGTACAATTCATGAAAGAAATAAAAAACAAGATAAGTTGCACTTCATTAAAATTAAAAACTTCTTCTCTGCAAAAGACATTATGACAATTAAAAGACAAGCCACAGATTTGGAGACAATTTTTGCAGAACACATTTTATAAAGGACTAGTTTTCAACATATACAAAGAACTCTTAAAACTCTACAATAAGGAAACAACCAACATAATTTAAAAAAATGGGCAAAAGATTTAAACAGAAATTTCACCAAAGAAGATATATGGACGCAGATAAGCACATGAAAAGATGTTCAGCATCATATGTCATTAGTGGATTGCAAATTGAAACAACAGTGAAATACCACTATGCATCTATTAGAATGGCTAAAATCCAAAACATTAACAACAAATGCTCTTACAGAGCAAAAAGAAAATCTCATCATTGGTGATAGGAATGTTAAACAGTACCACTGCTTTGTAATTCTGTTTGGCAGTTTCTTACCAAATTAAATGAACACTTAATCATATTATTCAGCAACTACACTTCTTGGTATCTACCCAAATAAGTTGAAAACTTCTGTTCACACAAAAACCTGCACATAGATGTTTATAGCAGCTTTATTCATAATTGCCCAAACTTGAAAGAACCAAGATGCCCTTCAGTAGGTAAATGCATAAACTAATTGTGTTACATATGTAGAATAGAACTCTCTTCAGCAATGATAAGAAATGAGCAATCAAGCTACAAAAAGACATGGAAAAACTTTAAATGTATATTGCCAAGTGAAAGACACCATTCTAAAAAGGCTACATACTATATAGTCAAGTTTTATGACATCCTGGAAAAGGCAAAACTATGGAGACAATAGAAAGATCAGTGTTTGAAAGGGACTCTAGGGGAGAGAAGGAGGGATGAATAAGTGGAGTGCAGGGGATTTGCGGGATGGTGAAACTATTCTGTTTGACCCTGTAGTGGTAGATGCATGCCACTACACGTTTGTCAAAACCCACGGAATGTATAATGTAAAGAGTGAACCCTAACGTAAAATACAGACTTCAGTTAATAAAAATGTATCAATATTGACTTATGAATTGTAACACATGTAATACACTAATGCAAGATATTAATTATAGGGGAAACTATTGAGGGAGCAGTGAGGGAATATGCAGGAGCTCTGTAGTTTCAGTTAATTTTATCTGCAAACCGAAACTTCTCTAAAATATACAAAATAATTACAGAGACAGGAAAAAGCTTGCTGCTGTCATGGTGACTCACTAAAAAAAAATAAGGTAAACACATAGGGTGTTAAAAGGGAGCTTGAAAGTTTGGAAGGAGTCTGTGTTCTCAAAAGAGTCTTAAAATAAATTTAAAACCTTTGGAGGTGATAGTAAAGACAGAACTAAGAAAAATTGTTCCCATAAAACTCAATGTCTAAAAGGTACTTTTGATGAAGTAACACTGTCTAAGTCTTTTTTATACTTGTTACCTTAATTTAATAACATATAGTTCCACATTTAAATAAGGATTATCTGAAGATATTATAATTCCCATACTAAAAGGGGTTTTACATATATTATCACCAATTCTCATATAAGAAGTTAGTACCACTCCATTTCATAAAGAAGAAAACATAGATTTTAGGTTAGATCAACCCAGATTTGAAACCTACTAGCTGGGTCAATCTAATCTAAAATCTATACTTTTCTTTAAAGAATAAATGGAAATTTCAGGAGCCATGAAAGTCAAGTTGTAGAGAAATATTTGGGGGCAGGTGGAGTTTCTTCAAATCCACAAGATAATGATTGCATTGTCAAAAGTATGTTGGGTAGCAGGAATAACTTCCAAATAAGCTGAAGGCTGATGTTGGGTCATAGAAAAATGATATCATTGGATAATAGGATTAATTCCTGGATGAGAAAACTAAAGTCCTTTCCAAAGTTTGGATGACTTATTTGATGAGACTTATAATTTCTCCTAATAACCATTTTCCCCCGTTTTCTTTTGTGAAAAAGGCCAACCTAGTCTTCACAGAGGTATGTGACTGCTCTTACAGAGACTACATTTCCCAGCCTTCCTTGCAGCACATGTTGTCATGTGACTTAGTTCTGGACAGTGAATGAGTAGAACTGATGTGTGACCCTTTTGGGTCACGTTCTTGAAAGAAAGATGCTTACTCTCTATCCCCTTCCTCTGCTGGAATGTAGATGTGTGGTGGACATGAAGTGTGGTAGGAGCGAGCCAGCTTTGGCCATTCTCATGAGAATAAACTTTCGGAGGAGCCTGAGGCCGTGGATGACCTTACAAAGCAAAGATGCTCCACCTGCCTAGACCACCCACCAACTCAGAGTTTACATGAGAGAGAAATAAATCTTCTACCTTGCTCAAGCCACTTTCCTTTAGTTTTTGTTAAGGCAGCCAACACAATCCTGAAATTAATACTTCCTAAGTCCCATTTTAGTGTTGTCACTCTTGGATATTTATTACACTTAAATATTTACCCTCTTCACTAATTTATCAAAATATGTTCATTCCTTTTTATATGAATGAAAAAGATGGATATTTTCAATTGGTATTGATGTAGCTTAATTAGGAAGTTTTGACTTCAGGTGCATAGATTACAGTTTATATACTGTAAACTGAGTATTCCTTATTCTAAACACTTAGAACAAGAAGTGTTTTGGATTTTGATTTTTTTCAGATTTTGCAATATTTGCAAATATATCATGAGATAGCTTGGGAATGGGACTCAAGTGTAAACACTAAATTCACTTATATTTTATGTATATCTTACACATGTAGCCTAAAGTTTATTTTATACAATATTTTGAAATAATTTTCTGCATGAAACAAAGGTTTGTGTTAAGTACTTATGTGCGAAATCTATTTCTGGCATTTTGGTGGCACCCCAAAAGTTTTGGATTTTGGAGCACTTCAAGTTTCAGATTTTCAGATTAGGGGTGTTCAATCTGTATTACTGTTCTCATAAATCCAATTGATATATTGAGCATTAAAACTTACGAGAGATTCAATTTCAACTTTCACAGACAGCGTTTATATATGCTATGTGAAGAACACATCATTATTGTTGGTTTATTTACGGTTAGGTTGGGTAAGAATCAGTTGAATATTTTTAGCCTACCTTGACAGATTTTTTCCTCACTCTTCTGACTTACTGGAAACCAGTCCAGTCAATAAAAACAATTTCTCCAATGCAACCAGTTGAAAAATGTCTGTTAATTTCTGAAATATCTTGAACTGAGACTAGAGGTAAAAAAGAGGTAATCAGGGGATTTGGAATGGGTTTATTGGACGCAAATTCATGTTGTAGTGAGGATATTTATCACAGCTGTAATTATAGGATACTTTTTTTATATATAGCCTCAGAACTTGCTTCATCAAAAGCATCTTCTGTTTTTTAGTATCATGCTAAATCTGACTAGAGCATTTTATTTATCTCCAGGCTCTCTCTCTGCTTATTCACAGCATAGAGGCTAAGGTTTGCATTTAATTCAACTATTCCCAAATGGAACACTTGCTGAAGTTAAAAATGAATATGTCCTCATTTTCTTGCATGGTTAACACTAAGGAAACTTAGGTAAAATTTTGATAAATATAATTCTTTTGAGTGATGCACCAGATAGGTCACCAACTAGTAATCTAATTTTACTCTAATTAATTACTATGCTTTTGAATTATTTGCAGTGTTATGTATACACATTCAAATCAATATTGGAAATTTCAGTTAGTAAGGAGAGATTGCCATGTCTTATTTTTTCAACAACTAATTTTTTTCCAAGGTGAATGGAGGTAGAGGCTAATCAAAGTATTATTTGAAGGTTCCCTGTTTTAGTCCTCTTCTGGTCTATTAGATGTTTTAAATGTCTTGACTCAAAGGTTCAGTTAAAATATTTCATCTTAGCTAGTTCCCTTTCACTTCCCTATTCCCATCCCAATCTTACCTTACTTATTTCTTCTAGAATCCGGAAATTTTCTGTTTTTTTTTTTTTTGTATTCCTCGGTCCAACTGCATTCTTTAGGTTGGTCTAGATCACCTAGATTTCTTGAATTCAGTACTTCAGTTTAATAAGAAATACATGTGTCCTTTTCTGATTCCTAGCTTCCACTAAACTAAAATTACTGTAGTGCTTTGAGATTGGGGCCTATTGTTAAAACACCATGTTTGCAACACCTTACTCCTCCTACACTGAAGTAACTGAATTGCACAGTTTTCAACTATAGGCACACTGATTTTATTGAGCAGTCAAAAAGTAGATACAAGAGAGACATAATTATCTGCTACATTGAAAAGTGGAAATACAGTGAAATCTTAAAATAGTTATAAAATGAATGTGAGAGGCAGTATTGCATAGTGGACACCGTAACTGGTCCCTCCACACCTCTCTGTGTCTCAGGTTTTGCTTGTTAAAATTTTGATTAAATACAAAATAATATTTATAAGTAATCAAAAGGTAGGAGAGTGATACAGCATTCATTCTTCAATGTACTATTCACTTATCTAGTTCAAGAAAGTAAAAAACTTGGTCTGTGAAGCTCCTTACGTGCCCTGCCCAAATCCCATCTTTTTCCCTCTCTCAAGAAGTTACTTTATCTTGAATTTTGGAAAGTTAATGTCACAGGCTTTCTATTTTTTTGTTCTTAACCTATAAAATGAATATAATAAAGAATTCAATAACCCCATCAAATAAAGGGTTAAATATTAAATTTACTATTTAATAGTGTTATGGATAGTAATAGATTAGTTTTTATTCTAGGTGTTACAGGTAAAACACCTGACATTTGACTCAGCAGATAAATCAATGAAAATGGCCATTGTGACAACAATGATAGTAACGATGGATAAGCTTAATATTGTCATGTTTACTGTTGCTTTTGTTCATCTTTATGTTCAACAAAACATCAGACTACTTGTTAGTTTCCTTTAAGGCATCCTGAAAACATAAGAGTTACCTAGTTTTTTAAGGTGGAGAACTTCTGCTACATTAATGAAAGACTCCTGTAAGAAGGCATACATATTGGGGGAGGAAATCTTGGGATCCAGGAACTTTGGGAAACAAGGATCTCTTGTGAGTTTATAGAAAAATCAATTGGATCCTGCAGAAATTTTTCATTCATCACAGATTTGTTTCAAACATTTCAAAATTTATAAGCCATGCTTTCAACCTAAGGTGATGCTTTAAATCTGTGGATAATATTAGCACACTTGTGATTGAGATTTCGTTGCATTTACCTCTCTTTTGTGCTCACCTGGAAAACAATTATTTTCAATAATGCTTCTGTCTCTTGAACTGGAAATTATACAATCATAATCAAAGTGCTCAAAATGACCAACTGATATATATTATTCTGAGAAAGCCAAAGAAAATCATTTTAAAGGGCTATGGAATATGAAACTATACAGATGAGAGAACAATTGTATTCAAGCAACTCCTTTGGTTGGAAAAATTATGCTTCGGGCATGAGCCAGAAAATAATGATTTAAAAAAGCATTCAAATGTCACTTGTGGTCAATTTCATTGCCTCTAGATAAAAATCACATCACCATATCTTATAGTGACTCCTTATCGCTTTTCAAAAATCTCCATGTAACACACATTCATAAAACTACACACACCATAGGTCTAAATTTGGATGAATTTTAAGAAGGTGAATACATCCAAGTTACCATTCACTGAGATCAAGCAACAAACATCTTCACCATTGTACTGACTTTTTAAATATGTATTTCTGATCATGTTTCTCTTGCTGAGCAAGAAGGTAAAAATCAAAACCCCTGTCTATAAAGCTTGGATTAAAAAAAAGATTTAGTCAAATAATCTCTTCGCATACCAGCTGAAAAATTTGATCAATCACAGCTGATTTACTATTGAAAATGATGGCCTTTTACCAGGCCACTTATATTGATGGAGAAAGTTGGATCAAATGCACAAAGATGATCAATTATTTATTGATTTATGTGTACACAGGGCCAGCCAGTAAGTGTCATAGCATATCATACTTGTCAATGGCTTGATGATTTGGTTTTGTATCTATAATGAGGCCAAAATATAATTTCATGCCTTGGCCAAAGAATAAATATTTGGCCACCTTTCTTTGAGTCAGTCCCTCTCTCTCTCTCTCTCTGTCTCTCTGATTTGTGTTAGTGAATAAAGTTGTATGTGATGGATAACCTCTTCCTCTTTTTCATCAAATTTAGGTGGTAAAAAGTACATTTAGTAGAATAATATCAACCCACATAAAAATCTGATTATTGTGAGTTTCATTTTAAAGAAAGGTTTTACAAATTCATTTAAAATATGTGTTATCTTTTTTTCTCTTTAAATATGGCTTTTGGCCAGGCACGGTGGCTCATGCCTATAATCCCAGCACTTTGGGAGGCCAAGGTGGGAAGATCCTTCACGTGGTGGCGTGTGCCTGTAATCCCAGCTACTCAGGAGGCTGAGGCAGGAGAATTGCTTGAGCCAGGGAGATGGAGGTTACAGCGAGCTGAGATCGTGCCACTGCACTCCAGCCCGGATGATAGAGCAAGACTCCATCTCTGAGTTAATACATAGATAAATTAAATATGGCTTTTGTTACATGTGGCATATGAAATCTTTTGTAAAGTGACTTTGAGAAATCCTTTTGTTAAGCTATCCTTAGTCAAGTATTTGGATGTTGTTGCCTGATAGTCATCCCCTGGCACAACAGGATCTAACAGAGAAGCAGCTCATGTGAATGAAAAGTGTCTTTAAATGTATATATATTCTAGCTCCAGCTTCAGAAAGCATGGACAGTCATTCACCTCTGTTCGAGAGAAGAATAAGGATTAGCTTATTCTGGCTGAAGAAGTGTCAGTAGTGTCCATGAAAATATAACTTTTTCTATGCCTGTTGAATTCTGAAGAAAGGTGAAAGGTGGGATCAGGAAGCCAAAAAGGGGACATTTTTTCTTCATCTCAACAAGAGTATTACACTTGGTAAGCACAGATGGATAGAGACAGAGATAGAGAGTTTAACGAGAGAGAGATACAGAGAGAGAGAAAATTAAGAGCAGTTAAAATCAATGTGTTTCTTTGTACCCACTCTCCAGATGTATTTAAATAGCAGGCCATTTGTCTTTGATTAAGCATATTACATGCCCCTTCATTTAATAAAATATCCTTCCTGTGGGAGACATTAAAAAACCAACAATTAGTACAGAATTCTTATTCATAGTATGATAATGTATTGAAAACCTTAAAAATGATTTTTAAAGCTATAAAAATAGCTATTTCAAATACTAAAATATTGATATTCATATATAGTGTTCATGTAATATGATGAATAGACATGCATATTGTATAATTTGTAAACATATGTGGTATACAGAGGTCTCCATTTTTAATTTTCTATTACAGAGCTAATGAAAAATTAAATGTTCAGTTTGGTTTAACAAAACTGAACATTACAAATATGTTTTCAATAAATAGCGAGTTCCAGTCTACCTTACCTCCCTAGATTCCATGCCACTTCTCAGAAGTAGCAATTATTGAGAGTTGTCAAGACCTGCCTTCAAAAAATCTTTCCATGAAATACTGGAACACATGCTTATATAATCAACATAGTGGGTTTAGGTCTCAGTCCACAAATTAACATATGCAAGAAATAGTGCACTTATTTCCTTAGAACCAACTAAATATCAACATCTAGCTTCTAGCCAGCTGGGAAATTCAAATTAAGTCATCCTCCGCAGAGGGATATTTAATAAAGCTAAAAACCTCTTTCTGTTAACCTCTTTCAGACTCCCCAGCTCCCTGTCCAGCATCAGAATATGAGTTCTTAATTCTAACAGGACCCCTAAACATCTCCTCCTTCCTAAGAGTCTGTTTTATAAATGTGTGTCCATTATATTACCATGCTTACATTTTATTAATCATTTTTAAGGTCTGCTAATACCCTTAATATGTAAAGAAGTCTTACAAACTAGTATGAAAATAATTCTTATAAATCAATGTAAAAATTGTACAAGTCAATATAAAAAAGATAATTTCAAAAAATTAAAAATGGCCAAGGCACACACAAAATCAGCCTTACTGGTTTTCAAAGAACTGTAAGAAGATGCCTGCTCCCTATTAAATTTTGCAAAGATTAAAATAATCGTATTAACTTGTGTGAATGAGATTACATAGATATGGTTATAAAGTGAACTTTAGTTGAGAATATATATTCATATAATTTTTATGAAGAGCGGCTGGCTATATGACAATAACATGTAGAAATTTGTCCTGAGGAATAATCATGGTTAACCATAAACATATTGGTTAAGAAAGGTATTTTTAAAAGAAAAAAGCCTAACAATAAATGATTAGTTAAATTATTATATAAAGTAATACAATAAGTTAATTAAAAACTTTTTATAAACCATTAATATAAAAAATACTCAAGACAGGATTTTTTAAAAAGAGCTTTTTATACAAGTTTTATAAAATAGATATTTGTGCTAAGAATAAGGTAGACAAATAACAGGATGTTAATAATATGCTAAGTATTCATATATTTTGAAATTTTCTCTATTTTTCAAATTCTCTTAAAAGATTTATATATTTCTCTGTCATTATGGGAACAAAAAACCCTTCAAATCACAGTGAACCACAATTATTCTTGTAAATAAATGAACATAGGTTTTAGATAACTTTTATATTTATTTAAATTAATTAAGCACACAGGTTCAAAAATATTATCATCTGCCTCCTTCCCATACTTTTTGTTGTTGTTGTTGTTGAGACGGAGTCTCGCTCTGTCGCCCAGGTTGGAGTGCAGTGGTGCGATCTCGGCTCAATGCAAGCTCCTCTTCCTGGATTCATGCCATTCTCCTGCCTCATCCTCTTGAGTGGCTGGGACTACAGCCACCTGCCACCACACCAGGCTTATTTTTTTGTATTTTTAGTAGAGATGGGTTTCATTGTGTTAGCCAGAATGGTCTCGATCTCTTGACCTCGTGATCTGCTTGCCTTGGTGTCCCAAAGTGCTGGGATTACAGGCAGGAGCCACTGCACCCGGCTGCCTCCCTCCCACACTTCTTGCCATCAAATCCCATTCTCCAGGAGTAAACACTTACAACTCTGTTAACTTTTTTTTTCTGATAGTTATTTTCACTTGTCTGGATAATATGCTTCAACCCATTGGTCTTGTTTATTGATTTTAGCATATTTATATTGCTATCTTCTGTTTACTTAAAAGATTCAATGTAGATCTAAGTTATTTTGTTGATAACATTTGAAATATTAGGTATTTTACTATGATAATTAATATCTTTATTTTCTTTTTGGCTACACCTCACTTTACAAAATGAGAAAAGCCTAATTATCTTTAGCTTACTACTCTCCCTCAATATTTTTTCAACTTTTAGTATCAGAATTTTTTTCTTTTGCACTATCAAGGTTAATTATATTGTATTTTTTCACATAAATGTAGTCCTACTTTTTATACTTTTTATAAAATTATCTTTAAAAGTTTAAAATGAACAAATATATTTTATTAATAAATCAATAAAAATAATTCATTATTTTGACAATATAAATATTTCATAACAGAGCTAGTCTTCCATTTTTGTTTTCTTTATTTTTGTTTGATTTTATTCCTTCTAGTGTAGCCTTCTGTTTTCCCTGGAGTCTCTAATTGCCTTTCTATTCATTTTTTCCATGAAAATGCCTTGTACTGTCATTCATCTCATTTATGATAAAATAATATAAAATTCAATGTAAAGGACAGTGTATATAGAATCAATATTAGAGTCATTATTATTTATTTTTCCTCTTTTATTTTTTATTTTCTCTAATTTGGCCAGCAGAGATAGACTGCCAGGAGAAGACTCTGGTTTCTTGCTTTAGGGACTGAATTTTCCTGGAAGATACTTTCCATCTCCACAAAATTGCTTACAAAAACTAAATTTACTGTGGACTTAGTTTTTTGTTTCTAATAAAAGAAAAAACAAGTGCATATAGAAAAAATATGAGGAGAGAAAGATTATACTTATGTTAATGGAACCTCTAAATGTATATTTTCAAAGAAACAGATAAGCCTCATATCCTCCCTCCTCAGAGGCTTCTGTAGGGCAATAATAAAGAGTCCTAAAATGATTAAAAAACATAATGAATACTTTTATTTACACAGAGATGGTATGTATGATAGGAATAATCAGAACATATTCCTAGAGAGCTGATGGAAGAGTAGAAATTGCTAAAGCAGTACGTGGAAAACCACAGAGAGAGATAAATCCAAAGAATGAGCCAATTTACCTTGCAGAAAACAGAAAAGAGACACAAAGCTGAGGAGAAAAATAGAAAACAGAAAAATAAAGATGTGAGAGCAGCACTGGGCTGAAACTAGGGGGATGAACTGAAAGTCTGTGTATGGAGGATCTCCCTCCCACTACGCCCTAGGTTTTTTTCAGAGAATGTCTTCAGCTATAGAAAAATATTTTAAAGTTTCCTTCTCTAAAAAATGAAAATATTCTAGAGAAAAGACTTCACACTTCGACAGATTATCACTATTATAGAATAATATTACCCATATAGACAGCCGATAAACTACTTTTTTTTTTTTTTTTTTTTTTTGAGATGAGGTCTCGCTCTGTCACCCAGGCTAGAGTGCAGTGCTGCAATCTCGGCTCACTACAACCTCTGCCTCCCAGGTTCAAGCGATTCTCCTGCCTCAGCCTCCCAAGCAGCTGGGACTACAGGCACCCACCACCACACCCAGCTAATTTTTATATTTTTAGTAGAGATAGGGTTTCACCATTTGGCCAGAATGGTCTTGATCTCTTGACCTTGTGATCTGCCCTCCTCAGCCTCCTGAAGTGCTGGGATTACAGGCGTGAGCCACCGTGCCCGGCCTATAAACAACTTTTTATTGTCTCACTCTAAAATATTTGAGGAAGTCCTCCTACAAACAACAACAACAATACAATTCTTATAGAAAAACAGAAAGAATTACAATCACCAGCACTATAGGAAAATGAAATAACAGAAGGACTAGAAGAAAACCAACAAAAACTCTAAAAAGCACATGCATATTTTAAAGTTCAAAGATATTGATAAGGTACTCTCCAAAGAAGTAATAGAAAATTAGGGTTCTATAGAAAGTTTACAAGAGTATATATTTTCTCATGCAGTTATTGACAAACTTTTGGATGTTTGACAATTTAAGTAAAATATAACATCTTTTTCTTTTATATTGTATTTACTAAATTACTTGTGACATTGATTTTTTTTTTTTTTTTTTTTTTTTTTTTTAGACGCAGTCTCGCTCTGTCACCCAGGCTGAAGTGCAGCGGCCGGATCTCAGCTCACTGCAAGCTCCGCCTCCCAGGTTTATGCCATTCTCCTGCCTCAGCCTCCCGAGTAGCTGGGACTACAGGCGCCCGCCACCTCGCCCGGCTAGATTTTTGTATTTTCTTAGTAGAGACGGGGTTTCACCGTGTTAGCCAGGATGGTCTTGATCTCCTGACCTCGTGATCTGCCTGTCTCAGCCTCCCAAAGTGCTGGGATTACAGGCTTGAGGTGACATTGACTTTTATAGTTTATTTGCCACTTGCCTTCTTATTAACTATCTTTTCATGTCTTTTTCATGATTCCATTGCATTATTAGGGTAGCTATATTATTAGACTTACTATGGGGTAGAGTGACTTGTGCTTTACTAGCCCTAGCCAAGATTGTTTCAGCCACTCTAGGGCACTGGTTTTATATAATTTAAAAAATAAACTTACCTACATTTAAAAAATTCTTTCTGTGATTTTAACAGGAATTATATTAAATCTATAGATCAGTTTGGGCACAGTTAACATCTTTACTATGTTGAACCTTCCAATTCATAAATATATTATGTCTCTCAATTTATTTAGGTCTTCTTTTATTTCTTCTATCAGAAATTTGTAATTTCTAGCACACAAAACCCATACGTGTTTATTAAGCATTCTTTGGATTTATTGTAAATTGTACTCTTTTATTTAAATTTCCCCATGTTCTGTATTAGTATATAAAACTGTAATTGATTTTTGTGTGTTGATCTTGGACGCTGTGATTTTGCCAAACTAACTTACTGGTTCTTCATCAAGTTGAAATAATTTTTCTTTATTTCTAATTTTCTGAGAGGTTTTATCAAGAATAAATCTCAGATTTTGTCAAATGCTTTTTTTTACATCACTTGATATTATCATATAATTTTTCTTCTTTAGCCTATTGATATGATAGATTTCCTGTCGATATTCAAATGTTCAAAGGAAATTTAAAAAATACATAGAGCCTTATGTACCTGAAGTAAATTCCACTTGGTCATAATGTATACTTTTATATATATATTATGTGTTGTATTTGCTACTATTTTCTTGAGTATTTAAGTTCATTTCATTGTTTTTATACCATCTTTGCTTGGGGTATGAGACTGATACTGGCCTTATAAATTGCTGTGGAAAGTGTTCTCTCTATTTTCTGGAAAAGATTGTGTAAAATTTGTGTTAATGTTTTAATTTTGGTAAAAATCACCAGGGAAGCAATTTGAGTCTGGAAAATTTTTTAGAGGACTTAAAATTATAAATTACATTTATTTAATGGTATATTAACAATTTAGATCATTTATTTGATCTAGATTGAGTTTTAGTTCCTTGTGGTTTTCAAGGAATTGGTCTATTTCTACCAAGGTGTCAAATTCAATAGTGCAAAGTTGTTCATAGGATTCCCTTAAGATTCTTTTAATGGCTGCATGATCTGTAATGATGTATTACAGTTTATTCCAATATTGGTGATTTATGTCTTCTCACTTTTATTTTCTTCAGCCTTCCTAGAGGTTGATCAATGTTATTGATTTTGTAAAACTATCCAGTTTTTTGTTTCATTGATGTTTTCTATTGTTTTCTTATGTTCGATTTCATTGATTTCTGCTCTTTATTTCCTTCCCCTGCTTGCTTTCAGTTTTTGTCCTTTTTCTAGTCTATGTGGTAACTTACAGTATTGATTTATTTCTTCATTTCTAATGTAAGCACTGAGTGACACAAATTTTCCTCTCCACACTGCTTTGCTATGTCCCAAATATTTTTATGTTTTATTTTCCTTTCCTTTTAGTCCAATGCATTTTTTTTCTGTCCTTTGATACTTTCTCTTTGTTCCTTTAATAGAAGGGTGATGTTTAATTTCCACATACTTAGGCATTTTACTGTGGTCTTTCCATTACTGACTACCTATTATGCTCTGGTTAGAGAATACACTCAGTGTGATACCAATGCATTTAAATTGTTGACATTTGTTTTATGGTCAGATATGGTATGTATTGGTGAATGTTCCATGGCATTTGAAAAAAAAAATTATTTTTTGCTATTGTTAAGTAAAGTGTTCCAGGTATGTCATTTAGATCCTGTTGGTTGATTGTATTTTTCAGAATTTCTGTATTCCTGTTGATTTGCATGTACTAATTCTATCAATTGCTGAAAACAGTGTTGAAGTCCCCAGTTATAATTGTGGAATTGTCTATTTCTTCTTTCATCTTTGAATTTTTGTTTATATATTTTGAGGCTCTGTTGTTTTGTGTGCACACAAATCAAATTGTAATCTCTTACTGGTGGATTGATTCTTTTATCATTATGTAATGTTGTATTTGTCTGTGGTAATTTTCTTTGCTCTGAAATCTTTTTATCTGATATTAATAGTACAAATTCTGCTTGAGTTGTCTGATTGTTTAAAAGGTATCATGTTTTGTGTGTGTGTGTGTGTGTGTTTCCATTTTCTTTTAACCTTCCTGTGTTATTGATTTTTAAGTGAATTTCTTGCAAATGGCATATACATGAACATGATTATGCTTTTTATCCACTCTGCCAATTTCCATCTTTTGAGAAGTATATTTAGACTGTTTATATTGAAGGTATTTATTACCATTTTAAAGCTTAAATTTACCATTTTGTTATTTGTTTTCTGATTGTCTTGTCTGTTTCCTCATTCCTATGTCTCTCTTTTCTTGCCTTTTAGTGGGTTTCTTGAACATTTTGGAAATTCCGTCTTGATTTATTTTTAGTGTTTCTTTGCAGTATATAGCAGGGTATCTTTTGTCTAATCTTGTAGTTGTTGCTCTGGGTCTCTGTTAATATGGATGTAGATATAAATGTAGATATTTCAACGTCGTACTACTCAAGTAAGTGTACAGGGATATTGGTCTGTAGTTTCCGTTCCATTTAGGTCCCTTAACCTTTCTCACTTTTAAATATATGAGTTTTAATACAAAAGATAAATGGAACAAAAAACTTGTTCTTTAAAAAGATAAATAAAATTGATAGACCATTAGCAAGATTAACCAAAAAAAGAAGAGAGAAGATCCAAATAAGCTTAATTAGTAACAAAACGGGAGATATTACAACCAATACCAGAGAAATACAAATGATCATTCAAGACTACTATGAACACCTTTATGCATATAAACTAGAAAACCTAGCAGAGATGAATAAATTCCTGGAAATATACACCCTTCTAGACTAAACCAGGAAGGATTAGAAACTCTGAACAGACCATTAACGAACAGTGAGATTGAAATGGTAATTTTAAAAATTGCCACAAAAAAGTCCAGGACCAGATGGATTCACAGTTGAATCCTATCAGACATTCAAAGATGAATTGATACCGATTCTATTTATGCAATTCACAAGATAGAGAAAGAGGGAATCCTCCCTAAATCATTTTATGAAGCCAGTGTCACCCTAATACTAAAACTAGGAAAGGACATAACAAAAAGGAAAACTACAGACCAATATCCCTGATGAATATAGATGCATAAATCCCTAACACAAAACTAGCTAACCAAATTCAACAGCATATCAAAAAGATAATCCACCATGATCAAGTGGTTTTCATATGAGAGATGCAGGGATGGTTTAACATAAGAAGTCAATAAATGTGATACACCACATAAACAGATTTAAAAAAATCACGTGATCATCTTAACAGACACAGAAAAAGCATTTGACAAAATCCAGCATCCCTTTTTGATTAAAATCCTCAGCAAAATCAGCATAGAAGGGACACTCTTTACTGCAATAAAAGCCATCTATGACAAACTCACAGCCAATATAATACTGAACAGGGAAAAGATGAAGGCATTTCCTCTGAGAACAGGAACAAGACAAGGATGCCCACTCTCACCACTTCTATTCAACAAAGTACTGGAAGTCCTAGCCAGAGCAATCAGACGAGAAAGAAATAAAGGCCATTCAAATCAATAAAGAGGAAGTCAAACTGCTGCTGTTTGCTGATGATATGATTGCATGCTTACAAAACCTTAAAGACTCATCCAAAAATCTCCTAGAACTAATAAATGAATTCAGCAAAGTTTCAGGATACAAAATTAATGTACACAAATCAGTAGCCCTGCTATACACCAATAGAGACCAAGCTGAGAATCAAATCATGAACTCAACCCATTTTGCAATAGCTGCAAGAAAAGTAAAATACTTAGGAATATACCTAACCAAGGAGATTAAAGACTTCTACAAGTTAAACTATAAAACACTGCTGAAAGAAATAGATGACACAAACAAATGGAAACATATCCCATGGTCATGGATGAATAGAGTCAATATTGTGAAAATGACTATACTGCCAAAAGCAATCCACAAATTTAATGCAATTCCCATCAAAATACCACCACCATTCTTTACAGAACTAGAAAAAACAATCCCAAAATTCACATGAAACCAAAAAGAGCCCTCATAGCCAAAGCAAAAAGAACAAATCTGGGGGTGTCACATTACCTGACTTCAAACAGTCACCAAAACAGCATGGTACTGGTATAAAAATAGGCTCATACACCAATGAAACAGAATAAATAAACCAGAAATAAAGCCAAATACTTACAGGCAACTGATCTTTAACAAAGCAAATAAAAACATAAAGTGGTTAAAGAACACCCTATTCGACAAATAGTGCTGGGATAATTGGTAAGCCACCTGTAAAAGAATGAAACTGGATCTTCATCTCTTACCTTATACAAAAATCAACTCAAGATGGATCAAGGTCTTGAATCTAAGACCTGAAACCATAAAAATTCTAGAAGACAACATCAGAATAACCCTTCTGGACACTGGCTTAGGCAAAGAGTTCATGACCAAGAGCCCAAAAGCAAATGCAACAAAAACAAAGATAAATAAATGGGACTTAATTAAACCAAAAAGCTTCCTCACAGCAAAAGAAACAATCAGCAGAGTAAACAGACAACCCCCAGAGCAGGAGAAAATCTTCCCAATCTATATATCTGACAAAGGACTAATATCCAGAATCTACAAGGAACTCAAACAAATCAGCAAGAAGAAAACACACAATCCCATCAAAAAGTGGGCTAGGGACATGAATAGACAAGTCTCAAAAAAAGATATACAAATGGCCAATAAAATATGCAAAAATTATCAACATTACTAATAATCAGAGAAATGCAAATGAGAACCACAATGTGATACCACCTTACTCCTGCCTGAATGGTCAAAATCAAAACAATAAAAAAAATTGATTTTGGAGGGAATTTGGTGAAAAGGGAATACTTTTACACTGCTGATGGGAATGTAAACTATTACAACCACTATGGAAAACATTGTGGGTATTGCTTAAAGAACTAAAAGGATAACTACCTTTTGATCCAGCAGTCTGACTACTGGGTATCTACCCAGAGGAAAATAAGTCATTATACCAAATAGATACCTGCACCGCATGTTTATAGCAACACAATTTGCATTTGCAAAAATATGGAACCAACGCAAATGCCTATCATCAGTGAGTGGATAAAGAATTCATTATACACACACACACACACACACACACACACACACCACGGAATACTACTCACCATAAAAAGGAAAGATATAATGGCATTCGCAGCAACGTGGATGGAATTGGAGATCATTATTCTAAGTGAAGTAACTCAGAAATGGAAAACCAAATATCGTATGTTCTCACTTAGAAGTGGAACTAAGCTATGAGACTGCAAAGGTTTAAGAAGGATACAGCGGACTTTGGGGACTCAGGGAAAGTGGTGGGAGAGGTATGAGGGATAAAAGACTACAAATTGGGTACAGTGTGTACTGCTCAGATGACAGGTGTCCCAAAATTTTAGCAATCACCACTAAAGAACTTATTCATGTAATCAAACACCACCTGTTCTCCAAAATCTATGGAAATAAAAAATATGTAAGTATGTGAATTTTATTCAGTTTCTTGAATCTGTAGGTTTGCATCTTTCACTAAATTTGGGAAGTTCTCACCCACTATTTCTTCAAATACTATTTTAGCTCCTCACTCTTCTTCCTGCCCTTCTTTGACTACAATAATAGTAGTCTACAGAAACAGTCAATTTGTATTATTGACGACAATAATACAAATGCTAGTTCTTCTGCTATTGTTCCACAGGTCCTTGAGGCTTCCTTAATGTATTTTAGTTTATTTTTCTCTGTTTTTCAGACTTTTTAAATTCAGTTGATCTTTCCTCAAGTTTACTGATATAAAATGCTTACAGTAAAAACATAAACCAAGAAATAAACCAAGAAAAGCCACCAAAGATTTACATTTCAATAAAATTGGCTAACTGGAGGAATTAGAACATTGCTTTTATTTATCTCTTGTGATAGCCTATGAATTACAGAAATATCCTGTAGAATTTCAATTTATTCACTCTGCTGTTGGTTTTCCATATACTTCCTAGACACGGACCATGACTTCTGGTATCTCACCTAATGGCAGCAAAAGCCAAAATTGACAAATGGGATATGATTAAACTAAAGAGCTTCTGCACAGCAAAAGAAACTACCATCAGAGTGAACAGGCAACCTACAGAATGGGAGAACATTTTTGCAATCTAGTCATCTGACAAAGGGCTAATATCCAGAATCTACAAAGAACTCAAACAAATTGACAAAAAACAAACAAACAAACAAACAAACAACCCATTCAAAAAGTGGGCAAAGGATATGAACAGACATTTCTCAAAAGAAGACATTCATACAGCCAACAGACACATGAAAAAATGCTCATCATCACTGGCCATCAGAGAAATGCAAATCAAAACCACAATGAGATACCATCTCACACCAGTTAGAATGGCAATCATTAAAAAGTCAGGAAACAACAGGTGCTGAAGAGGATGTGGAGAAATAGGAACACTTTTACACTGTTGGTGGGATTGTAAACTAGTTCAACCATTATGGAAAACAGTATGGCGATTCCTCAAGGATCTAGATCTAGATGTACCATATGACCCAGCCATCCCATTACTGGGTATATACCCAAAGGATTATAAATCATGCTGCTATAAAGACACATGCAAACGTATGTTTATTGCGGCACTATTCACAATAGCAAAGACTTGGAATCAACCCAAATGTCCAGCTGTGACAGACTGGATTAAGAAAATGTGGCACATATACACCATGGAATATTATGCAGCCATAAAAAAGGATGAGTTTGTGTCCTTTGTAGGGACATGGATGCAGCTGGAAACCATCATTCTTAGCAAACTATCACAAGAACAGAAAACCAAACACCGCATGTTCTCACTCATAGGTGGGAACTGAACAATGAGCTCACTTGGACTCGGGAAGGGGAACATCACACACTGGGGCCTATCATGGGGAGGGGGGAGGGGGGAGGGATTGCATTGGGAGTTATACCTGATATAAATGACAAATTGATGGGTGCTTACGAGTTGATGGGTGCAGCACACCAACATGGCACAAGTATACATATGTAACAAACCTGCACGTTATGCACATGTACCCTAGAACTTAAAGTATAATAAAAAAAAAAAACAGTTTAATTCAATTCAACAGGCAAAAATAAAATAAAATAAATAAATAAAATAAAATAAAATTTCACTTGTTAATATTAAAAAAAAAGAAAATAACAACAACACACAAATCCAAATTCAGTGTAAATGAAACCATTAGGAAAAAAGTTATCTTCTCATTTTTTAGCACATTCATACATAACTGAAATGATTTATGTTCTTTAGTTTTCTTGGTATTGAAAATATGAGTGATCTTATTGACCAGTGCTGCTTGTGGTGGTGCTGTGGCTGTATGCTGCCATCCAGATTCAGCGGTTCTTAGTGTCCTGAACCTCTATAGGGACAGCTAATGAACACTTTTTGGCACATGCTAAGAAGTCTGAAATAAGCACCATTATGATTTATTTCTATCTAAATTACTCCAATTTGGGAAAGGATGCTGAAATGCACTGATTTTCCATAAAACTAGCTCATTTTGATGAATACTAGTTTGTCTCTTGATGCAGGATATTAGAGAAACAGAAAATAAACACGTACACACATATAAATGTCTCCAACCTTTTATTTTTGAATCAAACAATTGCTTTTTGTTTCTGTCATTGTTTCAGTTGGTAATTAATACCATGCTCTACAATGAATGCCACTTGCATAATTTGAACATTCAACAATATTAATATTCCCTTTCTTAGAAACAAAAATGAACCAAATAACCTTTTAACAGATGTTTAAAGCATATTTTGTCATCGGATTGGGCATTTGTGCCTGTAAACAATAAAATGGTGAATTATTCTTTAAGTCTGTAGCTCTGTCAGTATTTTGTAATGTGATCACTTATATTGGAAGTAGGCTATATCATTATAAACTGATTTTCTGAGGAATTTATTTTGATGTAAAACTCTACCAAATATTCATTTTTCTCAACCTCTTCCTCATAATTATTATATTTGAAATGTGTAATTTAGAATAACTGCACATAAAACTGACAAGTGTCATTTGGCACAGCACCTTTTACATGCAAAGTAGCCACTTAGGCTTATTGTTGCTAAACACATATATACATGAAAATATTAAGCTGAATTTATTCAGCACAGAAATAAGCAGGGGAAACATTTAAATGTACTTTTACCTAAAAAACCATTAAATAGGCCAAGATACGGAAAAGACACTGAGAGGCACAAAACAAAAAATTTTCCTCAAGTAATGTATTTTCTAGCTTGAAAAATGAGACATATCACTATCAAACAGTTACAAAATATTTTTAGGTTAAACAAAATAACAAGATGTAAGACACGTGAGACATGTCTAAGAAAGTATGCAATTAAATGCCAAGTGAATGGCACATACAGTAAATCCTAAAAATTCAGAGAAGAGTCAAGATCCTGGAAATCAGAATAAATCATGAAGCTCTCACCAGTCATCTTATTTGCAAGGATCATAGCAGTAAAGATATTTGTTTATGTGAAAATAATTGCTGTTTTAACCATTGAAAGTAGTAACAAGAAACTGCAATTACTTTCGCACCAACCAACTAGAATCATGAGGTGCTGAAGCTAGCCTGTTCTGGCTCCAATGAAAGATGATCATCAGCAAGTTTTACCAGCTCTGCATTCAGTCATGTTAGGTTAACAGCATGAAACTGTCCCAATTGGAAATATTTATACCCAAAAAAGGGGCAAATACTAAGAAAAACACACATATACACACACAGTTGATAAATTTACCAGCCTACCATCGTATGTAAGGGAACTTCCCAAAATCTAGTTCAAATATTAATTTTATTTCTATTTAAAATGTTTTTGTTTTACATATGAGGAGGCTGAGGCCAAGGGGTTAAAGTGACTTCAGTAAGTCACACTGTAAGTAAATGACATCCTGATTTTCATGTTTTTATAATCTAACCTTTGTTCAAACAATTTAATTATTTGTTGGTCTTACAGTTTTAGCCTATCAAAGATCCTTGTTATACAGAAGTACAAGGTTATTGAATTTTCAGATCTCATAATGAATTTAGAAATCCTTACCTTTCACTTTGTAGAACTATTAGGTTCTTTCTGACATGTCTTTCTGACATGTGTTTCTGACATGACAGTAAAACTGATCCCTCTACCCATTGAGTCTCCCACATTTAACCATTACTCTGATTCTGTTCTCCCACCAGACCTTGGATCAATCTGTTTATTTCTACAATTTGGGAGTGTTCACAAAGTACTAGTAAAGAGAGTTTAAGCTACTAGAGAGATTTGCACTTAACTGACTATAGAGTATTGAGAAGGGATTGTATTATAGCTAAGTGATTTGAATCCAATATTCTCTCCAGCTAAGTTGGAGCTACTGCTTTTTCATCATGCAATTTTACTACAACACTAAATGCTGGAGAAATCCTGCTTATCAGTTAGAATGAGCTATACTAGGCTGCAGTAACAACCTCCAAATCTGTGTGTCTTAACCAAAATATATTTCCCGTGTATGTTACATTGCTCTCTTAGGTTGACAGCAGCTCTGTTCCATGTCACTCCCACTCAGGGACTCAGGATGACAGAACCTCTACATCTATAATGTCACGAGAGCAGGAAAAAAGTAACATAGTTGATCACACACAGGCTCACCGAGTCTTCTGCCCAGAAGTAAACACCTCATTGCTGCTTATGTTCCTCATCATGTTATATTGGCCAGTGGAAGTCTCATGGTCTAAGGGATGTAAAATTCCACCGGAATTGAAACACTGGTAACAGCCCTAAAGATTACCACAGCTTAGGTATCTACCATTAATAACTAGAGAGAGTAAAAGTTTTGGCTAAATTTGCATGATAAAAAACGATCTACATAACTAAACATATTTGTCTTGTGTCTTATGCGTGTAATTCTCTCTGATTGAGATAATATCAATATCTACTATAAAATCAGTACAAAAGTATATGTTTTTTAAAGGAGGAACATGATTATTTCTAAGTGAGCTGTGCCCAAACTGTATCTCTAGGAGAGAGCTTTTATTCATTTACATAGTTCAATTTCGCTTTCAAATTCACTTTATTGTTATGAATGTAGAGTGATACCCAGCCCATCACAAACAGAGATGGTTAGGTTTCTAAAGCTAATTTCTGCCTGAGGGCTTTTGTTTTAATCATCTCACTTTCTTTCGTTTTTAGTTCTTGCTGTTGTTGGACTTCCTGACCTATTTATTATATGGTAGTGACTCTGGGTTGACCTATCCTTATTTTTATTTTATTTCCCCCTGTGTAAGAAACTAGTGTAGAAGGTCAGCCTAATCTCCAACTCTCCTGAACATGACAGGTTCTCTACAACTTGAGACTTGAAAACGTCAATGAATTATATCCTGCATTCCAATCAACTAAAATGCATTCCCTACACTGCTGATAAAGTAGAAGACCTATGTGGGGTGGGGAAAATTAGGAGTATAATCCTACGAAGGATATCCATACTTCACGACTCCAAGACCCAAAGGTTTGACTGTCCTTGGCCATATTAAGCCACAATTTTTTCCCATTTTTGTTTGTTTGCTTTTTCTTTTTAAGCCAGATGCTGGTTGAGTGACAAAGTCACATTCACAAGCATGTTACATGATGGCACTAATTTCATTTTGAAATATCACATTTTATTAATGATAGATAAATGTATTATGTACAAATTCTACTTACATGTTATTGGTATATATAAGCATGTAACTTGAAAACATTCTTTTAGTACTTTTTATATACACTAGATTTTCAGAAACATTTCTTTTTGGAAAATTTTTAAATTGACAATGTCTCTAGTTAAATGTTAATTTCTACAGCAATTTAATGGGTTTTCTTTGCAAATGTTCTCGGATACAAATAATAGACCTACATATTTTTAGAACTGAGAAACTTAATTCAAGTCACATCTACATTTTACCAGTTAGAATGATATGGTTTGGCTCTGTGTCCCCACCCTAATCTCATGTCAAATTGTAATCCCCATATGTCAGGGGAAGGGCCTAGTGAGATGTGATTGCATAATGAAGGCAAATTTCCCCCTCACTGTACTCATGACAGTGAGTGAGTTCTCACAAGATCTGATGGTTTAAAAGTGTGGCACTTCCCTTCTCACTTTCTCTTTCCTGCCACCTTGTGAAGAAGGTACTTGCTTCTCCTTTACTTTCTGCCATGATTGTAAGTTTTCTGAGGCCTCCTCAGCCATGCAGAACTGTGATTTAATTAAACTCTTTCATTTACAAATTACCCAGCCTGCAGTAGTTTTTTTTATAGCAATGTGAGAATGAACTAATACAGAAGACTGGTACTGAGAGTAGGGTACAGCTATAAAGACACCTAGAAATGTGAAAGTGACTTTGGTAACAAGGAAAGGTTGGAACAGTTTGGAGGGCTCAGAAGAAGAGAGAAACTTGAAGGAAAGTTTGGAACTTCCTAGAGACTTGTTGAATGGTTGTGACCAAAATGCTGATAGTAATATGGACAATGAAGTCCGGGCTAATGTGTTCTCAGACAGAGATGAGGAACTTATTGGGAACTGGAGTAAAGGTCACTCTTGCTATACTTTAGCAAAGAGAATGGAAGCATTTTCCCCCTGCCCTAGAGATCTGTGGAACTCTGAACTTGAGAGAGATAATTTAGGGTATCTAGTACAGGAAATTTCCAAGCAGCAAAGCATTCAAGATATGACCTGGCTTTTTCCAAAAATGGATGCTCATATGTGCTCATCAAGAGAGGATCTGAAATTGGAACTTATGTTTAAAAGGGAAGCAGAGAATAAAAGTTTCAAAAATTTGCAGCCTGACCATGTAGCAGAAAAGAAAAACTCATTTTCATGGGGAGAAATTCAAGCTGGCTGCAGAAATTTGCATGAGTAAGGAGTAGTTGAATGTTAATAGCCAAGACAATGGGGAAAATGTCTCCAGGAAATTTCAGAGATCTTCACGGCAGCCCTTTCCATCCAAGACCTGGAGGCCTAGGAGGAATAAATGGTTTTGTGTGCAGCCTTGGGACTTGGTACCCTGTGTCCCAGGGGCTCTAGATCCAGCCATGGCTAAAAGAACCAAAGGTACAGCATGGACCATTCTTTCAGAGGGTGCAAGCCCCAAGCTTTGGTGGCTTCCATGTGATGTTGAGCCTGTGGGTGCACAAAGGTCAAGAGTTGAGGCTTGGCAGCCTCTACCTAGATTTCAAAGGATATGTGGCATTACCTGGATGTCCAGGCAGAAGTCTGCTGCAGGGAGCCCAGGAGCCCTCATGAAGAATCTCTACTAGAGCATGCACTGGAGAAATGTGGGGTTGGAGCCCCCACACAGAGTTCCACTGGGGCACTGCCCCAGTGGAGCTGTGGGAAGAAGGCCACCATCCTTCAGATCCCAGAATCATAGATCTACTGACAGCTTGCACTGTGTGCCTGGAAAAGCTGCAGGACTCAACACCAGAATACGAAAGCAGCCAAGGGAGCTGTACCCTGTAGAACCACAGAGACAGACCCGCCCAAGGCCTTGGGAGCCCATCTATTGTGTCAGTGTGGCCTAAATGTGAGACATGGAGTCAAAGGAGATTTTGGAGCTTTAAGATTTAATGGCGGGGGCAGAGCAAGATGGCCGAATAGGAACAGCTCCAGTCTCCAACTCCCGGCACAAGAGACACAGAAGACCGGTGATTTCTGCATTTTCAATGGAGGTACTGGGGTCATCTCACTGGGGAGTGCCGGACAATCGGTGCTGGTCAGCTGCTGCAGCCCGACCAGCGAGAGCTGAAGCAGGGCGAGGCATTGCCTCACCTGGGAAGCGCAAGGGGGAAGGGAATCCCTTTTCCTAGCCAGGCGAACAGAGACACACAACACCTGGAAAATTGGGTAATTCCCACCCCAATACAGCACTTTAAGGAAACGGGCACACCAGGAGACTATACCCACACCTGGCCGGGAGGGTCCCACGGCCACAGAGCCTCCCTCATTGCTAGCACAGCAGTCTGCGATCTAACCACAAGGAAGCAGCGAGGCTGGGGGAGGGGCGCCCGCCATTGCTGAGGCTTAAGTAGGTAAACAAAGCCACTGGGAAGCCCGAACTGGGTGGAGCTCACAGCAGCTCAAGGAAACCTGCCTGTCTCTGTAGACTCCACCTCTGGGGACAGGGCACAGCTAAAAGAACAACAGGGGAAGCAGCAGAGGCCTGTGCAGACCCGAATGAATCTGTCTGACAGCTTTGAAGAGAGCAGTGGATCTCCCAACACGGAAATTGAGATCTGAGAACGGACAGACTGCCTGCTCAAGTGGGTCCCTGACCCCTGAGTAGCCTAACTGGGAGACATCCCCCACTAGGGGCAGTCTGACAACCCACACCTCGCAGCATGGAGTACACCCCTGAGAGGAAGCTTCCAAAGTAAGAATCAGACAGGTACACTCGCTGTTCAGCAATATTGTATGTTCTGCAACCTCTGCTGCTGATACCCAGGCAACCAGGTTCTGGAGTGGACCTCAAGCAATCTCCAACAGACCTACAGCTGAGAGTCCTGACTATTAGAAGGAAAACTAACAAACAGGAGGGACACCCATACCAAAACCCCATCAGTACGTCACCATCATCAAAGACCAGAAACAGATAAAACCACAAAGATGGGAAAGAAGCAGGGCATAAAAGCTGGAAATTCAAAAAATAAGAGCGCATCTCCCCCTGCAAAGGAGCGCAGCTCATCGCCAGCAACGGATCAAAGCTGGTCAGAGAATGACTTTGACGAGTTGAGACAAGAAGGCTTCAGTCCATCGAACTTCTCAGAGCTAAAGGAGGAATTACATACCCAGCGCAAAGAAACTAAAAATCTTGAAAAAAGAGTGGAAGAATTGATAGCTAGACTAATTAATGCAGAGAAGGTCATAAATGAAATGACAGAGATGAAAACCATGACACGAGAAATACGTGACAAATGCACAAGCTTCAGTAACCGACTTGATCAACTGGAAGAAAGAGTATCAGCGATGGAGGATCAAATGAATGAAATGAAGCGAGAAGAGAAACCAAAAGAAAAAAAGAAGAAAAAGAAATGAACAAAGCCTGCAAGAAGTATGGGATTATGCAAAAAGACCAAATCTACGTCTGATTGGGGTGCCTGAAAGTGAGGGGGAAAATGGAACCAAGTTGGAAAACACTCTTCAGGGTATCATCCAGGAGAACTTCCCCAACCTAGTAGGGCAGGCCAACATTCAAATTCAGGAAATACAGAGAACGCCACAAAGATACTCCTCCAGAAGAGCAAGTCCAAGACACGTAATTGCCAGATTCACCAAAGTTGAAATGAAGGAAAAAATCTTAAGGGCAGCCAGAGAGAAAGGTCAGGTTAACCACAAAGGGAAGCCCATCAGACTAACAGCAGACCTCTCAGCAGAAACTCTACAAGCCGGAAGAGAGTGGGGGCCAATATTCAACATTCATAAAGAAAAGAATTTTAAACCCAGAATTTCATATCCAGCCAAATTAAGTTTCATAAGTGAAGGAGAAATAAAATCCTTTACAGATAAGCAAATGCTTAGAGATTTTGTCACCACCAGGCCTGCCTTACAAGAGACCCTGAAGGAAGCCCTAAACATGGAAAGGAACAACCGGTACCAGCCATTGCAAAAACATGCCAAAATGTAAAGACCATCGAGGCTAGGAAGAAACTGCATCAACTAACGAGCAAAATAACCAGTTAGTAACATAATGGCAGGATCAAGTTCACACATAACAATATTAACCTTAAATGTTAATGGACTAAATGCTCCAATTAAAAGACACAGACTGGCAAACTGGATAAAGAGTCAAGACCCATCAGTCTGCTGTATTCAGGAGACCCATCTCACATGCAGAGACATACGTAGGCTCAAAATAAAGGGACGGAGGAAGATATACCAAGCAAATGGAGAACAAAAAAAAAAAGCAGGGGTTGCAATCCTAGTCTCTGATAAAATAGACTTTAAACCATCAAAGATCAAAAGAGACAAAGAAGGCCATTACATAATGGTAAAGGGATCAATCCAACAGGAAGAGCTAACTATCCTAAATAGATATTCACCCAATACAGGAGCACCCAGATTCATAAAGCAAGTCCTTAGAGACTTACAAAGAGACTTAGACTCCCATACAATAATAATGGGAGACTTCAACACTCCACTGTCAACATTAGACAGATCAACGAGACAGAAAGTTAACAAGGATATCCAGGAATTGAACTCATCTCTGCACCAAGCGGACCTAATAGACATCTATAGAACTCTCCACCCCAAGTCAACAGAATATACATTCTTCTCAGCACCACATCGCACTTATTCCAAAATTGACCACATAATTGGAAGTAAAGCACTCCTCAGCAAATGTAAAAGAACAGAAATTATAACAAACTGTCTCTCAGACCACAGTGCAATCAAACTAGAACTCAGGACTAAGAAACTCAATCAAAACCGCTCAACTACATGGAAACTGAACAACCTGCTCCTGAATGACTACTGGGTCCATAACAAAATGAAGGCAGAAATAAAGATGTTCTTGGAAACCAATGAGAACAAAGATACAACATACCAGAATCTCTGGGACACATTTAAAGCAGTGTGTAGAGGGAAATTTATAGCACTAAATGCCCACAAGAGAAAGCAGGAAAGATCTAAAATTGACACTCGAACATCACAATTAAAAGAACTAGAGAGGCAAGAGCAAACACATTCAAAAGCTAGCAGAAGGCAAGAAATAACTAAGATCAGAGCAGAACTGAAGGAGATAGAGACACAAAACACCCTCCAAAAAATCAATGAATCCAGGAGTTGGTTTTTTGAAAAGATCAACAAAATTGACAGACCGCTAGCAAGACTAATAAAGAAGAAAAGAGAGAAGAATCAAATAGACGCAATAAAAAATGATAAAGGGGATATCACCACCGACCCCACAGAAATACAAACTACCATCAGAGAATACTATAAACACCTCTACGCAAATCAACTAGAAAATCTAGAAGAAATGGATAATTTCCTGGACACTTATACTCTTCCAAGACTAAACCAGGAAGAAGTTGAATCCCTGAATAGACCAATAGCAGGCTCTGAAATTGAGGCAACAATTAATAGCCTGCCAACCAAAAAAAGTCCAGGACCAGATGGATTCACAGCTGAATTCTACCAGAGGTACAAAGAGGAGCTGGTGCCATTCCTTCTGAAACTATTCCAATCAATAGAAAAAGAGGGAATCCTCCCTAACTCATTTTATGAGGCCAACATCATCCTGATACCAAAGCCTGGCAGAGACACAACAAAAAACGAAAATTTTAGACCAATCTCCCTGATGAACATCGATGCAAAAATCCTCAATAAAATACTGGCAAAACGGATTCAGCAGCACATCAAAAAGCTTATCCACCATGATCAAGTGGGCTTCATCCCTGGGATGCAAGGCTGGTTCAACATTCGCAATTCAATAAACGTAATCCAGCATATCCACAGAACCAAAGACAAGAACCACATGATTATCTCAATAGATGCAGAAAAGGCTTTTGACAAAATTCAACAGCCCTTCATGCTAAAAATGCTCAATAAATTCGGTACTGATGGAACGTACCTAAAAATAATAAGAGCTATTTATGACAAACCCACAGCCATTATCATACTGAATGGGCAAAAACTGGAAAAGTTGCCTTTGAAAACTGGCACAAGACAGGGATGCCCTCTCTCACTACTCCTATTCAACATAGTGTTGGAAGTTCTGGCTAGGGCAATCAGGTAAGAGAAAGAAATAAAGAGTATCCAGTTAGGAAAAGAAGAAGTCATATTGTCCCTGTTTGCAGATGACATGATTGTATATTTAGAAAATCCCATCGTCTCAGCCCAAAATCTCCTTAAGCTGATAAGCAACTTCAGCAAAGTCTCAGGATACAAAATTAATGTGCAAAAATCACAAGCATTCTTATACACCAGTAACAGACAAGCAGAGAGCCAAATCAGGAATGAACTTCCATTCACAATTGCTTCAGAGAGAATAAAATACCTAGGAATCCAACTTACAAGGGATGTAAAGGACCTCTTCAAGGAGAACTACAAACCACTGCTCAGCGAAATAAAAGAGGACACTAACAAATGGAAGAACATACCATGCTCATGGATAGGAAGAATCAATATCATGAAAATGGCCATACTGCCCCAAGTTATTTATAGATTCAATGCCATCCCCATCAAGCTACCAATAAGTTTCTTCACAGAATTGGAAAAAACTGCTTTAAAGTTCATATGGAACCCAAAAAGAGCCCGCATTGCCAAGACAATCCTAAGTCAAAAGAACAAAGCTGGAGGCATCATGCTACCTGACTTCAAACTATACTACAAGGCTACAGTAACCAAAACAGCATGGTACTGGTACCAAAATAGAGATATAGACCAATGGAACAGAACAGAGTCCTCAGAAATAATACCACACATCTACAGCCATCTGATCTTTGACAAACCTGAGAGAAACAAGAAATGGGGAAAGGACTCCCTATTTAATAAATGGTGCTGGGAAAATTGGCTAGCCATAAGTAGAAAGCTGAAACTGGATCCTTTCCTTACTCCTTATACGAAAATTAATTCAAGATGGATTAGAGACTTAAATGTTAGACCTAATGCCATAAAAACCCTAGAAGAAAACCTAGGTGGTACCATTCAGGACATAGGCATGGGCAAGGACTTCATGTCTAAAACACCAAAAGCAACGGCAGCAAAAGCCAAAATTGACAAATGGGATATGATTAAACTAAAGAGCTTCTGCACAGCAAAAGAAACTACCATCAGAGTGAACAGGCAACCTACAGAATGGGAGAAAATTTTTGCAATCTACTCATCTGACAAAGGGCTAATATCCAGAATCTACAAAGAACTCAAACAAATTGACAAGAAAAAAACAAACAACCCATTCAAAAAGTGGGCAAAGGATATGAACAGACATTTCTCAAAAGAAGACATTCATACAGCCAACAAACACATGAAAAAATGCTCATCATCACTGGCCATCAGAGAAATGCAAATCAAAACCACAATGAGATACCATCTCACACCAGTTAGAATGGCAATCATTAAAAAGTCAGGAAACAACAGGTGCTGGAGAGGATGTGGAGAAATAGGAACACTTTTACACTGTTGGTGGGATTGTAAAGTAGTTCAACCATTATGGAAAACAGTATGGTGATTCCTCAAGGATCTAGATCTAGATGTACCATATGACCCAGCCATCCCACTACTGGGTATATACCCAAAGCATTATAAATCATGCTGCTATGAAGACACATGCAAACGTATGTTTATTGCGGCACTATTCACAATAGCAAAGTCTTGGAATCAACCCAAATGTCCAGCTGTGACAGACTGGATTAAGAAAATGTGGCACATATACACCATGGAATACTATGCAGCCATAAAAAAGGATGAGTTTGCGTCCTTTGTAGGGACATGGATGCAGCTGGAAACCATCATTCTTAGCAAACTATCACAAGAACAGAAAACCAAACACCGCATGTTCTCACTCATAGGTGAGAACTGAACAATGAGATCACTTGGACTCGAGAAGGGGAACATCACACACCAGGGCCTGTCACAGGGAGGGGGGAGGGATTGCATTGGGAGTTATACCTGATGTCAATGACGAGTTGATGGGTGCTGACGAGTTGATGGGTGCAGCACACCAACATGGCACAAGTATACATATGTAACAAACCTGCACGTTATGCACATGTACCCTAGAACTTAAAGTTTAACAATAAAAAAAAAAAAAAAAAAAAAAGTTTTAATGGCTGCCCTGTTGGGTTTTGGACTTGCATGGGGCCTGTAGCCCCTTTGTTTTGGCCAATTTCTCCCATTTGGAAAGGGAGCATTTACCAATTCCTATATCCACATTGTATCTTGGAAGTAACTAACTTGTTTTTTATTTTACAGGCTCACAGGTGGAGGGCCCTGTCCTTCTCTCAGATGAGACTTTGGACTTGGAATTTTGAGTTAATGCTGGAATGAGTTAAGACTTTGGGGGGCTGTTGGGAAAGCATGATTGGTTTTGAAATGTGAAAAGGATATGAGATTTGGGAGGGGCAAGCAGCAGAATAATATGGTTTGGCTCTGTGTCCCCACCCAAGTCTCATGTCAAATTGTAATCTTCATTTGTCAGGTAAGGAGCCTGGTGGGAGGTGACTGGATCACGGGGGGAGATTTTTCCCTTGCTGTTCTTTTGATAGTGAGTGAGTTCTCATGAGATCTGATGTTTTAAAAGTATGGCTCTTCCCTTCTTGCTCTCTCTCTTGCTGCCTTTTGAAGAATGTGCCTTGCTTCTGCTTCACTTTCTGCCATGATTGTAAGTTTCCTGAGGTCTCCCTAGCCATGAGTAACTGTGAGTCAATTAAACCTCTTTTCTTTATAAATTGCTAAGTCTCAGGTAGTTCTTTATAGCAGTGTGAGAATGGACTAATAATCTAGGGAGTATTAAGGTTCTGAAAGGTTTTTTACAGTAAGGAAAGAAGAATTTCTGGGAAGCCTTTGTCAACTAAAAAAAGAAAACGTTTTCAATGGGCAACATCAAGGGAAAACAATAAGAGTAACAATATATTGGCCAGGCATGGTGGATCACACCTAAAATCCAAGCACTTTGGGAGGCCAAGGTGGGCAGATCATTTGAGGTCAGGAGTTTGAGACCAGCCTGGCCAACATGGTTAAGCCCTGTCTCTACCAAAAATAAAAAAAGTAGCTGGGTGTGGTGGCAGGCACTTGTAATCCCAGCTACTTGGGAGTCTGAGGCAGGAGAATCACTTGAACCTGGGAGACAGAGGCTGCAGTGAGTTGAGACTGTGCCACTGCACTCCAGCCTGGGCAACAGAGTAAGACTCCATCTCAAAAAAAAAGGGGGGGGGTAACAATATTATATGAATCACTTATTTGTTCATGTTTAGGATGTCTTATCTGTGCTTTTTAAAGGTAGATATAATAACTATCGTAGTATAGCTTTGCTTACTAGGCTTGAAATCCATATTTATCAAGTGACTGTTGTGTAGTGCTGCCTAGAGGCTGTATTAAGAAAGATTCTGAGGACACATAAAGCCTTGGCATCAAGGTGCTGTGATTGTTTGTTTATGTCTGCCTGGCTCAGGGAATGAGAGAAACGGCACATGTGCTGCACTTTGTTGTGCCTGAAGTACTGAAAGTATAAGCAAACGTACTGGTTAGGAATACCATAGTTTAATTTTGCCCATGACACTTGATAAAGAGTATAAAAATCTTTGATTAGCTTTGTGTATTCCATTTTCCTGTCAATACATTGAATAGTTTGTTTAAAAAGGGTTTTAAAGTTTTTCTTTTAAATCAGAACATGAGAAATCAAATGCGTTGGTGGTCACCTTGCACTGGTTGGATGAAGAACAGGGAATTGAAATAGCTGTTATCCAGTGATTTCCTATAATATTTGGGGATTGCTAAAGAAGGATACTGTGTAGAAACAATTCTAAAACATGTTTCTGAGAGTAGTTAACTGGAGAAAACCCCCTTGCAATTTGTTCTTGGAAGATCTACATTTAAAACTGTATTCTGCGCCCCTGCCATCCATGCAAAAAAAAATAAAAAGAAAACACATTGTGATTTATAGCAGAGAAAGTTTCAAGAAGTGGCCCTTCAGGACATCTCTGAAGCATTACTATATTTTCTTCTAGTTTATGAGTAGTAAGGACACTGAAAATTGTTGCAGGGGAAACAAAAGGAAATTATGAAGCATTTGTTGTACAATTCCCCAGACACAGGGACAGTGAGAAGATAATGAATCCTTTACAATCAAGGACACACAAGTTAAGAAAGAAGGAACTCAGCCAAAAATATGTATGTCATAGACTGTATTGTAGGCATTTACAACCAAAAAATATGTATACTCTAATAAAGTAAAATAAATCTGGGTATATTATATAATTTCAAACAACAGTTGTAAGTAATTTTGTCTCAATTTTACGTTTTCTCAGCATGAAGGTCAATATGGTAGCTCTGACTTGGAATACGAGTCAGGAATCCCACATTTGAATCCTAGAATTTTTTATTGACTAGCTATGTGATTTCTAGCCAGCTGCATGGTGTCTCTAGACTTTACCTTTATCTCTTAAACTGTTCTGTTTGGATTAAATAATCTCTAAAATACATTTTTACTCTAAAAGGCATGATGATGTTATGTAAAGCAGAAAGGACACCCACCTGCACACCAAAACAAGTGGTCAGAGATTGCACTTGGTGGGAAAGAATGAACTTGAAGACAAGCCTAAAACTGATGTAAACATGCTCCTATTGGCTTTTCTGGATTGGCAGTTTAAAGAAGATTGGGAAACTGATTACTCTTTGTCTTGGTGCACCTTGAAAGCACTCAGGCTTGCTCCTGGTTGGCACCATAAAGAAGAAAGCACTGGGTCAGGAAGGGCACAAGGCGCCGGGGAAGCAGACCCACAGTTTCCGTTTAAGCACCTGTAGCTCTCAGTAGCTTCTCTGGAGAAGGCACACTTCTTTTTTTTTGAAACAGAGTCTCACTCTGTCACCCAGGCTAGAGTGGCATGATCTCAGTTCACTGGAACCTCCGCCTTCTGGGTTCAAGCAGTTCTCCTGCCTCAGCCTCCTGAGTAACTGAGATTACAAGCACCTGCCACTATGCCCAACTAATTTGTATTTTCAGTAGAGATGGGGTTTCACCATGTTGACCAGGCTGGTCTTGTACTCCTGACCTCATGATTCACCCACCTTGGCCTCTCAAAGTGTTGGGATTGCAGGCATGGGCCACTGTTCCCAGCCTTGAAGGCACACTTATGTTGTCCTAAAGTAGGAATGAGACACCCCCTCCTCAAAGTGATAGAGTCACTAAAGTATAACTGTCCCTGCCTGTGGAAACACTGTCAATCACCTGTGGGACTTCTAGCCCTGACCCTCATCTTCAGAACTTATTTCAATCCCTGGGGGGCATGTTGCATCCATCCAAGCTACCAGGGCAGAAAAAGATGAAAAGTCACTTTATAAGAGACTTTATAAGAATTGCTATAAGAATTTTAGCCTGGGTGAGAAATTGAGAATGGAAATCAGTAAGTGATGCAAGAGATTTTACAAATGATGATCAATAGAATTTGCTGATGGATTAGTGGGGCCAAAAATTAGAAGCGCCAGAATGAGAAATATCCTTTCCTTAATGTTGAAACCGGGGAACTGGATGATTTCAATGTAGAAATAGGTAGAATATGAGCCTGTAAATGACCTCTTTCCAGGGAACTAATCTTGCCAGATACTAGCCCAGCCCACACCCCAGACCTTCACCCCACACTGCCCAGTTGTCCTCTAGCACAGCACTGTATTTCCTTTATCAGAGCCTGTATTTTATTATGCATTTTTTAAAATGTATGTGTGGTCTCTGTTTTGCACTACAGTGTTAGCTCTATGAAGACAAGATTTCATCTTTCTTGTTCACACATGTCTGGTGCATAGTAAGTGCTCAATAAAATGTTTATTCAATCAGCTAATTAGTGAATTAGAGTTTCACAAAGAGAGAGCAACATAGTCAGATAAAATTGAGAAATGCTGCATACTATATACCCCTCTTGTGGAATATGAACAAATAGTTTTCTTAATAACTTCATTTATTTTATGTGTGTTAAAAAAAACTGGAATACCTCTTTATTTCAGATATATTAATGTTTACAATAGGAATTTTGTTTCAAAATAATTTTCTGTTTTGAAGAAAATAATAGAAGTGGCATGTAGTTATGGCAAAAATCCAAATATATCATGGCTGAACTGAAAGAACAGTGAGATGTGTTAGTTTTCTCTAATAATATACAATAAACTATCAAAAACTCAATGGCTTAGAAGACAACATAAATTTATTATCTAAAACTTTCAGAAATCAAAAGTCCTAAAATCCATTTGTTGGAATAGCTGTGTGACTTCTGGAGGCTCCAGAGGAGAATCTGTTGCTTGCTTTTTCTACCTTCTAGGATGTATTGGTCCATTTTCACACTGCTGCTGAAGCCATCCCCAAGACTGGGCAATTTACAAAAGAAAGAAGTCTAATAGACTTACAGTTCTAAATGGCTCAGAAGGCCTCACAATCATTGTGAAAGGTGAAAGGCACATCTCATACGGTGGCAGACAAGAGAAAAATTCTTGTGCAGGGAAACTTCCATTTTTAAAACTGTCAGATCTCGTGAGACTTATTCACTATCACGAGAACAGCACGAGAAAGACCCACCCCATGATTCAATCACTTCCTACCAGGTTCCTCCTGGACACGTGGGAAACGTGGGAGTTATAATTCAAGATGAGATTTGGGTAGGGACACAACCAAATCATATCATAGAAACTCTCTGCCTTCCTTGGTTTGTGGGCCCTACTGGGGATGGCATCTTTCAGACTTCTGATTTGTCTTCACATCTCCTCTGACTCCTCCTCTTCTGCCACCCCTTAGAAGGACCCTTATGATTACATTGGACCCACCAGGATAATCTCAGATAACCTCCCCAATTTAACATCCCTAATTTAATCATACCTGCAAAGCCCCATTTGCCATGCAAGATAACATATTCACAGGTTTCAGGGATTATTCTGTGAACATCTTTGGGGAATCATTATTCTGTTTATCATGAGGGGAATTCTGATTAAAATCACTGGATTGAACTTAAGTAGTAGATTTATTGCAAGAATGTCCTCACATCTTCACCGCTCACCATATCGAAGCCTTTGAAATGTCTCTTTGTAGTTCTGTCCACCAAGATTTCCACACTACTTGAATCTGGATTGCCCTTGAGACCTGTTTTGGTGAATAGACTGTGGTGGAAGTGATGATGTGCCATGCGCAATCATAAGGTTATTTGCTTCTGCTTTTGCCTTTGGAAAGCTCATCCTAAGAACCATCAGAGAACAAGCCTAGGACAGCCTGGAAGATGAGAGAACCATGACTTGGGCAAACTCATCACCTCAGCGAACAGCTGGTCAACCAGCTGACATTCTGATATATGAATCAGACCATCCTAGACAAATCAGAGTCCAGCCAACTTGTCAGCTCACTATAATACCTAAGTGAGTCCAGGAGAGGTCGGATAGATTACCTGAATTATGAGATTTCAGAGATTACCAGAATTCAGAGATTACCTGAATTATGCAGCTGATTCAAGGACTCTCAGCAATAGTCAATATTTATGGCTTTAAGACACTCAGTTTTAGAGTCATTTGATAGTCTGTCACATAAAATAGTATAATGATATCAGTGTTTATCTCCACTTCTCTCAAAAACTCAATCTAATGACGATAAAGGGTTGTATCCATCACTGTTGTTTTGTTTTTATCCCACAAGGATAAAGCAAAAATGGACAGAATAGAGAAACATTTTGGAAGCTCAAAAACAAAAGGACCACTTAATGATGGATTTAGCAGACACACACACACACACAAGCTGGCTTAGCAATAGGAAAACAATGAGAAGAAATGCAATTCTTTGTGCAGAAAGTCCAAGATGATCAGAGATTTACAGCACCAGTGCTCTTGCAAGGATATATTTGTGTGAGAGAGACATAAAACTAATAATTTTTTAAAGTCCCTTTGAGAAACATAGTTTGAAATCCAATCTCCACTCTCTCCATAGGCCACCCAGAGAAAAGGAGTGAAGTTTTATTATACTTCACTTCTTTGGTATGAATGAGATAAAAAGAGGGCCTCTGGAGTAGAGAACATCAGGCATAGTTGAGGGTCCTAATGAAGGCTGAGAAACAGAGAGTTAAGTGAAATCTCATATTCTGCATGTTGTGATCTCCAGCTCTCTTTTTCCACTCACCTCTCAGAACTCAGAAAGTCAGTCTTACTGAGAAAGAAAGAAAGAAAGAAAGAAAGAAAGAAAGAAAGAAAGAAAGA
>NC_045444.1:107077662-107124456 GCF_002776525.5 Piliocolobus tephrosceles | reverse complement strand
AAAGAAAGAAAGAAAGAAAGAAAGAAAGAAAGAAAGAAAGAAAGAAAAGAAAAGAAAGATTATTTCCACGTAAATGTGATCTAGATACAGAAAAGACCCAGATACTGATATCTGTGCTCCTCCAATGGAATGGCCAGTCCCTCCAATTAACCCTAAAGTGGAGCTCACGACTGACAAGAGCGTGGCACAGAGCTTATTCTGCTTTTTGGTGCACCACATTTAATGTAACCGATCACCGATGAGCGTTCGATTTCCATGGAAATTCTCTAACACAAAAGACAGAGGTCAAGACAAATACAAAGAAAAAGGTAACCTGAAGGAGGCAGACAATGCAGAAAGGTGTTTTGTTTTAGTCTAGAGAGTTGACAATTAAAAAAAAGAAAAGAAAAGAAAAAAGAAAAATGCCATATTTGTAAGTAAATGTGTTTGTTTTTTCTAGGGCTGACTTCTTAGGAGACATAAGAAATGACATATAAGAACATAAAGAAAAAAAGGGAGTTTTTAAAAAACTATGTTTATCATTAATATTATCTTAGAGGTAAGTAAAGATGGTACATTCATGAGAAGGAAAAACAAGAAACTATCAAAACTCAAAGAGCAAAGAGCAAATGCTAGAGAATTCAAAATATGCTCAAAGAAATTTAAAGTCTCAAAGAATGGTTGAATGACAAAGAATTGGAAATATGCCAGAAAGTAAAACAAATCCTAAAAAAGATAGAAAAGGGGGAAGAACAAAACAATGAAATAGAGCATAGGAGATTTGGGGAATCAGTCCTGGAGATTCAATATTTATACAGACATTCAGAAAGAAAGAATAGAAGCAAGAGAAAAAGTCATCAAAGAACAAATGCAAGATCATTTACCACGATTAAGGCGTCCATCGAGTGGGCGTTCAGCACCATGGATGAAAGAAGACTCACACCAGGTCTCAGCATTGTGAAATTTCGGCACAGAGGCAGAAATGAGACCACACAAATTTCCATAAAAATTTTAAAATGTTATGTGAAGCCAATCAGAAATTAGAATTCCTTCACGCTTATCACAGCAGTATGGAAGTCTAAGAGACGGGAATGCTACCTTCAAAACTACTAGGGATTTTTTTCCTCAACAGTCCCAGTTATTTCTTGCTACATAGCAAACAATTCCAAACCTCCAAATCATATGTTTTTCTCCCAAATCTGCACTTTGGATAAGATTCATAAGAGAACGTTTTCTTGCTCCCTGTAGCATGAACCAGGATGGTGTGACTGGTCAGGAGAATTCCCTTCCAAGTGAGCTTACTCACGTGACTGGTGAGTTGCTGCTGCTATCATTTCTACTTCATGCGGGTGTCTCCACTGAGTGGTTTCTGCTTCCTCACAGTATGAGGAACCCAACCCACTGGACAGGTTCCTAGAGTAACTATCTCAAGGAAAAAAAAAAAGAAGAAGAAAACCCTAACACTAGACAACGTTTTGTGTCTTACCCTTGGATGCCACATAGCGTCACTACCACCAGAGTCACGTATCTGTTCAGATTCAGATCAGGAAACAGAGACCACCCTCCCATCTCTATGAGAGGAGCATCGAAGTCACATTCTAATAGCATGTGGGATGCGAGCTGTTGTAGTTACTTTTGGAAAATATAATATCCCACATCAACCCAGAATTCCATACCCAGATAAACTATTTCTTAATTAAGTGCAAAGGTTGAATGAAGATATTTTTCAAACATGTCAGATGTTAGAAAATTTGCCTCCCAGGTACTTATTCTCAGGAATATGTAGGAGAATGTGCCTTACCAAGACATGAGAATAAACCAACAAATATGAGGATTGAAATCCAGGCATGCAGAAGCTTCATAGAGAGATGAAGGACTCCCCAGGATGGTGACGGGTGATCTCAGAGTGGCAGTTGTCTATCACTTGTAAAGACCAACCAACCTGTACAGAAGGCTCTGGGAGTGATGTCTCCAAGAATATCCCATTTTCACAATGTAGGGTGTTTGATTGTATTGAGGAAGATTTAATCCATTAGGGAAGAAATTGAGGTTAGAGATGGACACATAGAAAACTAAGGAGACAAAGACATAAGACAGTCAAATTCAAGAAAGAGTTTTCAAGGCAAGAAAAGCAATTCTATCCTACTGACCTAAGTAAGAATAGTGTTTATATGGTCATAAAATATCAACACTAAATACCTATAGAACCAAAATTCTGCTGTATATGTATTGAGAGAATGGGATGCGTGGTTGAAATGTGGATGTGGATGGGAGTAGGGGAGATTAAAGAAAACTAAGTCATTATTTTCTACAATAGGAAATGAATAGTTGAGGTCTAAAATTTAGACATCAGGAAGTTGTCATGTAAGTATGCCTCTTAGAGACATTGATAAATAAATTTATAAAGTGATCTGAAAGTGCTTGCCTCTGGTAAATGGGATGAGTGAGGAAGGATGACCAGGGAATGAATAAAAAGAATGCTATTTTCATAAACCTCATTAAATTTTTTTTAATGGAGTCTCATTCTGTTGCCCAGGCTGGGATGCAGCAGTATAATCTCTGCTCACTGCAGCCTGAGCCTCCCGGGTTCAAGTAATTCTTGTGCCTCAGTCACCTGAGTAGTTGGGATTACAGGTGCCTGCCACCATGCCTGGCTAATTTTTGCTTTTTTTGTACAGATGCGGTTTCACCATGTTGGCCAGGCTGGTCTTGAACTCCTGTCCTTAGGCGATCCACCTGCCTTGGCCTCCCAAAATGCTGAGATTACAGGCATGAGCCACCGCACCCAGGCCCCTCATGAAACTATTTGACTCTCAAAAATAAGGAAGAGAGAAACGTACATTTTTCCTTGGAGAGCACATTGTGGTTTTCACTCTCTATAATCACCGCCAGAGATGTTACCAGGGTCTCTGGGAGGAAAGGGCAGAGGGGCTGGCTGTGTGTATGGCAGTGGAGCTGCTCCTATCTTCCCACAGCTGCCTACCTCACCCAGAAGCTGCAGGAGCACTTCCCAGCTTCCTGTGCACCCAGGGCTGGTGGAGGACAGAGGGCCTGCACCAAAGGTGTCCTCATCTGTTTCTTGCTGCCTCCATGGCCTTAGAGGAGAGAATTTACTTCTTAAAATTGACCTTTGATAAATGGGACAGAAATAACTATCACTTCCAAAAAAACTCATTAAGCTTCCTGGGAAATATGGATGTAAATAAAATATTGATTAAAAGCTAAAAGGATTTTAATTAGGTTACTTAGTTTAATAGTTTAATTTGGCAGAAACAGACAACTTGGACAAGGTTCTTTGTGTAAGCACATTTCAATTCACTAATTAAAATTTCAGATGGCAATCTGAGATTAGCAAAGGGATCTTCAAAGGCAAGCAAGATGCCCATTTATTTTATTTTATTAAAAAAAAACTCAAAGCAATTGTAAGATGTTACTTTGAGCCCTCTCTTGGAAATAATGTGAGTGCCTGAATGTATTCTAACACACTTTGGTCCATATACCATCTGTAATTAATTTATAGTGAACAGGAAAGATAATTTGGTGGCAAACATCACATAAATTATACTTTTATTAAAGAATCTCCTGTGTTTTTAACAGAACGGAGAGAATTGGTCTTTTGCAGATACAGTGTTATTAAGTAGGAGAAATTAACTCCTAAACATGTAAAACTCATAGCACAGAGAAATGTTATTTATTCACCCCAATTCAGCTAGTGCATAAACTATTTTGAAAGGAGACACCCAGTGAACCTCTATTTTGAGTCCCTATTAGGTAATTAGATATCAATATACTAAATGGCATACTTCAAGGTCAAAGCTATGTCTGCGCTCTGTTTAACACGGTGCAGCACACAGAGTGTATCAGTGGGGACAGTGATTCCAAGGACAGACTCTAGAGTCACATGCCAGGGCTCAAATCCTGGTTTGCCACTAAATAGTCACATGACCTTGGGCAATTTAAATAGTATTCCTATGTCTTAGTTTCCACATTTATAACATAGAAGAGGTAATAATTTTACCGAATTTACAGAATTATGATGAGGATTAAAAGCATACATTTAAAACAGTAAGTGAAGCTGTGGAATGTGATCATACCTAATAAATGTCAGTTCTATAAATATGTAAATTACAGTGGTAGAATTGCAGAAAATTGAAAATTGTTATTTTTAATGGGAGACAAAGAAAAAGAATAATCATCACAGACTACATTTTAAGATAGATCTAGATTCAAATCCTCACTCTAATGTTCATTAGCTGTGTGTGCCTTGAGCAAGTCACTTAACTGCTGTGCTTCAATTTCCTTTTGTACAAATGAGGATAACCACACCTCACTCAGAATGTTATGGAAGAGTCAATCATGTTAAGGCCCTATACAAAACTTGACCCATAGGACTTGTTCAATGAATGTTAAGTTACCATCTTTTCTCTTATACAATAAATACAAGAATAGGGCCAGGCGCGGTGGCTCATGCCTGTAATCCCAGCACTCTGTGGGGGCCAAGGCAGGTGGATCACGAGGTCAGGAGATGGAGACCATCCTGGCTAACACGGTGAAACCCCGTCTCTACTAAAAATACAAAAAATTAACCGGGTGTGGTGGTGGGTGCCTGTACTTCCAGCTACTTGAGAGGCTGAAGCAGGAGAATGGCATGAACCCGGGAGGCAGAGCTTGCAGTGAGCTGAGATCACATCACTGCACTTCAGCCTGGGCAACAGAGCAAGAGACGTCATCTCAAAAAAATAAATACATAAACATAAAAATAAATAAAAAAAGAATAGAGGACATATGTCTGGTGAACTATACTATAAAAATTTATAGATGTGGTGACTCAAGGTGGTTTCTTCCATTACTTTAAATTCTGTAGGAAGGACTTCAGTGATGTATTGATTTTATGAAAGCTACCCAAACACAGGAGGGCCTGCGTATGCCCTGATACAATCAAAATCCATCACTCATGCGTTATAGAAGAGGCAGCATTTTGATTCACACACACATTAATTGTACATGTCAAAAATGCTGGTATTTACATAAAAAATCATCAGCGCTTTTGTACAAAAGCCATGACAGCGGGATGACATTCACTCCCTCTTTAGCAACTTCAGAGAAAGTGCTGAAGGCACTAATCCCACCTCATGGCTGTGTTTGTGACCTCAGCCCAAATATTTCACTGATATCATGTTAAGATACTGGGTTGAAATTCTTATGTGATGCTGATTTCCACATAAATTTCCAAATACCTTTCATTGATACAAATGCAACTGAATGGAGATAAGACCATTGGTTTCAGAAGGAAAGTCAACATATTTCCTATGATTATCACCAGCAAATAAGGCAACCAGACACCCCTTTGTTTATTTTTAATAAAGTCTTTATTAGGCCAAAAATCATGAAGATGAAAAACAGAGAGAAGTGAGAGGGAAACCTGTATATCAAATATTCAAAGAACTGAGATTTTAAATCTGGTTTTACATCCCCCTAATCTATGTAATTTGAATATTACAACCATTTTGGTATAGCCAAAGATTTCTCTTCATCATTCAAAATTGTCAGTTTCTGTTTTGAAGGTCTTGGTTTAGCAGAAAGTTGGAACAAGTTGCCTTCCCAGAGTTTTATTTTTTCTAACACTTAGGTCAAATTTTTCTAATGTTCCCGTTTACTCCTTTAAAACTCAGCTTCTGTTGGAATCTGCCAAAGCCTTCTTCTTTCTTCCTACCACTTTCCGAACCCATAATCTGTGCCACTCAATTAACATGTATTTTCAACCTGACATGTGCCCAATTTATCTTAATAACAACATGGACGAGTAAAAGAAGTACTAAGACCATGACCTTGTGAAATGTATATTATAGGTTGAGAGGCAAAAACCAATGTATACAAATAGAGAAAGTGTAAGACAACATGTAATGAAAAGCATAATTGTGTAGCTCAGGGCATATATGAACAGGATGACCCAATAAAATATGCTTATAAAGCCAGGTGGGGTTTCGAACTCCCTTTACTGGAATGGGATTACAGGTTATTTCATTCTGCCTCCCACATGTACCATGTGCCACTCTATAGTAATGAAACAGAAATCACTCACCATACACACAAATCTTTTCACTATTGAATAAATAAATACATACTTAAAGTCCAACTTTTTTCTAAATTAAAAAAATCTAATTAATATTTTTCCCCTGATTTGGTAAAGTATTATAGATCCTATGGGGCGAACCAATTGGTGGCTAGATTTAATGACACAAGGCAATCGCTGACTGCAAAGGTTTTTCTCCAACAAAAGCCATATTCTATTAGTATTCAGTAAATCCTTGAAACAGACATAAGCTGAAGCCACCAGGCAGCTCTTTGTCTGTCATTATCGGCTGTTCTTTGATGAAACTGCTATCTTGGAAAATGCATCTGCCTTCCTTGGGAAATTGTTAAACACTGAAGAATGAATGAATCTGCAATTTCTAGGCTGTGTAGTTTTGCTCTGAATAGCAACCAATGGAAAAAGGTAAGTGTGGCATCTCTGATCAGCCTGATCCTGAAATAAGAAGGTTATACAACCAATTTCAAAGCCAGTTTTAGTTCATTGGGTAAAAATTCACTAAATCCCATATATCTCCTAAGGGACTCTATCTATTTTTCATTTTTTTCCTTAAAATTAAAAGAAAACCTACCCAACTAATAAAAACAAACCTTTAATTCCAGCAAGGCAAGATGATAATGCAATTTTAACTCAAGCTTCATTTGAAATTAACTGATTAGAATATCCTAGATGATGAAATGCTAGGTTAGTCATCCTTGGAAACTGAAGTTATCCTTTGGTGCTTGAATAGACATCTTTGAACATTATTCTTTCCATCTCCTCTAAATTTCACTTTCAAGTCCTTTCCTCTAGTCTCCAGTGTCATTGTGCAGAACTATAGTGATAGTGCCCATTGATCCCCCAAAGTCATAGTTGTACAGATTCATGTTTCCACTGTGAACTTCTGACATGAGATTATCAAAGATACATAAAACAGAGCAAACTGTCCTTTCTTATCTCCCCAATTGCATCTTTATTTCATTGTCGTTACTCTACGTAGTCATAGGGCTGACATATAAAAATGGTCTAGACTATAGCTTTAATTTCTGCATGGAAACATGGCTTGTGTTCCTAGCATGACATCCATTAAAATGGTAATGTTAGATCGATGGACCTGTGCTGAGTCAAACACTCTGCCAAGAATGTGTGAATGCAGGTAGCCTTTCTACCAGGGGCCACAAACTGAAATAATTGTCACTTTTACTGAACACTTGCCATGTGTCAGGAACTATTCCAGGGACTTTGTATGTAGTGAGTTCAATTAATCTTTATATACCCCTATGAGGTAGGTATTATTGTTGTCTTCATATCCCATATGAAAAAAATAAAGAGAAGGTAAGTACCTTGCCAAGGGTTACACCACTAGTAAATGAAGGCAGAAGGATTAGCAGCCAAGTCTTGTGGCTATAGTCAGCTTCCTAAACTACTACTTACCTCCAAAACTCAAGTACTGTAGGGTTAAAGCAGGTTATAGAAATGAGCAAAGCAGACAATTCCAGCTTCTGGTTGCTAGGTAGGACTATGGGCTTGATATTGACATATCTATTCATATTACAGAAGAAACCTGAAACCTGGATTGCTTATGTTAAGTCCATTTGCTTTCTAAATGTTGAGAACCAGAACAAGACAAGAATGCCTACTCTCACTACTCCTCTTCCACAAAGCACAGGAAGTCTTAGCCAGAGCAATCAGGCAAGAGAAAGAAATAAAAGGCATCCAAATAGGGAAAAATGTCAAATTATGTCTCTTTGTTAACGATACGGTTCTATACTTAGAAAACCCTAAAGACTTCACCCACAAGGTCTTAGAACTGACAAATGACTTCAGTAAAGTTTTAGGTTACAAAATCAATATACAAAAATCAGTAGCATTTCTATACACCAATAATGCTCTACCCGAGAGCCAAATTAAGAACACAATTCCATTTATAATAGCCATGAAGAAAATTAAATACCTAGGAAGACAGCTAACCAAGGAGGTGAAAAATCTCTAAAAGAACTACAAAATACTGATGAAAAAAATCAGAGAGGACACAAATAAATGGAAAAACATTTAATGCTCATGAATTGGAAGAATCAATAGTATTAATATGGCCATACTGCCCAAAGCCATTTACAGATTCAATGCTATTTCTATAAAACTACCAATGTCACTTTTCACATAAGTACAAAGAACTATAAAATTAATATGGAACCAAAAAAGAGCACAAGTAGCCAAAGCAACCCTAAACAAAAATAATGAAGCCAGAAGCATTGCATTACCTGACTTCAAACTATACTATAAGGCTACAGTAACCAAAACAGCATGGTAATGGCACAAAAACAGACCCATAGACCAATAGACAGATTACAGAACCCAGAAATGAAGCCACACACTTACAACCAGCTGATCCTCACAAGTTCAACAAAAATAAGCAATGGAGAAAAGACCCTCTATTAAATAAATTGTGCTGGGATAACTGTTTATCCATATGCAAAAGAATGACACCAAACCCCTACCTATTACCAGATATAAAAATTAACTCAATATAAAGACTTACATCTAAGGCCTCAAACTGTAAAAATCCTAGAAGAAAACCTAGGAAATACTTTTCCCCATATTAATTATGGAGATATCCTCAAAAGAAATTGGAACAAAACAAAAATTTGCAAGTGGGACCTACTTAAACTAATGCACTTCTGCACGGCAAGAGAAACTATCAAAAGAGTAAACAGACAACCTACAGAATGGGAGAAATATTCACAAACTATACATCTGACAAAGATTCAAAATCTATGAGGGACTTAAACAAATCAATAAGCAAAATGCAAATAAGCTCATTAAAAAATAGGCAAAAGACATGAACAGACACTTCTCAACAGAAAACATCTAAGTGACCCATAAACATATGAAAAAACGCTCATCATCGTGAATCATCAGAGAAATGCAAATCAAAACCGCAACAAGATACCTTCTTGCGCCAGTCATAGTAACTTTTGTTAGAAAGTCAAAAAACAACAAATATTGGCGAGGCCGTGGAGAAAAGGAGACACTTACAAACTGTTGGTGGGAATGTAAATTAGTCCAGCCACTGTGGAGAGCAATTTGAAGATTTCTCAAAAATGAAGAGTTGAAATATCATACAACTCAGTAATTCCATTACTAGGTATGTACCCAAAGAGAAATAAGCCATTCTACTGAAAGGACACATGCAACCCTATGTTCATTGCAGCAATAGTCACAATAGCAAAACTTGGAATCAACCCAAGTACTCATCAATGGTGGATTGGATAAAGAAAATGTGGTACATATACACCATGGAATACTATGCAGCTATCAAAAAGAATGAAATCAAGTTCTTTATAGCAACATGGATGCAGCTGGAGGCCATTATCCTACATGAACTAATGTGGAAACAAAAATCCAAATACCATTTGTTCTCATTCATAAGCGGGAGCTAAACATAAAGACAGGAATAATAAATAATGGGGACAACTAGAGCAGGAAGAGGAAGAGGAAAGAAAGGGCTGAAAAACTTCCTGTTGGGTACCCTGCTCACTATCTGGCTGACGGATTCAGTCATAGTCTAAACCTTAGCATCACACGATATACCTTTGTAAGAAATCTGCACATGTATCCTCTTTATTCTAAAATAAAAGTTGAATAAGAAAAAAAAATTGTTAAATATTTAGTATTATTTTATAAATGTTTTTAAACACCATTTTTGAAGACAAACCACACTTCTAAGGACCACAAGTTCACAACCTCTACTTTAAACACACAGCGTGGCACATTAGACTACAGCACAAACTGCACGAGAAGCTGTTTACACTTTTAAGAAGAAATTTGCAGAATTGTCAAGCTGAGGCCCATATAGCTCATCTTGGCCAACATTCTATCCCAAGTGAGAACTATAGTGCATCAGCTCATTTCATCACCTGGCCAAAAAAATTGTTAGAAAAATCTTCCTTCTATTCCATCAAAATAGTCCTTTTGGTGTTTGATTTAAGTGATCTTAGCTCTGATTCTCTGGAGATACACCACTAAGACAAATCTTTTTTTCTACAGAATACTCTTTCAGATTTCTTTCAACTTCTTCATCTTCTATTTTATATTCTACAATCATAGATTCTTCAATAATTCCAGTGACATGGCTTTAAAAACTCTCATCAGCCTTTAAATAAAGGCATACAATAACTTTTATCAAGCATCTAATATGTGCTATTCTGATGGTGTCCAAAGTCTTTTATTGATTTACAGTTGTCTACCATAAATGTATTTTGAATATATATTGTTATATGTTTAACTTTATATGTTACTTCATAAATTGTATATGCCTAGATAATATACATTTGCTATTTCAAGGCATAATACATATTTAATTTAGTTCAAGATTTCTCAACCTCGACACTATTGATTGGGGGCCAGATAATTCTTTGTTGGTGGTGGAAGCTATACAATGTACATTATAGGAGGTTTAACTACATCTCTGGTCTCTCCCCATTACAGGCCAGTAGCACCTCTCAGTTTTAATAACTAAAAATGTCCAGGCATTGCTAATATTCCAAATGTCTCCTCAGGGGCAAAGTCACCCCTGATTTAGAACCATTGATTTAGGGCGAGGTTTATCATTCAATGTTATAGATCTGAACCCATAGTTCAGATGTTCTTTTTGACAATTTCAAATTTGTTAGCCAGCTTCTTTAGACTTATTTAGATTGCTATTGCTTTTAGCTCTCCATGTGGCTAATGAGGAGCTTGTGCTGGGAACAGAAGTACAAGTTCTCCCATCTTGTTTGGTTTCCTTGTTCTACCATTAGTTTTACTTTTGATGTGGTGCCTCATTGAGAGAACCTTCTCAAGTTACTTCTCAAACCCACTTAACTGGGCCTGTTTAAGGTGAAGTATGTCATGATCCCCAGAGCACACAGGAGTGTGAGCACCAGGATGAAACTTTTGCTCCAACCCCATATATAGTATGGGGTATGTGACACGTGATCATCTCCCAGGGAGCATGTCAGTGACAATCTGTAGAACAAAGATCACTTAGGTTCAATGAATTTCTTTCTCTCTATAAAATGTAAATATTAATAGCAGTTCTAATAATTTTACCTTCCCACAAAGAACTATTTTGCTCCTCTCTGGGTTACATATATCTCACTTTAGAGATCATGGTACCCAGCAATGGAAACTCCAGAAACATTACCTTATTTATTTCAGATTTAAAATTTCCACTAAAATACAAAACCCAAACAAGAGCAGGAAGGCCTTCTCATCAGTGCTGTGTCAGGAGGACCTTCACCCACCGAGGATGCTCTCTAACCTCCTCCTAGGGAGGTGTCTGGGCAGGTAGGTTGCAGGTTGAGTCCCACTGTGCTGCCAGATTCTGTAGTATTAGAATCCTTTTCCATTTTGCTAAGATCTTTTCAAAACTCTGGTCTCCTCTGGATTTCTGTTCCTTCTGCCTGCCTAGGGTCTCTTTCCCTTCCTTCTTGTTACGGCTTCCTCCCTTCTCTGTGCATGTGCTGGACTCCAGAGGGAATGTATAACTCAGGCTAGGCTAACTAGTTGTTCTTGCTCCTTGGAATATGAGTCTTGCAGGACCCAAAGATGAAAACTACCATGGTTTATACCTCCCTGAGCTGCCTGAATAGACTATCCGTTCATTCCTGCTTCTTAGATCGCCAAAGTTTCCCTAATCCTCCCTTTCCAGGGCCTGTTATCCTGCACCTCCTCTGATTTGATAAGCTACACTAAAGCTAAAGTGGATGTCTTTTGCTTAAAGGAAATCTAGTGGATTGAAGCTTTAAATATACTAGCACTCTTCAAGTTTTATCCTAACTCAAAACATGATAATTGTTCTTCTAAATCTTTATCCAAGAGGCACTGCTGAATCATGATTCAGTATTCCTACATTAGATTCTCTCAATTTTTATGTACTGACTATCAATAAACAAACTTTTAAAACAATTATAATAGCTCACATTACTGAGTGTTTATTACATGTTAGGTGCTGTTATATGTTAGGTGCTGTTATGTGTTGGGCACAATTAGGCTTGCATTTACAGAGTGTTTATTATGTTAGGAAGCGTTTATTTTTTGAAAAATAAACTTTATCTTGAGAAAAGTTTAGATTTGTAGAAAAATTGCAAAGATAGTACAGAAAGTTCTTATACCCTTCACCCACTTCCCTCCAATGTTGGCATCCTACATAACTATGCACATTTGTCAAAACTAAGAAAATAACAGTGATGTATTGCTATTAACTACAACTACAGGTTTTATTTGGGATTTACCAGTTTTCATCACTGTTTTCTTTCTGTTCCAAGATCCAATCCAGGTTCCATATGTGTTTAGAAGTGCTTTACTTTTATCAACTTATTTCCTTCTCACAGCAACCTATGATACAAGCAACACTGTGGTTTGTTGTTGTTTTGTTTTTTTTTCTGTTTTACATATGAGGAAACTGACATAGAGAACATAAGCCATTGGTGAAAGTCATACAGCAAGTGGCAAAACCAGGATCTGAACTCAGAACTCTGGCTCCCCAGCCTTTTTTTTTTTTTTTTTTTTTTTTTGAGATGGAGTTTCACTCTTGGCCCCCAGGCTGGAGTGCAATGGTGTGATCTTGGTTCACCTCAATCTCCACCTCCCAGGTTCAAGCGATTCTCCTGCCTCAGCCTCCCAAGTAGCTGGAATTACAGGTGCCCGCCACCACACCTGGCTAATTTTTGTAATTTTAGTAGAGGTGGGGTTTCACCACGTTGACCAGGCTGGTCTCAAACTCCTGACCTCAGGTGATCCGCCCGCCTTGGCCTCCCAAAGTGATGGGATTACAGGTGTGAGCCACTGAGCCCAGCCGAGACTTTTTTTTTTTTTAACCTTTATGCTGTGTTCTCTCACAGACATGCAAAAGTACCTGACATTCTAATATACCACCCCCATTTTACTTTGAGATGGCTTGAGTGCGTGTGCATAGTTCCTAGTGAACTTCTTCCAGGCCTAGAGATAACTATAGCCCTCCAATATGCACATAAGCCATCTCTGGAATCATTTTTATCATTCTTCTTCCAATTCTGCTGAGATTAGTGTCAAAACTCAGCATGCTTTGGTGTACAGAGTTGACCTGTATTGAAAATCAGGTTATTTATTTGTCTTTTTTTTTTTTTTTCAGAACAAGCTTTCCAAACTTTACTGTGTGTGTGTGTATCACAAGACATACAGTTAAAATGCAGTTTCAGAAGGCTTGAGGTGAAGCCTGTGACTGTATTTTCATCAAGTTTCCAGGTAACGTTGGGACTGCCAGGCTGTGGAGCACACTTCAAGTAGGGAGGCTTCTTATCAGCCACTGTCCCTCAGATTGGCTATGCTTCTCTTCTGCATTATTCTGGGGAACAGTTTGCCTGGACGCAGAGAAGAGAACCATTTCAGTCTGTTGGGTCAGTGCCTTGTTAACCCATTTCAGGCACCAATGTTATTTAAATACAGTCTGTTATCTTTTTAATATCTAGATTTCCTTTTTCCTTATAGGCATTATTAAAGCAGAGTATTCGTTTACTGGTTTTGTTATTTTATTCTCTTTCATTTGTAAATAATCCTGCCTCAGCAAGAAGTCTATGTCCTCCCTATTCTTTATAACCTAAATTCACCCAAAGATATTTTAAGTGTTACATGCATTTTCTGCAAGCCTTAATTTACTCTGAATCATTAACTTTCTTGTCATTATACCTGCGGAGTTTGTCACTCATTTTTATTTGGCTTAGGCCATCATTCTTCCCCCTGTCTTCCACGTATGATATTTTAAAATATGAATGGATCAGAGGTTTCTTGTGCAGCCACACCAATTTCTTTTTTCTCTTCTTTTCTTTTATTATATTTTATTTTATTTTATTTTTTTGAGACGGAGTCTCACTCTGTCGCTAGGCTAGCATGCAGTGGCGCAGTCTCGGCTCACTGCAACCTCTGCCTCTCTGGTTCAAGCAATTCTCCTGCCTCAGCTTCCCGAATAGCTGGGACTACAGGTGCCTGCCACCACGCCTGGCTAATTCTTGTATTTTTAGTAGAGACGGGGTTTCACCATGTTGGCCAGGATGGTCTTGATCTCCTGACCTCGTGATTCACCTGCCTCAGCCTCCCAAAATGTTGGGATTACAGGCGTGAGCCACCACACTCAGCCACTGAATTCTTTTTATATCACCTTCCACTCCAGGCTCCTCCAGTTGTTTTCCTTATTGAAAACATTTATGAGAATGTCATGTCCTTTTCTGTTTTCTTGCTTCTGGCTTACTTATTTTAAGAATGTCCATCTTCCATTGCTTTATAATTTCTAGCCAGCTGAGACATTTATTTTATATATTTTCTTGGAACCTTTTGAAATTTGCTTTTATAAAGCCTGGGTCTGAGTCTGATATACTCATTACATGTGTGTTCTATAATTAGCAACTGTAACATGAGATCACTTCTTTCTTTTCCTGTTATTCAGAGCCCATCGACATGTCCTTCCTTGTAGGTTAGAATTAAATCCAGACTAGTCGTTTCCACCACTGCTTCCTTTACTTACTGAAAGATGAAAGTGCCAGCTCTTCCTTCAGGCTAAGCATTTGCATACTTTAGATTTTTTTTTTTAATGGAAGAAATGAAAAATCTCAGGCCATGCTCTGCAGAGCTGACCTGTGCGTGGATGGGGACAGGCCAACACTCTGGTAAAGCACTGTTTCTCTGAGGGTTGGATCCAAGGGAACAGTGTCAATGACCTGAGAAGGTAGGACTCTCAGCAAATACAGCAGCTCCTCTGGGGCAGTCATGTTGCTGTCCATCACAGTGGCAGAGATGGCTGCTCTGTTTTCTGTCCCCATTACACTGCTCAATTAACAATTGCTCAAATCAAACTCCAACTATAATTTTAGGGTCCAAGAGTATGTTGTCCATAAATAAACAACCAAGCTCTGGGGGTGGAGCTTTCTGGAAAGTTGTGGGCTTCAAGCTAGTATGACAATGTGAAGAGAAGTGATAGGATGCACGGTTCTGGGGAGCAGCTAGTATCAACTGGCTTCCCTGCTGTACATACAAACTGCCGATAGCTCTAGTGCAGGGGACTGTGGGTGAGCAGATGCCTTGATTCTTGCAGCACCCACTGAGCTTGTTGTCTATCTGGAGAAGTGGCTGGAGGAAAAAGCAACTGGAGGAGAGAATTATCAGTCATAGGGAGATTTACGTATTGGTTGCATTCTTTGATTTTCTTGCAACAACTCAAACGTCAGTGATCTGTTGACATGTTGGTGACACTGCAGTGAGGAGTGAGAATATGCCTGTCTTTCTGGGGACATGTAGACATGATGAAAGAGGTGTCAAAGGGAAGGAGGTGGGAAAGAGTAGCAGCCCACAAATGCATGCTCTGTGTGCCATGGGTAGATAGCGGCAGGTCTGAGCAACCAGAGTCCTACATCCTCCAGGATAACCTATCTCATGTCCTCCACAAATACAGGAGCAGCTGAGCCTCCTTCTCTGCCCTTTTCCATCACTGTTCCCATCCAACACTTTGGACATAAGTATTTAAATAACTTCATTTCTTCTCGATGCACTCAGCAACTTATCCTAAAACACTTTCAGACTTTAGTCCATTGCTCCTGTTAATTTACACACATATTAAAATCACAGCCTAAAAAGACCTAGCTTTGAACATATAGATCTAATCTCAGATTTTGAGATTATCAAAATACAGAGTTATCTTATGCCGCGTTACAAATTACTCCACAACATTGTGGTGTAAAGCGACAACCTTTTGTTTGCTCACCATTCTGGGAGCATTAGGCTAGGAGCTTAAGCAGGGCTCAGAGAAGCATTTCTCTGCTCCCTATGGTGTCACCTGGGGTCATTCACTCATCTGTGTTCATGAGTGGCTAACCTAGGCTGGCCAGTCCAAAAAGGTTTGACATGCATATCTGGCTCTTCGTGTTCTTGAATGCGGCCTCTTTCTTCTTGCATGGCTAAGAGATATTAAGACTCTCAGCCAATCCAGTAGCTCCTCTGGGGCAGTCATGCTGCCATCCTTCATAGCGGCAGAGAAGGCCACTCTGTTATGAAAGTCTCAGAGTAGTCAGATTTTGCTCCAGCTGTCCACTGCTGGTAACAGGACAATGATTTATGATAATTTATCATACTATTGAGGTCTCCTATATGGTTGCTGTCAGGTATCAACTGGGGTATAGTTATCCTAAGGCTTAGCTGATCTGGATGTCCAAAAGCTTGGGCCCAGGACTGGCCATTGATGTTGATTGTTTCTGGGAGCACAGCTGTAAGCATCACCGGGAGCACCTACACCTGGCCTCTCTATGTGACTTTGACTTCACACATCATGGCAGCTAGGTGCTAAGAGGGAGTATCCCAAGAGTGTGTGTCTCAAAAAGCTCAGACAAGAGATTTCTAGGCTTCCTATGACCTGAATTCAAAGTGACACAGCATCACCCCGGCCACTATCTATTAATCAAGAGCAAGTGACGGGCCAAGTCCAGATTTTAGCAAAGGGAACTCCCAAAGGCATGCATAATAGAAGGGATGGCTGGTGGCATAAAGGAACATCTTTGGCTACTGGCATCACAGACTTTGTATTTTATTTTATTTTAAGTTCTGGAATAGATGTGCAGGATGTGCAGGTTTGTTACATAGGTAAATGTATGCCATAGTGGTTTGCTGCACCTACCAACCCATCACCTAGGTATGAAGTCCAGCATGCATTAGCTATTTTTCCTAACGCTTTTATACTGCTGATGGAAATGTAAATTAATTCAACCACTGTGGAAGACAGTGTTGTGATTCCTCAAAGATTTAGAACAGGAAATACCATTTGATGTAGCAATTCCATTACTGGGTATATACCTAAATGAATATAATTTGTTATAAAGATACATGCACACGTGTATTCAATAAATGCAGCACCATTCACAAAAGCAAAAACATAGAATCAACCCAAATGTCCATCAATGATAGACTGGATAAAGAAAATATGGTACCTATGCCCTATGGAATACTATGCAGCCATCAAAAGGAATGAGACCATGTCTTTGCAGGGACATGGATGAAGTTGGAAGCCATTATCTTCAGCAAACTAACACAGATTTCTTACATGGTGGCTTGCTTTCTACAGGCAGGACTCTAAGAAGACAGAGACACAAGCTGCAGATATCTTAAGGTCTGGCTCCTAAAGCCACACAGCATCACTTCCACTGCATTCTACTAGACAGTCAGTCAGACAGTCCATATTCAAGGGAAGGAAAGATAGACCTCACCACTCCAGGGGAAGAGTGGCAAATCTTTAATCCTTGACATCCTGCTAAAACAATTATATATACTGTATATATTGAAACACAGATGTTTCAGGCATTCTCATATAAGTTCTTTAATTGAAATAAAAATTGACATATGATAAAAAATATGTATTTTTTTCTATTAAAAACACTAATACTGACCTAAGCCCCTAGGTCTTCTTCATGAAAGATTCCTGGCCACTAGAAATTTTCTGAGTAAATTTTCCAAGTTTTGATTTTGAAGAACTGAGGACCTAATAAACAGAAAATCATTTTGAACTCTTTGCTAATGAACACATAGAATATGACGTTTTATTTGCCTTTCAATATATTGACCAAATGCCTCAACTAATCTTGAGAGCAGTAAACATCCTATAAGTAAAAGGAACATGAGTATGAACTAAACAATTCTGAACTGATTGCTGTCCTTAGAAATGTAAGATTTAAGTTTTGATGATTTTTACCCAGGTATCTTTTCTTTCTATTTATGCTCTTTAATAAGACATTTAACACTTCTAAGATAAACTAAAATATCTTTTCTAACGTAAAATCTCACAGAACCTGAAAACCGTATCACTATTAGGGATTTTATTTTCTCTATAGGTATCCAAAATATGCCCCAACACATATTTTCTGAAACAAAGTGATGGGATGGGGGCACAAAGTCAGATGACAAGTAGCTGTAAAGTCAGATTCATTAACTGTCAATATATTTGTTGAACATTTAATAAGTACTGAATGTTTTGTTAAAAGTTAGAAATAGTAAAATCAGAATACAATCTGCCATTTTATTATGATTTTATTTTTTATATTTAATATTTTTAATCCATGTATAATATATATCTGCAAGTATGAAAATATGTAACTTTCACTTCTAATGTGAAACCCTGCAATTATTGGCTCAGTAGTTATAAAATAGGACTCTGATTCTGAGCTTCATGATTCTACTCCAGTATTCTCTGTTTTCTTTCACTCTTTCAGTTACTGTAGCTTTAAAATATGTTTCTGCTTGATTTTTTGTCACTTTAATATGTTGTTGTCATTTTAATATGTAATACGGTAATAGAGGGCACTATTGTTAAAATTTGGGCTTTGAGGTCAGCCTGTCTGGATTTGAATCTAGGTCCCATCACTTACCTGTGTTTCCTTGGAGCTGTTACTTCATCTTTCCTTATCTGAGTTTAATCATATAAAAGTGGTAATTATAATAATATTCACACCCAATCATTTAATAAAAATGTGTTTGCATTGATTAGAAAATGGTAGGTGCTGTAAAAATGGAACCAAAAATAGCCTAATACAGTTGAAGTTAATGTTTGGTTCCTATGAGGTCAATTGGTATTTGATTTGGTATGATACCATTCTACAGGATTACTCAGGCTGTACTCTTCAGGTGAAGGGGAGAGAACTCAGATGATCTTGGGTGAGAGGATTTATACACTAGATCTTACAGTGATGCTTATCATCCCACTCACCTCTCATTGGATAGAATGTGATCACTTGCTCACATCTAACTACACAGAAGCCTGGGAAATGCCATCCAGCTGAGTTTCCAGGAGATAGAAAGGATTTAGTGAACTACTAGCTAGTATCTGCAACATTATACAAAATTTCTATCAAAATGTCTGACACAAAAGTACATAATAAATATTAACCATTATGATTATTATTGTAGACATGCATATATGATCCAGCACTCAGCCCTAGACCATTAAATGGATGAAAACAATAAAATGTGGCAGGTGATGTTATGTGGGAATATAGCATAATAAACAGACCCATGACCAAGTCCAGGAGAGTCGAGAATGATTACATTCCAATTAAGTAGCATTTAAAGGTATACTGGAAGAATGTCATACTGAAAGTAGAATTTGGTCTCTTAAAAGGAAGGGGAAGAGAGTTTCAGGCAGTGAGGTCAAAGTTCTAGAAATGAGAGAGATGAGACAGATTTGAAGACATTAGATAAGTTAGATGTAGCTCTACTTGTATATGGAAGTAGAGAATTGGCTAAGGAGAAAGTTGAATCTAGAGTTGAAAGAAAGGAGGCAGGTCATGAAGGGTCTTAGAACACCCTAAAGTTGCCTTGACATTATCTTGAAATCAATGGGAAGTTAGTTGAGACTGAAGGAGAGTGGAAGCTTTGAGAAGGAATGGATAATGACAACCAGAAATAGGTTGTGAGATAAAGACTGAGTTCCAAATTTGATAGTATTTTAAGAGTGAGAACTGACAAATGATAGAAAATCACTGTAGGTTCTGAGGCATGGTGTGGTGAAAACAATGGCTTTTTCATGATGAGAAGTAATTATCTTAGCCATTGAATGAATGAGGAGTAAAACTAAGCACATTAGCTAAGAAGCCGTTAGAGTAGTCCAAGCGCATTTTTTTGAAAGCCTTGACTGTGATAATAGAAGATGGAATGAAAGGAAAGAAATGGAAGACCATTTCAAATAAAAATAACTGCAAGACCAAATCCTTCATTCAAAATTATTATATCAAAAAGTATAATTAAAAAATCTAAAGGAAAGAATCAACCATCGATTTTATAATTGATATCTCAAGAACAAATTCACTCCATAATAATTCCTTTAGCCTCTACCATGTGCCTGGCAAAGTGTAGGCACTTGGAATTGAAAAAAATAATCAAATCATATCCCCCAAGAGTCCAAAGTCTAGTGGGAAAATCACATGAATGCATAATTAGGATACAATTTGGCAAATGCTGGAGCGACATTCCATAAGAACACCAGAGAGTAGGGCTTTTTCTTCAATGTCATATTGAGAAATGTTTTGTAACATAGAGCAGGGACCCCAACCCCTGGACAGCAGACTGGTACTGGTCTGTGGCCTGTTAGTAACTGGGCCGCATAGCGGAGGTGAGCATTACTATCTTAGCTCCTCCTCCTGTCAGATCAGTGGGCGGCAGTAGATTCTCACAGGAGTGCAAACCCTATTGTGATCTTTGCATGCAAGGGATCTAGGTTGCAAGCTCCTTATAGGAATCTAATGCTTGATGACCTCAGGAGGAGCAATTTCATCCTGAAACCCACCCCGCCTCCACACCCACATCAGCCCTTGTCTAGGGAAAAAATTGTCTTCCATGAAACTGGCCCCTGGTGCCAAAAAGGTTGGGGACCGCTGATATAGGGAACCTGTGTTCTGTGTTTTGAATTAGGACTTCATAAGGCAGAGGAGAGGAAGGAAAGGATATTCCAGGAAGAGCAAACAGAATGTTCAAATGCTCAGAGATGAAGTGGAAATTAGTACTAAAGGATTTACAGCCTGCTTAGGAAGGACTTCGCACTTCTCAGCAACCATTTGAAATTAGACACCACAATGTGACTTTCTTTGGCCAATGATTCAAAATGGCCACTTCAAGGCAGAAGACGTTCAAAGCTCATCCTTGATTCACTACATGCCCTTCCCTCTTCTCTGAGGACAGGGCAGGTAGTGGAGGCTCCGTACCCTGGATCTCAGGGTGAGAAATATATAAGCACAGCCTCCTGAAGTTGCAAGACAGACATATAGAACCAGTGAAAATAAATTTGTGTTGTGAGATTTGAGAAATTTCTTCTTGCCACAGCATCGACCCAGTCATTCTGGACTAACACAGAAAATGGAAACTTGAAGGGAAGTACTATGAGACCATAATCCCAAACTCTATGACAATGGCTTAGTGTTCAGGCAGCAAGTGACATGGAAGCTATCACTGAAGGCAAACAAGGTGATGACCAACGCAATGCCACAGCGAAACCTTTAGTGAAATTGTCTCAAAAACCGCACAGTAGTCTGGGTAACAGATTATGTACCTAATGCATTGGTAGCTTTAAGGGAAGAGATTGGAAACTGCTAGTATGTAGCAGCTGGTGGCTGCTTTGGAAGGTACAGTACAAAAAAAAAAAAAAAAAAAAAAGGGATAAGCCCAGAGAACAAATGAGAAATCTGCAATAAGGTGAAAGGAAATAGAGAGAGTCCATAAATTAGAGAACATTTAGAATTTGAAGTAGCATCTGTGTTTAATTCCTTAACAGCAAAAGATAAAACTAAAAACTCTTCAAGAAACAAAGGCAAGAACATGCAGCCTTTTCACAAAGGTAAATTTGGAGTATGGCCTTCACACCTACTGTTAAAATCACTGAAAGAATTAAGGAGTCTCAGATCAAAGGTCTCACCAAGGATGTGGCGTCCATTAAATCCACTCAATTGAACAAAAAGGAGACTAAGTATGTAATTCTTCTGCTAAAGCTTGGTGGGCTCAGCAGAACTTCAATGAAGCAGGAAGCGAAAAGTATGGGCATGAGAAAGCCAAAGAATGTCAGAATTTTGTCTCAAAAAGGATTATGGGTGAGACTATTTGAAAATAGAGCTCACTGTCAAGTATATAGGAAGCCAACTTAATTTGTAAGGGAGTTATACTACCAAAAGGATCATCAACTTGCATTAAAATGGATTGACTGTTTGAAACTCCAAATGACCCAGGGACCTCCCATTGACACAACTGTCTGCAGGCAGGAAATGTGTCAAGAAGACTGCTCAGTTTTCAGGTGGGCATATTCCTCGGATACCCACTTTGGATTTGAAGGAGGGTAATGGAGAGGAAGACTCTCCCAGAGGGCAGAACTAGGAACCACAGTGATCCAAGGACAAGGAGGTTACTTCCAAGAAGTGAAAACAGTGCCTAATTAAAGGTCGTCCTCCTGGAATCCCAGCACTTTGGGAGACCAAGGTAGGCAGATCACTTGAGCTCAGGAGTTCAGGATCAGCCTGGGCAATGTGGTGGAACCCTGTCTCTACCAAGAATACAAAAGTTAGTTGGGTATGGTGGTGCGTGCCTATAGTCCCAGCTACTTGGGAGGCTGAGATGGGAGGATAGCTTGAGCAACAGAAGTCAAGGCTTCAGTGAGCGGAGATCGTGTCACTGCACTCCAGCCTGGGTAACAGAGTGAAACCCCGCCTCAAAAAATAAAAATAAAAAAGTAAAGGTAATTCTCAAAATACTTGAGAAATGAGAATTTAGAGTTGCTACAGCCAGCCCTCTGTCTGCTGTGTGTGCCCCCATTCTTCTGTCTGAATGTGAGTCTTTAGTACGGTGGTCCTTTGTTTGCTCCATTTTGGGGTCCTGAGCATGTGGGGAGCATAACTAGCACTGGACTTACAGACTACTGCACGTCCACCCCTGCTGTGAAGACTTCTCATCCTTCCTGTCACCCAGAGATCCTGTACTTTGAGCTACATGCTGTGACCGAATGGCAATTTTGGGTTGTCTCACCTGGGAAAAAAAAGGGTGAGGGTATTTTGCACGTACCAAGGAGAGTGTACTAAATATTTCAGAACCAGATGGGTCCTTAATGCTCTTCACTCGTGTTTCCGGGTCCCCTTCATCCAGGCACGTGATACCATGGCATTGCTGCACCCCTTCACATTATTACTTGTTTTGGCCATTAGGATGTGAGCAAAAGTGATGTGTGTCACTTTTGGTTAGAAACCAAAAAAAAAATTTCTACTTTCTGGGCAAAGCCAGTGTATGATTCGCCATGTTCTCTCCCTTCATGACCATGATCTGCAATATTTCAGATTGTCTTGCTTGGGCGGGCTGGGCCCCGGAGTGAGAACAGAGTAGAACAGAGCCCCCTGCTGACTCCAGATGGAAGTACAGCATGACCGAAATACACCTTCCTCATCGGAAGCCTCTCTGCAGCTTGGGGGTTGTTTTTTGCTACAATTTAATAAGAATCCATCCGGAAGGACATGTACACTAAAATGAACTTCGTAAGGTGCAAGCACCAGGTATTAAAATTTACAAGCATGGAAAGGGAGAAAATAGTCCAAAGAGAATAATTTGTGGACATCAAATATCAACTAGCCCAGATCAAAGGCCTCCCTAAGGTGGAGCCTAAACTTGAATCTTTCAACTAATTAAAATGGACATCTATCAAAATAATACATATTTCAAGAATAACTAGACTTTTAGGAGTCTCAAATGTGCATAAATTTAAACATATTATGATATTTGCAGTGCTTTAATAGTCCTATTGTATAATAGAGTATCTTTAAGGTAAGAAAAATATTTTAGTTGCTTCCCAGTAAAAAAGGAAGTAAAACTCAAATACATTAAATCCATGATTATATAATTAATACCATTAAATGCTCAATGTAAAAAAAATGCTACTTTTATCTGCCATATTATATGATCTTTTTAACTCTTCAGAGATCTTTAGTAAAGTGCTTGCTGATGTTGATTTAAAACATGATTTGGGCTCTGAGGACAAACCAGAACACTAGTTTGGTGATATTACATATTTCAGATTTGATGTCCTGACACTCTGGAAATACTCTGAATTTATAAAAGCAGGTTGTTATGTCTAAGATTTGGCATTATCTGTGAAAAGGGAAGGGAATTTTTTCAGTTTAAGGAGGAAATACCATAATCAGTGTCCTGGAGAACAGCTATTTAAATTGAGTGCTTTATTATGAAATCATGAGTATTTAGCAGAATTATATCCAGGTAGCTTTTTTATGTTCCTTTCCACCAGGCAGAAATTCCTTCTCCATGGGAAAATTGAAAATAGGGTATTGACAAATCGTGGAAATAATGAAGAATTCTGTGTAACACTGTGAGTTTTTTTTCTGGGGGGGGGGGGTGGCGAGTGAGGAGGCAGGGGATCTTTGGTTTATTATCTCAGAAAATGGGTCAAGGCACAGGCGGGATCTGTGCTTCCTTTCACTTTCTTTAAATCCTGGGCTTTCTGGGAGGCTTAAGAAATTTGTCTTTATGTTCCAACTTTGCTATTTTTAGGTGAGAAATGCTGCAGAAAAATGCTTATTTGCTTTTTTTTGTTTATTTTTTTACATTGCTCAAAATCTTCACTTTGGCTCATAATGTCTTATGCACACTTTTGTCTTATTGTACTACACCTTTTAAACTCCCAATTTACCAGTGAATATGTTGTTCTTGATTCTTTCACTCATAAGTGAACATCAGAATGCTCACAAAGTGGGGGGCCCGCAGGGGAGCCGCTGTGACCATAACCCCGATGAAACACAAAGCAGGAGGAAATTGACAATGTATGTGTGTGAGTGTACGTGTCTGTGTGCCTGTGTGTGTACGTGTCTGAGAGACAGGCAATACTCCCACTTTAATAAAGTCAAGAGAGGCAGAGTGGTGATTTCTATTGAGGAACCCAGAAGCAGCTCTGGAAAAAAAGTCATATCAAGCCTAATGCTCTGCAAATGTAGACAACTGGCCTCTTTTTTTTCTAAGGACAGTACAGTATGACATTTAGAGCTAAAATTGTAAAATTATGAAAAACATTTTTACATGCTTGGCACACAGTAAGTGTTCAATAACTATTTCCAATTTATAATAATTATTACTGTAGCACATATTTCATTTATGTGAATACACACAGTGATAATGGAGACTCTGGGATTCCGCTACGCAACCCTAGCCCCATCCTCCCCTCACACATATACACACCCCAGGGAAATCATTATGGATGAAGTAATCTGGACTGGATGCTTGGCCAATTAGTGAGTTCTGGATTGTCAGTCCTTGATGTTTTCTACACGCAAGTAGAACGGAGATAGTCATTCACTAGGTGGAAAGAAGGATACAAGGGGATTTGATGCGGGAGAAGAGGACTCTGCCTTAAGCTGTCACAGAGGGCTGACAAGGCAGAGAATAATGCAACATGAGGCGGGACAGCCACTGAGGTTGCCTGCCGGGAGCTAGAGACATTCAGCCTTAAGCTGGCTAGTGACAGGCATCAGACAATGATCAGCGTGTCACAAAAGCTGCCACAGACTGGTCAGACTCTGCCAGGAACCCTGGAATTCCCTAGGACACTGGGGATGGGAGCAACGGCGAAGTCAGTCTGAATTCAGGGAGATAAAATACTGAGTTTATATAAGAAAGATCTTTTCATTCCAGGGGACAAGTGGAGCCAAGACGATGTCAGAAAGAAAGGCTGATGGTGGTCAAACTAAATGACTAAGATCTAGGGAGACCTGAGGTTCCTTTCCGATCTGGAAAAGACGTTAACTCAAATCTAACACCTGGTACCTCACAGATGCCTGAATGTATTTAGCCACAAGTGTCTTTGTTGTGCTTCTGTTTCCCCCAATTCAGTTTCTATGACTTAGTGACTCAGGCTTTTAAACCTTCAGAATGATGATAGATGGGATAGTTGGGTCAGAAGAAACCAAAGCTTTTTCACACCTCTCCCTAGTTCCATCCCATCCCTCTGCCTCCTTTGGACTTTCTGCCATGCCATTCTTTGGCCAGTGTGGGGAAGGCGATACCTCAGTTCCAAATTTCCTTTCCTTTCCTTTCCAATTGAGAGTTCATTCAATACCTGGTATGTTTTAGGTGGCTGGGGTGCTTGATGCTAATATGCTCATACAGTAACTCCTAGGCAAGATGCTAGTGCTTTAATAGCAATTTCGGGGGACAGCGCCTTCCCCCCCTCGATAAATTCAATTATGGGTGTTAGATATTTGGGGACAGTTATTTATTTTAATGTTCCATAAATATCAACATGCAGCCGTCTGGCTACTCCACCCGCCATAGCCGTAGAGATATGCTTCATGGCTTTGTTCTGAAGTTCCCCAATTGATCTTCCAAACTCGTTCTGGACGTTCATCTTTTTGGGGATTGATGATCAGGGCTTTACGTGAGTCTCTTGGATATTGCCATAAACCCTGTACATTTAGACTGTAGTCTTCAGCTCAGATGGTTTTCCACAGATGCCATTCTGGTGTTAAAGTAATCCATGGAAACATATGCAAAGTAAGTGAAGCCAACCAAAACGTTATTTTTTTAACTGACAGGTGAAAAAACAGGAAATAATCTTAAAAGTCTAAATTAGTATTTTAATACCACGTACTGTTTCGTTTTGTCAGGATAAAGTCCAACTAGCTTGGCACAGCCCATTTAAGGCTCTTAACAATATTGCCTACATATTCCCCGGGGCATTTTTTCCAACCGGCTTCTTCAGTCCAGGTCCACCCCACTCCTCACCATTCCTCAAATGTGAATGTCCCTTTACAAGCCATTCTGGGCCTTGGCCATGCTATCTCTGTCCCTAGAATAAACTTTGCTCTTTTTTTTTTCCCTAAGAAATTCCTACTTCTTCTCTAGATTTAAAACTAATGTCTCCTCTTTACAGGCTTTGCTTGCTCTGCTTGAGTTGTTCTTTCACCCAAACTTCCACTGTCTTCATTCCTAACTTGATTCCATTATTTACCAAAACGTATTGTGGGTATCTATTTACATGAACGTCTATCCCGTGTGCTCCCAGTGAGAAGGGACTCTGTTTTATTCATTTTTTGTGGCTTTAGCACTTAACAGTGTTGTTTGCCCTAGAAAAGAAACTTAATAAATGTTTGGGGTATGAATGACTAAAAATAAGTCCACAAAAGTACAATGCAGTCTTGTAACAGGAAGCATTTGTCTTGACACATGGGATAAGGTACAACACAGGACATGAGAAAGAAAAAGAGAAATAGAATAATTCTTTTGTAAAATATCCTTGTTAAATAAGCCACAGGGTATTTAAAACTGTGAAACATTAGACACATTTTATTTAAAAAAAAAAAAAAAAAAAAAAAACAACCCTTTACTATAAATTAGTACTTGCCTCTTGAATAAGAAACACAATTCCAGCCGGGTGCGGTGGCTCATGTCTGTAATCCCAGCACTTTGGGTAGGTTAAGGCGGGTGGATCACCTGAGGTCAGGAGTTTGAGATCAGCCTGGCCAACATGGTGAAACCCTGTCTCTACTAAAAAAGTACAAAAATTAGCCAGGCGTGGTGGGGCATGCCTGTACTCCCAGCTACTCTGGAGGCTGACACAGGAGAATCTCTTGAACCCAGGAGGCAGAGGTTGCGGTGAGCTGAGATTGCGCCACTGCTCTCTAGCCTGAGCAACAAAAGCAAGACTCCATTTAAAAAAAAAGAAAAGAAAAAAGAAAGTAACACAACACAATTCCTAAAATATGACTATCAATTATTGAGCAATCAGAATTTTAAAATTACATTTAACCCACAAGCTGGGAGATGCCTAAGTAGGTGGAATTCGTTGGGTTCTGAATAAAATTGGCATGCCCTTGTGTTCTGACATTAAGGTGCTGAAATGTGCTGTCAGGTATTAACATGTTTGTGGATGGTAACTTGGCTTAGCAGGATAGAAACTCCAGTCTAAGTTTTATGATTACATTTTCATTACAAAACACAGATCTATATCTAAGGCAGCTTATTGCCTGAAGTGATTAGTCAGATGCTGGTACAATACTTGAGTGCTGTTATTCCTGTTCAATTGTAACAGTGGAGTTTGCTTGAGTATCCATTTGGTAAACAGTTTAGCCTCTGTCCACAATCCCAAAGTGACAAGTGAATGCCAGTAAGAATCAGTTAAACCAGATGTTGTGTATTGTAGAATTAAAAAGCCATTTAACTGTTGTACAACTTTTAAAAGGTTTTTTTTTAGTGTGCAGTATATATAAACTCCAACATATAATAGTTTATATTCAAGTCAAGAGTATTGTTTTGCTATCCTTTATATGTTGAATTGATCACTCCTGCTCCTTGCAAACTCTTTTTAAAAAATTTAAAACCATTTATATTAAAAAATTTAGGTCAGATCTGTAAATTTTAAGTAATAATTATGGTGATAAGAATATTTCAATCATCCTTAATTTAATTGATGAAAATACTTTAATGAACGATAAAAAGGGGGCTGGGCATAGTGGTTCGTGCCTATAATCCTAGCGCTTTGGGAGGCTGAGGTGGATGCATCACTTGAGGCCAGGATTTTGAGGCCAGTCTGGGAAACATGGTGAAAACCTGGCTCTACAAAAAATACAAAAATTAGTCAGATGCGGTGGCCTGCGCCTGTAATCCCAGCTACTTGGGAGGCTGAGGCATGAGAATTGCTTGAACCAGGAAGATGGAGGTTGCAGTGAGCCAAGATTGTGCCACTGCACTCCAGCCTAGGCAGCAGAGTGGGACTCTCAAAAAAAAAAAAAAAAAAAAGAAAAGAAAAAAAGAAAGAAAGAAAGAAAAGAAAAGAAAGGAAAAAAAAGGAAAAATGTGTTAAAATTTCAATATACACTTCTTATCCCCCCTCCAACAACAACAATAAAAAAAGCCCAAATAGCAGGGGATTAAAAAAAAGATAGTGGAATTATAAAAACAGTGCAAACAGGGCAAAGACTTCTGAAAGTCCTCAGAGTCACTGACAAATGCCTGCACTCATTTCCACCAGGTGATTTTCGAAGTGAATTATCAAGGAAGGCCACCCTGGTTCTTGAAATGTAGCTTGATAAAACAGCACATTTATCTTTCTCTAGTGTGATCATTGCACTATTGATTTGACTACTTTCTGTTTGAATGTTCCTTTAGATCACACAGTCCGCTGAATTTTCACATCAGAATATTTATCTCAGAATGGCTCAGAACATTAAATGAACAATTTTCAATCCAGATTATTTTCTCTATACTACAAAAATGTAATTTGGCAAAGACAGACAAGCTCAGTTAATTTCTAATGCATAATTTCTCCCACTGTCTCAGTCTTCAATATGGAAAGAAACACTTTATGTATTTGTAGACCAAGGTTATATGTTTATAGGAAAGAAAAAAAAATTCCTTCTCTTATGCCAAGATTGAGTTGCAACTGCCAATTAGAGACCAAGTTGGTAGAGCACTCCTCTGGGTCTGTTAATGCCTATTGACCACCGTTCATTGCAGTAGATTGTAATTATTAGTGCTGTAAGCATGAATACGAAAATAAGGGGGTTGCACTAGGCGTTCTCTGAGGTCCCTTCCAGCATTAGAATTTTAAAAGCTGGTGAGCCTGACATTGCTAATGTGTTTCTGAATGTACACAATTTATGCCTAGAGACGAGTTGTTCATTTGAAAGATGAATGTATTAGTTTAGCTCAGAAATACAAGCTTAAATAAAAAGTGCTTGTTAAACACTAATAATAATAAATATGTCATTTTACAGTGTTTCACCTTTTACAATGGTGTGTTTAATTCACAATCACATTATGAAGAAGTTCTATGACTAGGATTTTCTCACATCTTTGGCAAATTTGTGCAAAATTTGATATTACTGAACCATTCTTGGTTTTCTTACTTTGCCACAGATGCTAAGGCGTCTCCATCAGGACTGGGGCGTCCAGGGAATGGAGGACAGACGGAGACCTGTATTCACCTAAGCCTGGAAGCTCCATGAAGGCAAGGACTGTCTCTTATTTATCTTTATACCCTTAACATCTGATCCAGTGCCTCATTAACATTATACTCCAGTAAAGGAAAACAAACCATACACGTATATGTAATATTTCAAGAAGTGGTAATCACGATGAAGAAAAGTAAAGAAGACTAAGGGAGGGTCGTGGCAGGATATTTTAGATAGAGAAGGAATCTTTGAGGGAGTGCCCTTTGGGAGAGCAGAATAAGAAGTTATATTTAGGGAACTGTTTTTCAGACACAGGGAAGAAAATGACACAAGGACCCCAAGGCCAGAGTGTGATCAGCGTGTTTGAAGGACAGCAATGATTTCCTGTGGCTAAAGTGGGAAGAGAGAGGTAGAGTTTTAAGAGATGACATCATTGAGATATTGGTTTGAAGGTAACTTATTTTGGTCATTGATTAGGCAAGGAAAACAGTAGTTAAAGCCACTTTCATATATAACTATGAAGGATAAAAAATGTATTAAAAACAAGTACAATTGGGTATCTTGTCACTAGTTTGACTTAGGAACTCTACTTCTTTAAATCTCTAGGGTTTTTGCATGTTTTTTCTGCCCCCCGAAGCTTGGAACTTACCCAATTCATGGTTTTCTAATAATAATTTACCTTTTCCACAAACCCACACTACTCACTCTGAGAATTAAGTTTCCAAAACCTAACCTTTCAAGTTCCTGTTTTCTTCCTTTTTTTCTCACCAATAGCTCTGGACTTCCTTTTAAAGATGGTGCAGTGGGCCAGGCATGGTGGCTTATGCCTGTAACCCCAGCACTTTGGGAGACCAAAGAGGGAGGCTCACTTGAGGTCAGGAGGTTGAGGTTGCAGTGAGCTATGATTACACCACCACACTCCAGCCTGGGTAACAGAGCAAGACCCTGTCTCTAAAAACAGTAATAATAATAATAACATTAATAAAATAAAATAAAGATGGTTCACTGAAGAAGGCCTCTGGATGCAAGCCAACACTCTCCAAACGACATTTTGCTGAATACCATTTCTGAAATAGTTAATAAGTGTAATGTAGTCAAATGAATTTCTGAAACATTATATGCTCGATTTCTTTTCAAAATTCTACAAAGCATATAGACAAATTATAAACTCTTAGTCTTTCGGTTTATAAAAAACAAACCCAGCATTTTCTAAATATGTTTTACCCTGATGCTTTGACTTTTCCCTGAAAATTCATTAATAGTATATGCTCCAGCTATCCCTGAGCCCAAATTAATGCCACCTCCGACCTATTCTCAATGCTATCTCTCGGTGCTCAGTTGCGTTCCATCCACCTATCTGTGCACTTATTTATTTTTGTAATTGGACTAGGCATCAGGAATGAAACATGGACAAATACATAGTCTTTATCTTGAAGTCCTCCACTCTAATGAAGGAGACAGCCACATAAAGAGAGAATTCAAAGTTAATATGATAAATGCAGTGGCAGGGATATGCATGGATTATTAAAGAAGCTCAGAGTAGAGGGTATTTAATAATACAAACTATTGTCTAAACGGCCAGACTCCTTTTATGTTAAAGTCATATAACAAAAGATTAGAAGTGTGTCCCAAAACAAACAACAGCAACAGGTTTCTCTACAATCATATTGGATTTTTACTTCATTTGAAAATATTTTAACCATAAAAAAAATGACTTTTGGTACATTTTAGAACTTTGCCTCTCATGGTAATCCTACGCAAAGTCAGAAGGGAAAATATGGTGCCAGAGTGCCCTTCTAGAAATTCCAGGATGACACTGAAAAGCAATTTCAGATTCAATTTAGACAAAGGTCCTGATCAGCATGCTGCCAAGAGGAAGAACACAGTGGGCTCCGACTCCACCCCAGACTACCTTTCTGAGGTTCCTGTGTGACTCATTGGTCCCCATGCTAATTCTAAGGAGTTTGCTTATTACAGTATAAAATAATCCTTCCAGAGAACACTTTTTTTTAACTATTCACTTGAGTTGTTGAATGCTTAAATACCTGCCCTGATGACATATGTTTTATTTTTAGTGTATGATAAATGCAGCATTCTGTTTGATTTTAACATCATATACAATGGCTAGAAAAAAAAGGAAGTCAGAATGTGGCAAAAACTAAGTGAAACTTTGCTAAGAAGACAGATTATCTTTCTAATATAAGCCTAATACATTTTTAGTAATTGTGGGATGTGTGAATTGTCTTCTGCCTTAGAGAGGCATAGATAACATTGCATTCTGCAAGGATGTGTTCTTTCCTCGAAATATCCCAGAAGAGAGGATTATAATATGAATACAATGTCTTTTCTGAGTAAAATAAAAGAAAATGAAGCTAACATTCTAGAGAGAAGCTCCTGGATGAAGGCTATTTCTCAAGAGGGTCAATGCCCTTATACCTGTTGGCCAAATCTCAATGTACAAATATGACGGTCAGGGCATTTGTTTTTTGGATCCTATTTCAGTGGAGTGGGTGAGAGAGGATGGTATTGTCTCTGATTTACCAGAGTTTAAGTATATGTAGGAAAAGTTTACAGGTACTCGAAAATACTAATATTTTTGGCCAAAATCTTGTAAGATAATCTATCTGCATGTTTCAACTTTTGTCTTCTCAATCAATTCACGGTCCAAAGCTGAAACTACAGTGGAGAATTTTAGCACCTTTAAGCACGCTTTGAACCATTAATTTAAAGCAAAAAAACTAATTAGAAAAATAATAATTGAGTAAAGTTCTTTTTAAATTTTTGGTTTGACATAGCCAGACAACTTATTCAACTCTTCATTTCACTTTGTAGTGAAATGAAGCCACAAGAAGGCTGGAAAGAGATAACCTGATAAATACATTTATGTGATAAGCAATGAAATCAAATGTTCTTAAGAAAACAGTGTTCCGGCTTTTTAGAATACAGATTCTCAACCTTGACACTATTGGCATTTAGAGCCAGATAATTCTTTCTTGTAGGGGGATGGGGCAGTTGAGGCAACTGTCCAGTGCATTGTAGAATATTTTGCAACATCCCTGGCCTCTACCCACTAGATGCCAGTAACAATCTACCCCTTTCTTCCCAGTCGTGAAAACCAAAATGTCTGCAGACATTGTCAAATGTCCCCTGGGCCAGCGAAATTGCCTCTGGTTGAGAACCACAGCTTTAAAATATAGGTCAAGAAGATTGCAGGATTATTGTTAGTAATCCTCCTACGTGAGGGATGGTGGAAAGGGGGAAAATCCCCTTAAGGGCTAAAAGCTGCATACTGCAAGTCTTTGGTGGGTGCCATTCAGAGCTCAGATGCAAATGCACCTCTAGAGCTGAGCTGAGCAATTGTGTGGTACTGAAATCAAATCCTTCTTCCAGACTAGAGCTGTGGCATGGTGACGCAGAGAGTGGAAACATTGTTCTGTTGAAAGCCAAGAATGGTCATACAAAGTAGCAGCAATGCTTAGTATCTGCCTTCCGAGCAAGTTGGGCAATTGGTTGGTTGCTCCTACTGATGGCTATTATTAGGACCTCCAGGATGAACCAACAAGCCACACTCTATCAGAAAAAGATAAGAAAATCTCTGAACAGTCATGGGGTTGGTGCCCACTTGGCATACCCTCATGAAGGGTCTCATCTTCCCTGGCCAGGATTTCACCAACCTCTTGGCTAATCTCCTTTTGTAGGCCTGCTCCAGTCCAGGCTTCCTCTGCATAGCTGTCAGAATGTTCTTTCTAAAGGACAACCCTGGATTTATCTCTGCCCTGCTTAAAATGCTTTGATGTTTCCTTTGACATAAAGTTGAAGCTCCTTAGTACCGCCTAGATGTTGACTTCATCTTTTAACACCCTCTTTCACGCACATCAAATTCCAAACTCAGATGTGAAAATGTCCCTTCTCATCTCTCTCTTCTTGCTCATGCAGCCGTTTCCTGTCACTGCCACATTAGCCTAAGAGTCTAGTCTGTATTTTTACTGAAAAAAGTCAACAAAGAAGAAAGCCTTCTTGTTGTGCTTCTTCTCTTTGTCTCTCCCCTCCCGTCTTTTTCTTCCGCCCTTTCCTATTTTTAATTTCCAAATAAGCATTTATCTGTGTCATTATAACTCTCATTTAATGATTTTATAGCTTATGGTTCTTATATTATTTTCTATAACTCCTCTCCCTACCCTCAACTCTTAGCTCTCCTTGTACATCTCTGACTGTTCTTTCTTGACCCCTTCTGGTGATAACTCTTCTCCCTTCTTAAATGTCTTCACACAGCAGGGTTTCAACATTGATGCTTTTCTCTTTCCAAATGCTTGCTGGATAATTACTTCCATTGACTGGTTTGCCACTTTGGTGGTTAGTGACTCTCAAATGTGTACCTCCAGCCTTACTCAGCCCATTTTCTGAGCACCAGATCTGATACAGTTTGGATCTGTCTCTTCACCCAAATCTCATGTTCAATTGTAATTCCCAGTGTTGGAGGTAGGGGCTTGGAAAGGTGATTAAATCAAGGGGGTAGATTTTTCATAAATGGCTTAGTACCATCCCCTTGGTCATGTTCTTGCAATAGCGAGAGGGTTCTTGTGAGATCTAGTTGTTTAAAAGTGTTTCGCACCTCCCCCATCTCTCTCTTGCTCCTGCTTTCACCATGTGATGTGCCTACTCCCCTTTTGCCTTACGCCATGATTGGAAGCTTCCTGAGTCCTCCCCAGAAGCAGGTGCTGACTGCTATGCTGCCAGTACAGCCTGCAGAAATGTGAGCCAATTAAACCTATTTTCTTACAAATTACCTAGCCTATGGTATTTTTTTACAGCAATACAAGAATGGCCTAACATAAGACCCCTGTAATTTAATGTCTACAAAACAGTTTCCCTGGATGTCCCACTTATATCCCCAATTCCACATGCCTTCAACTTAGCTCATCTTTTCCCACAGACTTGGTCTTATTTGAAATGCCATACCATGCAAGCATTCTCATCAGAAACCTGGGATTTTCCCAAGACTGCTTCTTCATCTCTCACATGTAATTAGTGGCCAAATTCAGTTGATTCTATCTGCTCAAGATCTCCTGCAGCTTTCTTGTTGTTACCAACTACATTCAGACTCTGTTGTGTGGGATGTTTCAAGTATTTATCATTGATGTGCTCCCAGGCTTGTCCTATTTCAATCTATTCTCCTTGCTGCAGACAAAGCACTTCTGGTCATGTTCCTTTTCTGTCTAAAATCCTTCAAGGTCTTTCCCATCAAACAAGTTCAAGCTTCTTGCCATGGTAGACCAGGGAAATGGGAATATCATTATGTCTGGAGTACTGTTACACAAAATATCTATCTTAAGAGTCACCATTAAATGGCTATACCTCGGGTTGCCCAAAGGCCAGAAAATAAATTCAGAGCAAACAACACTGACATAGCACACACAGCCCCTAACTTCCTTTCCAGATTTATCAGTTCCCTTGAAGTTTCTTCTTCTCTGCATCTCACATTCTAGCTACATGAACTCCTTGCAGGTTCCCCTGAATGTACAATACTATCTCATGTCCCTGTGATTTTTCTATCTCTGGAATATCTTTTCCTCCCTTATTCTCCCAACTTTTTTGCTTTTAATGCCCTTCTCTCCTATGTTTCCTGGCAAACACATACTTTTCCTTTAAGACTCTGCTCAAATATAACCTTCTCTGTGAAATGTTGTCTGATTTCTTTCATCAGATATACTAAATTCCCCTCTCTTTTTCATCTGTACTGCACTCTGTAAAGGCAATATAATTGCATCTACAAATTTGAACTCAATTACGTGACTTTATTTACTTCCTCATTTACTAGATTGATAGGGTAAGTCGCTTTCAGAAAGAAACTATATTTTATTTATTACTAACACCTGCTATGGCACCCAGAGCACGGAGACATTCAGAAATATTTTTTTTAAATTAAAAAGTAGGCAAATGGATGAATTATAAGAATGTATCAGACATTTTTAAGGTTCATTACAGCTCTTCATTTCCTCATTTTAAAACAATTTCATAGCTTCCCTCTTAGTATTTATAGATAAGGAAAAAAAGGCAATTCGCTCAAGAGAGGTGATCCATTGACTTTGATTTAAAATAAACCGAATGAAGATGCATCACTTTAGTTCAGTGCGGACACATCCGAAGAGCAAGTGTTGGCAGGGACAAAGACATAATAAGCATAACATCACTGAGGGACAGAGAGACAAAGAAACTAGAAGGAAAAGGAGCTCAATGAGGAAAAGCATGGAGGCATGTACTTTCCAACCACTTCAAAATTTTGCCAGGAGAGGGCTATGGTCATTTTTCACTTCTCCATTCCTCCATAATTTTGGTCAAAGGGATAAGAAACCTGCGTATCTTATTCAAATTTGCTTTCTAAAATGACAGAATAAAGTAGAAAAATATCAAATTACCACTTTTCCTTATATCCTTTGAGGACTTCAAAAGAAGCAAAATCATAAAATCAACAAAAAGTCAAAGCAGAGGCTACTAGCTGCTGCAAGGAGAATGCCACTAAAGCATTCATAAAGTTTCTATTCATATTTCTATTGTAAGGATGACTATGAAATTTGCTTCCATGATATACTCTTTTGTAATTATAGGTATGAAAGTATCAATGACTGTAATTAAGGCAGAAGGCTTAATTTTAATCAAATCAATGTTTAGAGTTGATAATGGAAGTTTTCTCATGTCCCTAATGATTAAAATTCTGCCTCTCAATATGATTGGCACAAGAGCCAACCACTTGGATGACTGAATTAATTTTTATAACATCAATAATTACATATCATGGGGACATGACTAGTAGTTAGACATAAAGAGAAAAATCCTCAGATCATGAATCAGCAAAACGTTCTTAACGAAGGGAATTTTAGAATTTCTATCTTGGGGATAACTTTATACCTGAGGTGCTCTCAGTGACCTCTGCTCTGGCTTGCAGAGAGAGAGTGACTGGCGTGCTTCCTTCTGGGTCTGGATTCTCCACTTTGGGCCACATACACATGCCAATATTGGCAGAATTTGCATAGCAGAATGGTAACTAAGACAGGCAACGGTCTCTATACAGAAGGTGGGGAAAAGACGGAGAAACAGAGGACAAGGTCCAACTTTATCTGGGGCCAAACATCACATGGCTTTGGCAGAGTAAGGCCTGCTTTCCCTCTGCATTTTGAGAACATGGGAGGCAAGGTCTCCCACCCCTTCTGCACAGCCATCTGCCTCAACCCTGCTCAGGGAGCATACGTGAGAGTCATCTCTGAAAAATTGCAGTATTTTCACTTTTGATATCTGCTGTGTAATGGGATGGCAAAAATATTGCCAAATGCAATATTTTGTCTGTGTATGTATATAAGTAGATATGTATATGTATATACATACACACACATATATGTGTATATATACATTTTAAGCCAGCTGGGGAATGGGTTTGTAATGGATATGTCATGTTTAATCTTGTATAAATTATAAGATTAAAAACAAAACACCATAATAACCCATCCCTTAAATGGAAAGAGTTGAAGTATTTAGAGTTAAGTAGGGTCTAGTAGTATAGACAGGATCAACAATATTCATATATTGCTTAATAGAAAACAATATGCCTCAACTAATAATTGTGATTGCGTCTCTCAAACATAGGCCATGAACAGTAGCTGAGAGATTGTTCTTCAGCCACAGATTCCAATAAAAATTCTCATTGAATTCAACTGGCCTTTTAAGTATTAACTGCTAGTGTGTGTTTTCTTGTATATGTCATATTATCCTATTGCAATTGACTTAACCCTTGGGCACTTTAAGGTGGCCATTGTGTCTGTGGATAAACAGGAAAAATATGACTCATATTAGAGTTCAGGACTGGGGAAATCCTGACTCCAGGGTTTGGAATAATAAGAATGCTACCATTACAGGGTTACCACTTGTAAGTGCTGAATACTCTAACCAAATATTTGTAACCTTTGCATTCTGGCTGTCAGAGGAATACACCTGCATTTCATTACCTGACCCCTCCAACCCAACAGAAAGATTTGAAAATCAGATATATAAAAAAGAGAGTCCTTTTTATCTTTTCTGTAGAAATCTCAATGTATTTGATGGCAGATACAAATGACAAGTTTGTACTCAGCCCTTCAAGACTCAATAGATGACTGTCTCTGGATGCATAAACTAAGTAGTGGTAAATTCAGATCTGAAGACCCAGCCCCCTTTAAATCAGTGACAGGGAGTAGCTCTCCCTCTACTACCTAACGTTTCTCAGCAAGGCAAACTCTCAGGTTCAGAAGAGAGAAATTCTACCTTCCTTTTTTGGGAAAGTTGTACAGATAGAAGAGTAAGGAATTTTTACTTGATAAAAGGTGAGTTGGAGTTTCATCCCTTCTACTTAAGGTCCACTTAGGTCTCCACTTCTCAGAATCTTTAAATCTTGGTCTCAAAATGGAAATAATACTATTATATACCTCACTTGAATACTGTGAGAATAAGGGTGATGATATAAACTAAACATATTTAACTATAGGTCCAAAAATACATATCTATCAATACTTTCTGTCTTAGCTTATTTATTCATTTATTTCCTTAGAGACAGGGTCTTGCTTTATTGTTGCAGTCATGGCTCACTGCAGCCTTGAACTCCTGGGCTCAAACCATCCTCCATTTTAGCTTCCCGAGTAGCTGTGACTACAGGCACTCACCACCACGTCCAGTCAATTTTTTTTAAAAAAGGTAGAATCAGGGTTTCAGTATGTTGCCCAGGCTCATCTCGAGTTCTTGGCCTCAATCCTCTCCCCTTAGCCTCCCAAATTGCTGGCATTACAGGTGTAAGCTATTGTGCCCAGCCCTATCTTAGTTTAAATGTTTGTTTCCCTCATGCTTCAGGCTACAGCTAGGATGAAGCACGGACACCAGTACATTTCATAATGATCAAGAAATTAATATATTACTTTACTGTGGCAGTACACATAACTTAATTCCTACAGCTAGATACCCCCCACCAATCTGTTGGGTAAGGGGTAGAATCAAAGTATACCCAACTGAAACACCTCCCTTTTGACATTACACACTTGGAAGATGCTTACTCCAGGGAGCAGGAAAGGTAAGATGAGATAAGAAAGCCCATCCTCCTCCTAGCCAACATGGTGAAGCCCTGTCTTTACTAAAAACACAAAAATGAGCTGGACATGGTGGCGTGCCTGTAGTCCCAGTTCCTCGGGAGGCTGAGGCAGGAGAATTGCTTGAACCTGGGAGGTGGAGGTTGCAGTGAGCTGAGATCGTGCCACTGCACTCTAGCTTGGCAACAGAGTGAGACCCTGTCTCAAACATGAAAAAAAAAAAAAAGAAAGAAAGAAAGAAAAAAGAAGAAATCTCATCCTCCACTGGCACACACTCCATTTCCCCTCCACACCACCCACCCCCACCCCACCCCAGGCAAGGAATAGATACCACTATGAGACTACATATTATAATCACTTTTTTGCATTATTTCAGCATCTCATTTTTTGGTGAGGGTAGAAGAAGAGTAGAGGAAGAGACATAGGAGAGGAAGAAAGGGCACATGAAGAACTTATTTTAGTTACAAACACTCCTTATAAGAATTAGGCGTAAGATAATCGTTTGAATGGCTTCACTTAAACACTACTCAAAATGTTGGTGGAGACAGGAACAACAATTCCGACCTTAGACCTTAGTTCCCCTCCTGGAGGCCGGATACCTTTCCCAGACATTGAACCACTAATGGGAAATTAAAGGCAATAAAACAACAGCTGGAATCCCGTAACTGACAAGGTTTATATTGTACTCGGAGCAATTCACACTTAAAGAATTTCCTTTCCAATCACCAGGCTTGTTTCTTTCTCTTCGTTGTTCAGGTTGATGGAGCCTCTGCTGGTAAAGTGTTTTTCTCTTTGTATAACTGAGCAAAGCTGATCTCATTGTTGTCTCCAAACACTGTTCTGCTTCCAAAGATTTGAAGACTTTTGCCCTCTTTTTTACCTCTGGCTTGCAGGTTTGGCTGGCAGAAAGGAAGGAACATTAGAATGCCTATTGCACAAGCCTTATGTATTTGATGATCTCAAATAGTATTATTTTATATATTTTGTCCAATGTCACGGGCATTATTTTTCCAATTTCATGAGTAACAGAAGCCTCAGGGATAATCATTTCTGTCTCTTCACAAATGTATTCACCTAAAGTCAGATTCTGCAGCAGGAAAATAAAGGTGAATTACTATGATCCACTGAAGAAGAAATTGACCCATCTATCTATACCAAACAGTAGTAATAATAACAATAATAGCTAAAATATACTGGGAACACTTCATATTCCCACCACTAGGTGAGTCATGTGAATTACGTATTTTAAAAAACATTTTTCTTATCCTCTCAAGAGTCCTTTTAATTCTTATTACATTTTATTATAATTCTTGTTTTACAGAGAAAGAAACTGGGCTTACAGGGGTTAAATAATACATTAGAGGCTTTGGGCAATAAATGATAAACCCAGAATTGAAACCTGCACAGTCTGACTTTGGAATGGGAGAGCTAAATGATTTTCCAAATACAAATAAATTCACATGTATGTGTGCATGGACAGATCCAAGGTCATTATCATCTGTCATTCTCACTCCTATTAATATGTTTTCTTGATTGGAGAAAAAATGGTGGAGTTATAGCCACCTCATTGGGAATACTGGTGGAAATGTGTTGCACTATTGAATGTCATCTGTGAAATGTGTCACATCTGAAAAAATGTTAAGATCTCTGCTTAATGGGAAAAACGGGTGGGTAAACAGATGGTCACAAGACTGTCTGTCTGGTGCTATGATTGGGGCATGTGCACAAGATAATGAAACAGCCAAGATAAGAGTTACCCACAAGACAGGTTTCTTAAAGAAGGAAATTCATGAGCTGTATCTAAGTGGAAGAGGAGGATTTCACCAGGCAGAAAATGGACAGAAAAACAACAAGACAAAAGGCAAAATATAAGACAAAGAATCAGCAATGGGGGTGGGGAAGGGAGGTGGTCAACATGTGTATAATTGGTGGACTTGGGGGAATAAAGCGTGAATGTCTGTTGTTATTGCTGTTGTTTGTTTTTTGTTGTTGTTGTTTTTGTCCTGCTGAGTGGTTTGGATTTTAGCTACATTGTGATTGAGAACCATTTAAGGATTTAAATCTGGGGAGTGACAAGATCCTAATTGCATTTCTGCAGAATTACTCTGGAAGAAATGTGGAGAATGAATGGCTAGAGGGAGAGATGGACAACAGAAAGATCATTAAGGAGGCCATGATTCTAACTCACCTGCAGAAACTAGTGCAGTGAGAGAGCATATAGGTCTAGGCTAAGAAGCTCACAAGAAGAAAACGGAGAGGAGATGTATTTAAAAACCAGACCTTAGAATGTGGAGTTGACAGAACTCAATGACCATTTGGCATGGTGGGTAAAAAAGAAGGAAGAATCAAAAATGAACACAAGTTTACTTCAGCAACTTACTGTGTGAACTATGGTGCCATTTCTGATGGGAAAGAAAGGAGAAAGAGAATCTGGGGTAGAGAAAAATGTGTCCATTTTAAGAAAATAATGAGGTGCCCAAGTAGGGAATCTGAGCAGTTGGCAGAACCAACCAGAATAGGGTACAGATGGTAGAGGCAACTGGCAAATTGTGGGGTGTCAGTGCTGTGTAATTGGTGGACAAAACCTTGGAAGTGGCTAACACCTCAGAGAGCCCATGGAGCCATAGAAGACAGCTGATAGTTTATATAAAATGCAAGGGCTAGTTTAAGAAAAAGAAGCTAGTAAGGGAACCTGGAAATGAGTAGTTTGAGAGGTACAAAGAAAATCACCAAAGAAAGACCAAAGATAAATCAAGAGAAGATAAATGTTCAAGAAGTTGAAAATGGTCAGCGGTGTCAGAGAGGTCAATTAATAAGAAAAGTTGAATGACTCCGTGGAATTTGGCAAAAAGGAGGCCACCAATAAGTCAGCAGAAAATGGGTTATTGGAGAGGGTAAGAGGAAGATGGTGGCGATGTAAGCACTGAAAGAAAGGGAAGAAAATCCAGGTCAATGGGGTGTATTTCACCCAGAACACTGGAGGCAGTTTTGTATACCTCCATTTTCATAAGATTTTGCACTTAAAATATTTATGTGTCATAGCTAAATTATGTGATTTGTAATTAATTTCAATAAGTTTGTCTTGCTAACATGTTTTCCTTACAATCAATTAACTTTTATTTCTCAGCACATAGGCTTTTTAAAATTAGTAGCATTGAAGAAACTAAATACAGCGATGCATGTACCCTAATTCCTTTATGTTCTCTCACCTTTCTCAATCGCTTGACCTCCTGATATTTATCTTTCCTTAAAAGCTATTATTCAATATTTAATACTCTATGAAAATTTTGTAGTTCTAACTTGTTCATAAAATGTCATTGTTAGCATTATTTAATCTTGCTTGACTTCCTTTCATTTCTGGCCTCAGTTTTAATACAATCCACATAATAATTCATGCCAGGCTTCCAATCACAGCTTCCTATGACTTCTTGCTGTTTCTGCACTCTGGGTTTTGTTTTTGTTTTATTTGTCCTTTTTTTCTGTTTTACTTGTAATGACATTATATTATAATATACTGTCACATTATATATAATCAGCTCAGTTAGGGAAAATAATGTATCTTGAAAATAAAAGAAAATGTATGTATGATTATGTAGACATATTCAGAGTATTGTATTAATATAATTTTTCATTTTTATCCATGCACTGTGTGGCATATTTAGACATGAAAAGGGCCTATATAGGGATTCCTTAGTTGCTTTAGCCAATCAGGACACCAGCAGAGCAGGACAATATTATTTGTACCTATTTGATTCAGGTGACATTCTGATAACATCTTAGGATTTCATTAACTTGAGATCTTATCAAAACAACCAACATATTGTTTGAAAAGAATCACTTTGCATTCTGGAATAAATTCTATACATACAGCTAAGCTAACTGAAACAATATTCAGCAAATTACAAACAATATTCAGCAGTGATCATGCCTGTATTGCATGAACTACCTTACCAGTTTAAGGACTTTGCTAAAACTCAGGCAGGAGTGCTCATGAGCCATCTCTGCCTTCCTCTGATCTTCGTTCAATCTCCTGAAGCATCTGACCCTCAGTGCCCCAAGCCAACCCAAGCCAGATTGACTGCATCTGACATTTCACTGTGGAGATATCTCAGACTCTTCGTATGTAAACTGCAGAATTCAAACCTTGATATATAGGCTGCATAGAAGTCATCATACATATGGTTAAAGAATTTGTTATTTCTAATTACTTTTCTAACTGCTAGCTCATCAATCCACGTAGAATAGTCATCACTCCCTGACATTCTTTAAATCCCTATACATGTCTTTTGTCTTGTGCTGCTGCTATGGGAAATGTTTCTCTATCTCTATGACTTCAGGTTGGAAGAAAATGTACTGAGCTTATCACTGTAGAGAAGATCACTTTCCATTACTCAAAAGTCCTTTCCTTGTGGCTATTTCCTGCCTCTTGCTGCAAATGAACCCTACAACAAGTTAAACAACTTGCTCATTCATTTTTTTAGCAAACAGTTACTGAGCATGATATTGGGGTACAAAACCAAGCAAGACAGCTTTTTCTTCCTCAAAGAAGCCTATCTTCTAGCTGAGGAGAAAGACGACCAAATCAATAATTGCAGGACAAGTGCAAATGTTAGCGTTCAGGCACGTACAAGATGAAACGCAAGCCTAGGGATGCACACCTATTTTATTTTTGAGACAGAGTCTTGCTCTGTTGCCCAGGCTGGAGTGCGGTGGCCTGATCTCAGTTCAGTGCAACCTCCACCTCCCTGGTTCAAGCGATTCTCCTTCCTCAGCCTCCCAAGTAACTGGGATTATAGGTATGCACCACCTTATCCTGCTAATTTTTTGTATTTTTAGTAGAGACGGGGTTTCACCATGTTGGCCAGGCTGGTCTCAAACTCCCAACCTCAGGTGATCCACTCGCCTTGGCCTCCCAAAGTGTTGGGAGTACAGGCGTCAGCCACCCTGCCCATCCCACACCTGTTTTACAAAGGGGGTCGGAGAAGCCTTCTCAGAGCAGCCAGAATTCCACCTGAGCACTGAGGGATGACAGGGAATTTGCTAGATAACATGGAAGAATGGCCTCCCAGACAAAGAGGAGAATATGTATAGATGCAGAGGCTTGAAACAGCCCAGCATTGGGGAAGACTGGACTGGGGAGAAAAGGGACTTCCATATTATGTTTTGCATAGCTTACGATGCTCAAATTTTACATAATGAGAATATATTCATAAACAAGTTGTATCAATATTAAAATGAAAAATAAAACACAAGGACACAAAAAGCATTGCATGACACTTTAGAACATGTTTATTATTATTGGAGTGACAAATACCTGTCAGATAGGGGTGGGGATGAGCCTAGCACACCAAGCCAGGGCCACCTCATGCAAGCAACCCTTACATATCAAAAAAAGGCATCTACAAATGTCCCCTGAATGCTTTGAGAAGACAATGATAGATTTTAAAGAGGAAATGGCATTCTTTAGTATTAATTTTAGAAAAAAATTGCATTAAAAAAAAAAAAGCATGGGAAAAAACAGGAGGGGGGTTGATTTTGGAAGTGGAGGAAGCAAAAACAAGAATCTAGGAGAATGAAGTGCTGGAGTTATGGTAGTGGAAGGAGAGACAGAGATGAGAGAGCAGAGGAGAGGGATAAAGAGGTTGGGGCCATGAAAGTAGTCACAGGTTCAATACAGCCCCCAGTGGTGTGGGTGAGGTGGGCTACAGGAGAGAGGACTCCCGTTTGTACAACTGACTATTGTCAGCCATCAAGAAGGGTATAGAGAAGAAGGAACAAATTTAGAAAAAAAGAGTTGGTTTGGGGTGCGTTGCATTTTTATGTCCTATAGAATACCCAAGAGGAGATGCCTAATTGACATTTAAGAGAGGAGTCTGGTGTTTGGCACAAAGATTTGAATGGCCCCTTAACCAATCATAGGAGCCTCATAATTCATTAGGTAAAATTTCTTAGAAGTCAGACTTGACCCAGAATTAAGGAACATGGGAAAGAGTTTCCAAATTTAACAAATTTTCATTGTTTATCATCATAATATTCCCTCATTAGTTAACAAATTGTGTGAAAATTAGTTTTAATCGGAGTGAGCCTCTCTCTTAACAAAAACAAAAACCTGTCATTCTTTCTACAGGAGTCAAAGCAGTTATTTTTGTATCATGTAACCAAAACAGCTGGCTGATTTCATTGTTCCCTCAGTAAATAGCTGTTTTGGCACAGAGCTGATGAGCACCAACAGGATCTTTACCCAGAAGCTTCAAGCAAAGGTAGCAGTAATAGGTGTACTTCTAAAAGATAGGGTGGCAAATTGGCTGATGTTAAAAAATGCACATAATTGGTAAATGTTACAAGTATTTACAGTGAGTAAGAAGAGCTAAGTGCATTTGGTGGAATAGGATTAAAATGGTACTAAAAGCCTAACACAAGGAGAAGTAACATCTGCTCTCAATCATAAGAGTCAGTGTTGAGAAGTGCTCCACAGGGCCCAAAGCCTGCTCAAACAACAGTCCCTCCATTTGTAGAATGTCATGTTAAGAAAACAGTGACTGAGAAAGCAGCAAAAATTGGGCGATGTCCACATCGCATATTTCAGCTAAGATAAATGTAGGAGTCACTAGAACACGCTTGTGTACTATATGGATTTTAATCACTTATCCATGAATCCCATAATGGCTTGGTATATGACTACAACGTCTACTAGGAAGGCATATTGTTTAGACAGGGAAGATTAATGGTAAAATTATCAACTATTATTAACATTCATTTACTTATTCAACAGTTTGGGGGCGTTAAATACATGTCAGGCTCGGCAGCTCCAACAGTGAGTGAGTCAGACTCCCCTCCCGAAAGTCTCATGGCGGCATCCATCCCACACACACTAGGTCTGGCCCTACGTGGTTTTTAGGATCAAGTTTAGTTCAGAGAGCTATCCGGATTTTGATGAAAACACTGAGACAAACTTGTGAAATAAATCGCCAATGTTATAAAGCTAATAACTGCCAGAGCCAGTGCTGACTCCAAGTCCAAGACTTTTTGCAATATAATTGCCTTTTATAGTCCAAGGAGGATTCATGGAACAATTTAAGATATGAAAATGATGGAGGCCGAGACGGGCGGATCACGAGGTCAGGAGATCAAGACCATCCTGGCTAACACGGTGAAACCCCGTCTCTACTAAAAAATACAAAAAACTAGCTGGGCGAGGTGGCAGGCGCCTGTAGTCCCAGCTACTCGGGAGGCTGAGGCAGGAGAATGGCCTGAACCCGGGAGGCAGAGCTTGCAGTGAGCTGAGATCGGGCCACTGCACTCCAGCCTGGGCGATAGAGCGAGACTCCGTTTCAAAAAAAAAAAAAAAAGAAAATGATGAAACTTTACTCAAAATAGCCACAAACTGGAAAAAAATAACAAATATCTATCAACAGGATAGATGAATAAATTTTGATATAGTCATAAAATGAAATATGCATTAATGAAAATAAATGAATTATAATCACATGCAGCAACAGAGAAGAAAGATATAAGGGAGTGTGTACTGTGCAGTCTATTTACATAAAGAACAAGCAAAACTAATCAATGATGATACAAATAATAGCAGCTATGTTTGAGGAGTGATATTGACTAGGAGGGGACGTGAAAAGCCCTCTGATATGCAAAAAAAATGTACTTTCTCTTGATCAGGTGGTAGTTACAGCTGTATAAATATATCAAGTTCATTGACTTGTGTATTTAAGATTAGTGCACTTTTTGTATATTTCATCCAATTTAAAAATAATAAATGATGAGCAGGAAAGAACTTGGTGAACTGGTGAAGTATTTGTCAAGCAGTGTCTTTAAAGCAGTTTCAGAAAACATACTGGTTCCAAGCTCTGAGAATTTAGACTTACCATTTGTTTCTTCGTGCTCTTTAAGCTGTCTTGACTCAGACCTGTACTATTTCACACCAGGGCGACTGCAATAAGCACCAAGTGATCTGCCTGTCCTTCAGTCCACCCACACAATGCATCCAGTTATCCTTCCTACATGCTGAATTGTCTCATTAAGTCCTTTGTGTAAACATCTCCAATGCTGCTCCGTTTTCTATGAAGTTCATTATCTTTAGCATAGATACGGAGTCTTCTGCAATCTTTTCCCAGCCAGCTAACTACTCCAGTATCATCACCTGCCTGTCACTTTCAATTTT
>NC_045444.1:106991081-107077652 GCF_002776525.5 Piliocolobus tephrosceles | reverse complement strand
CTTCCTTCCTTCCTTCCTTCCTTCCTTCCTTCCTTCCTTCCTTCCTTCCTTTCCTGTCCTTCCTTCCTTCCTTCCTTCCTTTCTTCCACAAATATTTATGCAATACCTACTTAGGTAAGACATTCTATCAGATGGTAGGTAATAAAAATGAATGAGATAGAATCTTATCATATTGCTGCAGATTCGACATAAGGCAAAGATATCCACATACATACAATTACAAAGCTAATGAGGGGCACAAAGAGATAGACCAGGGCGTCATGGAATCTAGAGTAGAGGTACTAGATGCAACCTAGGCGGTTCTTTACAGAGCTGATGGAGGATAGTAAGTCTTGAAAGAGAAAGAGAAACACACCTGGCAGATAGAGATAGGTAGGTGGTAGAGTATAGCAATCTGGGCCAAGGGCCTTACCTAAACAAAAGTATGTAGGCATGAAAGAGCATGGGATATCTAGGAAATAAAAAGTGAAACATTTAGAAAGATTGAATCTTATAGTTCAAGGGTGGGGATGAGGGGTAGCAATGCCTGAGGCAGGAAAGGTAGGCAGAGAGCCGTATCATCAGAGACCTTGTTTGCAATGCTAAAGAGTTTGGATTCCATCCTACAGGCAGCAGGAGATCCCGGACACACCTTATGCTACAGCCATGCCAAACTCTGGCTGGTTCCACAGCCACTTCAGGCACTTTCACAACTCTGTGCAGTTCATCTTGTTTCTGCCGCTCCAAATGCCAGCCCCACCTGGCAAAATTATATCATCATTCTGAGTTGTATACCTGACAACACAGAATTGCTTTTACTGTACTTGGCACGGACAGTCTGCCATTGGTTCCCATAAGATGTGAAAACAAACCCATGAAAATTGCTACCCTCATGACTGTAGTGATGGTGTTTCGAAGTATTGTTTGTCACGTTTCACAGGGTTTTCTTTATGGAGTCCACCAAGGAAATGTCTCTCAGTACCAAGAATATTTGAGATCTCCCAGAGCTGGTTTGTGTTTATCTTAAGCACACTCTGATTTATTTTAGATGTTTCTCTTCTTTGCTTTAGCTCGGAGCTGAATCTGTGACCCATCTCTAGCAAGCCTAAGGGTCTCTTTCTATTTTTTATTTTTTTGTGGACTAATCTCACCATGCCTTTATTTTATTTGATTCTTCCTATTTTCTCAATATCTGATTTCCTCATTTACTGTTATATGGATTGCCTATAGTTTTGAGATCCATCTGAAATAGTTTTTGAAACGAGCTGGGCTACACATGACCAGAAGAGTAAACAAAGAAGAAACAAGTCATCGTTATTTGAGATTCTTTAATGCCACCTTTTTTGTGAAGCCTCTTCAGATTCTCCAAGGCAGAGCTAGTCAGTGTCTGCTTGGAAAGCCCACATGCTTTGTCGATGCATTTATTCTAGTCTTTCTTCATTGCTTCATTAGTAATCGCTCACATTTTTGTTCATCCCACCCTTCTGGAGCACCTTCAAGCCAGGAACAAAACATTTTCATTTCCCTATTATTTTCCCAGAATCTCATGCTGTAGGTAGGGACACATTTAATTCTTGCTGTATGAATAAATAAATAAATAATGATAATGTAAAAGAAACTTGGGTTAAACCTAACTGTTAAGAGAGCAGAGAATTGGGTAAAAGAATACAGAGAACAGGCTGGGCACAGTGGTTCATGCCTGTCATTCCAGCACTTTGGGAGGCCGAGGTGGGTGGATCACCTGAGGTCAGGAGTTCAAGACCATCCTGTCCAACATGGCAAAACCCTGTCTCTATTAAAAATACAAAAATTAGCTGGGCGTGGTGGTGGGCACATGTAATCCCAGCTACTCGGGAGGCTGAGGCAGGAAACTCACTTGAACCTGGGAGGCAGAGGTTGCAGTGAGCCAAGATCGCACGATTGCACTCCAGCCTGGGCGACAAGAGCAAAACTCCGTCTCAAAAAAAAAAAAAAAAAGAATACAGAGAATAGTAATCAGGAAACTCTGAGATGAATGGCTCTGTAGATACCTAGATTGCCTCAAGTAGCTCAGGATTAAAGCATCATTCTGAATATGGAGTTGAGAAACAGCAAGAGAAGGGAAGAGAAGGAAATTGCACTTGTTTGAGGGGGACATAAACAAGGCTAGATGTAAAGCATTTGGCCATAAGAACAGTCGTGCAAGAAACATTTATTGAGCTACTACTGAATTACTGCACTGGAGGCTGTGCTTAGATTTGTAAAAAAACAAACAAACAAAGAAAACCAACAGTGTTGCAAGAACATGACCCCTTCATCATGTGACTAAGGGCAGGCTATATGAATTAAAAATAATGCAAGCAGGATTTGGAAACACATACAAATTATGAGAATATTTACTGAGTGCTTTTATTTCACAATTGTGATGACTCATTAATGTATTGTTCAGTGCTTCACCAATTACCTGGAGCTTTCATGGACACAGTCTCCCCTGGGACACACAATGACCCTGTCAGGGCAAAAAGGCAAATGGTTTTCTCTGTCTTTAGTGTATTAGGTGGCTGTGTCTCAGATAGCCTGAGGTACTTATACAAGTGCACTGACATGGTTAGTGGTTGGTTGGTGGAACCAAAAGGGAGGTTTTTTTTTTAGCTCACCATCTATAGCACAATATCCATTTTATTTTGCTGCCACAACAAGTTTTAGACAATGCCTGATAACAGCCTACCAATAAGAGTGAAACTATTTGGAGAGCTTCACTGTGTTGGTTCACTCATTGTGGCTTCCTGAGGCCTCTGGGATAAAGTTCATCAGCATAGCATTTGAGGCCCTTCCCAGACTGTCTCCACCTGCTCAGATGGTGTAAGTCCCCACACTTTCCTGGTGCATCTATACCTGCTATGCTTCTTTCTGGGGCTCTGAGCCAAACAGCCATTCCCCCTCTGGAATCATAGAATATCAGTCAGGATCTTTGTTTACTCTTAAATGTTTTTACATCTTTGCAAATTATGCCTGTATTCCATGAAACATCCATATTTGTTTTATCTATAAAAATATTGAAGTGACTTGTTAATACTCTCAATAGCTTAGCCTTAGCGTGAAGCTGCAGAAAGACATGCCGTATTTATCCTCTGGCCTTAAGGACTGCCCTACCTGGACCTCTGGAGGTGAAGCCCAAGTTGAAAGACAGGGCATATTGTTACACTGTGAACTTACTCAAGACAGGGAATGTGTCTCATTCCTCTTTGTAACCCTAGCACATGCCTCTGAAGTCTTATATATTAGCTGACTGGCTGGCTGGCTTGATGGATGGATAAATGATAGATGATAGATAGAAGCAATAGATGACACTATGCAAAGAGAAAAATATCTGTTTTTGCCAATTATATATAATTTTAAAAAGTATGCCCTATGATTAACCTGATAGTCTCTTCACCTTTTGCACAATGCTATTACCCTTGTTGACATAAATATGAAAAGCTTATATATGATATGAAAATAAGAAAGCATTCATATGAGTGTCTTTTGGCAAAGGTCCAATAGAAAACTTCTAAATCTAATTTACCCCATTAATTCTTTTCTCTGATATTCAGAGAAGGCTTTTTTCCTTTAGCATGCATAATAGCATAATGTAGGAAATATTTTCACTTTCAAAATCTCTGTGGGCTGTATTTATTGTTTATTGATTGTACCTATTCTGAACTGTGCCTTTGCTAAAATTCAAATTTCTTCCATTATCAAGCAGACAAAAATGAGTTTCCACAAAGGTGACTATAAAGTAGATTACCATTGACTTTTGTTTTGTAGAAAAGAACAAAGGAGGAGAAGACATACATCTTCATATAATCAATTTAAACCATTTCTTATTAACAATGTGATAAACATTTGGCTAGCAAAGAGTCAATGTGTGTCAACTGTGGGTGAAAGGAAAGGAAAGTGAGGTTGTTTGAGGGTGAGGGTAGAGGTTGGGGGTGGTTGGCTGTGGTCCCTGGATGGCAGAGTGGGGCTATTTGGAATTTTTTCGGGATTTTCCAGAAAATGTCAATAAATAGTCTTTTTTCTCTCCTATAGAAGTTTTGAGAAAAACTACTTAAATTAGCTAATTACTTAGTTCTTGATTTTTTCCCTATGAAAATGTTTATATACATATAGTATATTTAAAGGAGAACAAGGAAGGGAAGAAGGTACTGAATGTGTTTGTCTGGTATGGCTCTTTACAAGTTAACAACCTGCTGCAGCCTCCGTGAGCTGACAACACTCATCCAGTCATGGTTGGACATCAGGAGGATGACAGAACAGAATGTTTTAAACTAAAACAAGATGGGGAAGTTAAAGACATAATTTTAGAATCTATGAACTTTTATTTTATTTTATTTTATTTTATTTTATTTTATTTTATTTTATTTTATTTTATTTTATTTTATTTTATTTTATTTTATTTTATTTTATTTTATTTTATTTTATTTTACTTTACTTTACTTTACTTTATTTTATTTTTTGAGACGGAGTCTTGCTCTATCGCCCAGGCTGGAGTGCAGTGGCCGGATCTCAGCTCACTGCAAGCTCCGCCTCCTGGGTTTACGCCATTCTCCTGCCTCAGCCTCCCGAGTAGCTGGGACTACAGGCGCCCGCCATCTCGCCCGGCTAGTTTTTTGTATTTTTTAGTAGAGACGGGGTGTCACGGTGTTAGCCAGGATGGTCTCGATCTCCTGACCTCGTGATCTGCCCATCTTGGCCTCCCAAAGTGCTGGGATTACAGGCTTGAGCCACCGCGCCCAGCCTATGAACATTTTAAAATAGTGGGATTTTTTTTCCTTTTAAATAGAAATATCAGTAAACAAATGACATCTAAAGTAATTACTGCAGTAATTTACCAAATTGAGTCATTTAGTTAGCCTGGGGAAAGTAAGAGTTCATATGTTTAAATGAATAATATAGTTTGCCTATAAAAAAGGAGTATTTGTGTGTGTATGAGTGTGTGTGCTATACTTTAAAAATTAAGAAATAAAATATTTTAGGAGACTGGGGGATGTCTTACCTATATTTTTCTTTTTTTTTCCTTCTTCTTCCACCATCCTCTCTCTCCCTTCTCCTCCTCCTCTCTTTTTCCTTCCCATTCTGTCTATTTTTCTTCATCTCTCACTTCCTCTTAACAATATTGGACTAGAAGTCAAGGTAAAGTCCACGCTTTTAACTAACTTGCTGTGTGAACTTAGGTGAATCACTTAAACTTTCTATAAAATTAGAAGGCTGACTTTCCTCCAGGCCTCTTGTTTTGTGATATTTCTCTGTTTGACCAAAATAGTGCATCATCTGTAGCTGCTGTCCTTTTCCTTCTCTCCAGACGCTCCTCTGTGTCAGCTTCCCAAGCGGGATGGGGTATATTACCAGGCACAAGATCTCTACGGACAGAAAGACTGAGGAGTGTTGACTGGAAGATATAAGACCTCAACCAGACCTTACACATGGATGTGTAGACACTTCTGGGCAAAAGAAGGAATCAGAGGTTCCTCCATATGGAGGACCATGTAGACCAAATGCCATGTTATTTCATGGAAAAGGTCTGTATACCTCCCATTCTTTCTCCTTACCTACTCAGTGGCCATTTTTCCCTTCCAAACTTCAACCACCATAATCAGTTTTCTCTCTGTTCTTTATAACCCTCTGAAATACTCTCTTTTTCTGTCTAACCCTGGTGGGAGTACAAGTCCTCCTCCTTTGAATTCCCTTTAGACTGGGTCCCAGTCAACCTCTGTAAGCTTCCATGGTTGTTTCCTGACATCCTGTTGATAGGGACTGGAGACACGGAAATACTGGGTAGAAGATAGCGGTTTCCCGGCGAAGGCCCCACCCTCAAGCCTGAAGACTCACAGCCCTAAATGAGAAGAGGCATTCCTGTTTTCACACCCAAAAAGTGGCCTATTCACCCACCATGCCCCGTATCCTGCACCCATATAAACCCCGAAACCCAAGCTCCAGAGCAGACCAGCAAGCCAGCAGACCAGCGGACAGAAGGCAGAACAACGCAGCAGAGAAAGGGAGAAAAGGAGGAACATCTGAACACTGAGAGGAGTTCATCTGGGGGTGGAGAGAGAGGAATCTGGCCGCTGGACAGCCCAACTCCAGGGGAGGATCGCCTTCCCCTCCACCCTCCACTTCTGGCTCCCCATCCATCTCACCGAAAGCCACCTCCACCGCTCAATGAAACCTTGCCTTCATTCTTTGAGTCCATGTGTGACCTAATTTTTTCCAGGACACTGGACAAGAGCTTGGGATACAGAAAGTTGTCATACTGGCCCTTTGCCCTTGTGAAAAGGCAGAGGGTTAACTGAGCTGGTTAACACTCAAGCCATCTGCAGGTGGCAAAGCTGTAGGAGCTTTGTAACACGAGGGGCGCAGGCACCCACCCCTGGAACCAGCCCAAAGCGCTCAGCCCAGCCTCTGCACTTGTCCTTCTGCATGCTCCCCATCCCTCAATGGGTCTGAGTGACCCAACAGGCGAGCCACACCTCTGTCACACGTCCTGCGAGGGGAACTGGGGAAGTCTCTCATTTCACTATCATCCTCCACCCGTAGGTGACAGGAGTGTGTCTATTTTTCTTTGCCACACAGGTTGCACAGTATAATCATTTTACATTATGCACTGTCCTGCCCCATTTATCAATTCCTGAATCACTGAAACATGAAGAATCCCAAAGTTAAATCATCTCTAATTCTATGTGTATGACGGATTGAAGACTGCCCTATATAATTTATCTTTGGTTCCAATTTAAGAATTTCTGCTAACAGGATTGTTCTAACATCTCCTGTTCAGAAACTCCGAGTTCCACTCACTTTCCACACCCTGACACTGCTTTATAACTCACTCAGCTATCTTTTACCAAGTAAGGTTGAGTCACTGCGCAGCCAAAGAACAACATAATAATGTGCACAATGAACATGTATCTCAATTACTTTGTTACATGCGTTAATACTTACAATTTTAGCAAAACAATGGTCTAATAAAATGATGACTTTTATGTCATTCTAAGGCCAGGTCTTCTGACTCTACTATTTGGTTTTAATAGCATATATAAACAAAATGGTCCTATATCTGCTTAGTGGTATAACAACAAAATCCACTAGCAATTCTCATATTTTAATCATCACTTGGTATTAATATCAATGTGTTGCTGGTCCTAAGAATGTCACACAAATCTGACAATGAGCAATTCTTTCTTGCTACAGAGAGGGAAAAAAAGGCATATTGATTTAAATTCCAGCAGGACTAGAACAGCAGGCTATAAAATGACCCCGTGTGGTGTCTCAAAACTTATCTTCCCCCATATCTTTGTTCCTGGAAAATAATTTCCTCTACCTTTATTCGCCTCTCAAAAATTGCTTTTGCAGACTTGGTTGGGAGAAATGCATCCATTTTCTTCATCAAAACCATTATAGCAAGCTGAAGTATTTAGAGGAACAGCACTGCAGTTCACTTTGAAATGCATCTCAAAAATAAGATGGATTGCCTACAGGTAGCAGGATGGATAGAGGGATAGATATGAGATAAAGCAAGTGTAGCAAAGTGTTAATGGTAGAATGCAGGGTGGAAAGTATACAGGTATTCAAAACTTTGTGATATGTCTGAAAAATGTTATTATAAAATGTTAGGAAAAAAGATTATAAGACAGAGTCATTTAGCCACTGTCCTGGTTCACATGACAGCACCAACCCTCCAGTGTGCTGCGGGATTTGCGTTACCCTGATGTGCAAATGGACAAGCCTTCATGTTGCAAGGATGTAATTAGGGCACCGGTTTAGAAATTTGGCAGTCAGTGCTAAAAGGGAGCATTTTCTGCTTTGTGCTGTGCTCATCAAAAGATAAGATGAAACACTCTTGTCATGATATTTTTACATTGTAACCTGATGAAGTTTAAATTCAGCTGGTTCCAGCATGCTTTAGCAGGTTCAATTCTACTCATAAGAACAAGAAAACTCACCCTTGCAATAAAGAAAAACTGCAATGAAGAGAAATGCTTACAGTGTCTTATGAGATATCATATATATATCCTTGATAATAAAAGTGTAGGTAGAAACAAACAAATGACAGCAAAATCCCATAAGAAACCATAATAACCAAGAATGGAAGGAAGATGTTAAGGAATAAGAGATAAAACTGAGTGTGAATACTGTCTAGTTCATATGGATGCATATAATCTATTGAAAGAGGTCATTATAAATTTCATATAGTATCTAACACAATAATGAATATGAAATGTGTTCATGTGTGGTCTCTAATAATGCATCACCTTAATTAAAACCAGAACGATTCTCTTTTCTCTGAATTTCATTTACAACAGAGAAGGCGGTATCTAGTCTGATGCACAAGCCAGTTACTGAAAGGAAAATGTTCTACTTTGAATCCCAGGGCCAATTATTGGTAATAGGAGAACACATCACCCTATTTAGTTACCTTTTTGAAAGGGATATGCTTTCCTTCTATCTTAAAATGCTTATTGTTATCAAAGACAGTGTCTAGACAAGCAATTGACCTTCTTATCATGACCTACAGTTGTCATTGTCATCTAACTTTACCTTGGGCAGAAATGGTGTGTGTGTGTGTGTGTGTGTGTGTGTGTGTGTATTAAGTATGTCACATTAAAAAGTATTTGATGAGCATATAGCTCATTGTTCCTTTTCTCTTTTAATCTTAAAACTTAATTGGTATTAATCATTTATATCCTTCAAACATCAAATATTTTCTATTTTCCTTTTTTCTAAATAAATCCCATTACAAAAGAGAAACTTGGGTGAAGATTTTAGAAACATCCTACAAGATAAGAAGTAAAAAAACGAAATGAAAATCAAACTTGGTCAGTTTCCCAATCATGAGTTAAAATGTCACAGACATTTTGTTTGATGAACAAAATTTTTGGTCCAAGTTTGTTCACCTGATCGACTTTTAAAGATTTTTCAATCACAAATACCAGCATTAGAAGTTGGACTGTGCAGTTTAAAAAAGAATCTAAATTTATCTGCATCATACCAGTAATTTTAATACATCTGTGATGGTATTTTTAATAAACATTTTTTTCTTATAGATTTATCTACTAAATATATTTATTAAATACTTATTTTTAAATACTTACTCGATTTTGTGTTCTAAGCAACCCTTACATATTTAACTGCAAATCTATTACATATTGGATAGATTATTTGATATCTCCATTAAAACTACATTAACCTTAGTCAGCTCTTTCTTCCTCCTTTTGAAATGCTCTTCTATGGTTACCCCACCCCCATGTTAGGCTCCATGAGAGATTAAAGTCCAGGTGGTGAATAAGTTTCCTAGGTGTTCACTTTGTCATGAGCAAAACCCTCATAGAGAGTATACTGCTGATAATAACATCAATCACCACTGAGTCAAATCACTCCCGTGTCTTTGGTGATATCTCAGAGGACAGCAAAATGGTCCAACACATTTTTTTATTGCTCTTCAAAATATGTATCTGGATGCCTCTGTTTCTCTCGCTTTCCCTCTCTTCTTCTGCCTTTCTCCCATCTTCTCTTTTCTCTGCCTTCCTTTCTCAATCTCCCTTTCTCACTTTCTTTCAGTAATTTTAGAATCACCTAATAGAGTTTGTAGTTGAAATATAAGTTATGATTTTATCCTCATGATGAAATGATGTACCAAAGCATCTGTAATTATCCAATAATTATCCCATATTGCCTACGTATTTGCTCCAGTTACCTGAAAAAAATCACACAGGAGTTTGAATCATCTTAGCAATTGCATAAAATTGCCACTACACTGCTAGTCTAGACGTGCAAAGAGTATAACCTACAATTTGATAGAGAATAACACATTAGTTATACCTAATATCGAAATAGTCAAGCATTTCTTTTCTCTCTATGATGTCATTTTGTTTTGAAAAGTACATTGACTGCAGAGTAATTTTTTGTAACTACTTTATAATTTTTCCAAAATATGCTCCTATTGTCCTGAGAAGAAAGAGGAGGAGGAGGAGGAGAAGAATTGTGATCATTAAGATCATGAACAGTATTTGAATAACTATTGACTATGTTTTAAGAGCCTTCAAACAGAGAACCTTGTGGACCTGAAAAGAACTTTTTGAGATTTGCATATTATCTTAAAAAAAAAAAAAAACCTTAAAGCAATGAAAGCTGTGATAAGCCATTCACAGCACATACAGGGATAACAGTAACCTAGAAACACAATTACAGCCATTTTTAGACATTTCAATTAAATTCAGCTCTGGCTCTATCTTAAGTTTTTCGATAATATTAAACAAAACTATCCATCAGTAATTATTGCAGCCTTGAATATTTGATAAATAGGTTTTTGTTGTGATCATTTGAATACATTTTTGCCACATATTCCACATATCTCTGTTCTTCACTATGTATCCTGAGCAATAATTTGGAAATGAATTTGGCATAATTAGCAGTTGCCCACCCCTTGCACCACTGTATCCATGACAATATAACATTGACTGCTGATCGTGAGTGAACTGTGAACAGAAAGGCCACATGGTTCCCTCTTCTCTCCTAAATGAGCTATTAGAAGATCATGACCAAGGCTACTGGCAGAGTAAACAAGAACTGAAGGACTGCTGTAGGTGGCACCATCTGCAGCAATACAAAACCACCCTTCAACAATCTGCTAGGCAATTATGGAGCTGGATAGGGTACACTTGCCTTAGTTCGAGTCATAACAAATAGAATACAACAAAGTAACGTCTATGTTATTTAATCTGTTTGGTAACGATTGAGAGTAAATCTTTATTCCAAATAATTTTAGCACTACCACCAGTTGGATTGTCTTTTTAGAGCCCAAGATGCTGTAGCATCGTTGGGCCAATTGAAGCTCAGATAAGTTGAAGGAGTTACAAAACATCCAGTCCCACCGGTATTTGCATTTTCTTGTTCAGCAACATAAACAGATGCCAAGATAGTCCCAAGGTCCTGGAGGTCATTTTGGAGCAAGGAATCACAGATTTCTCCAGTTCCATTGACCCTTTCTTTCCCTATACAGTTTTGGCTTCTTCCTCTTAGGAGAGCTGTGGTCTTTGAATCTTTTATAAATTTGTAACACTAAGAGTGGTCAATGCATCTTGTCAGGTTTTTTTTAAAGCCTAAAGAAGGGGATTCTTTTCACAAATGTCTTTGACATATTTGTAAAACTAAGGGAGGAATTTGGCATGGGCCAGTGTCTCTTTTGCTGAAGTATTATATATATATATATGTACACACACACACACACACGTATAATTTATGTATATAATTGTGACATACACACACACACACACACACACACACACACGCTTTTTTTTTTTTTTTTTTGAGACATTCTTGCTGTGTCATCCAGGCTGGAGTGCAGTGGTGAGATCTCAGCTCACTGCAACCTCCGTCTCTCAGGTTCAAGTGATCCTCCCAACTCAGTTTCCTGAGTAGCTGAGATTAAAGGCACGCCCCAGCATGCTGTGCTAAGTTTTAGTAGAGACGGGGTTTCGCCATGTTTCCCAGGCTGATCTCCAACTCCTGGCCTCAAGTGATCTGCTCACCTCAGCTTCTCATAGTGTGAGATTACAGGCATGAACCACCGCACCCATCCTATATATGGATTTTTTAATATCCTATAAGCTTCAATTAAGTTGGACTCATGATACGCGATAATAATAGAAAGAGGCAGAAATTGTTCCCGGTTCATTGGAACAATGGCTAACTATATGAATCACCCACATTTATAGATCTAGGGAAATAGTTCACCAGCCATGGGACAAGAAGAAACAGATGTCATCTGAGAGACAGGGCTGTCCCAGGAGCCTCAGGACTATGCTGCACAGGGATTTCCTGACCCTGTGGAACCCATCTCCAGTGAGATATTGCAGGGCAAATGAGGACCAGGGGATTCTGTGCTGCTGCAGAAATACTCTCTCTGGAGTCCATTCAACTGTGGAGAAACAGTATGTTTTTTCCCTCTGTCTCTCTTTCCCGGCTTCCTTCTTCCCTCTCAGCATAGGAATCTTACCTAAAAAAGTCAAACGTCTCTTTGAGCTTCTCTGGGAGATGTAAGTCTGGAGGCACCGACCAAGAGAAGAAAGGAGAACAGCCTCCAGTCCTGATCTGTGCTGAGGTCTTCAGAAAGGAGAATCTGGTGTGAGTAAGCAGAAGAGTTCAAATCTTGCTTTTTCCTTTCCATTGAAGTGTAGACTCCTTCAGGGCAAGTCTGAATCTGTTTTGTTCAATACTTCATACATTATACATAACACACTGCTTGGTATGTAGTAGATACTTAAAACTATGTGGTGAATGAATCGAAGGGTGAATTAAGCATCCCATCTCTAAATGTGGGCTCTCTGACAGTGCACTGTCTCCCAGTCCCCCAACCTGATGAGTCATGGGAAGCGGTTTCTCAGGTCTCTGAGGGTCCTAGAGATTTCATGATCTATAGTTATGTTCTGCTTCATTTTTGTATTACTAACGTGGAGACAGAGCTTCTTCTTGTGCTGGAATTCCAGTATTTTCACCTCAGCCTACCTGGTGCTGACAGTATTGGTGGAGAGGTTGATGACAGGCTACACAGTTTAGCCTCTCCAATTCAGATTGATTCTGAGAACTTCACCTCCGCCAAACCTTGCTGCTTCTTCTTCTCTTTTCATCTTTTCTTCCTGCTTGCCAGAGGGTTTGGGATAGTAAGAGAAAAAAATACCACATCTGTGGTCCAAACACTGTCTTTCTACTGAGTATTCCTTGCAGTGGGGCTCACTTCCACGGCGGGGCTCCTGTTGCAGTAGGAACTGCTGGCAGGAAAGGTGGAGTGAGCAGGACTGAAAGGCAGTGCAGAAATGAGAAGGAAGAGGAGAAAGAGATACAACCTTAGAAGACCAGGAGCTACCAAGTACAGGACAGGGTGATTATATTCACAATAAGAGTCTCATATCCTCTTCTCTGCAGTCACCACAGGGCTATGCCTGCTCCAAGGTCACACCATGCACTGCAAAGTTGGCTTCTGGGGCTTCATTTCAACAGTCCACTAATGCAAAAGGGAAAACTCATGTCTCTTTCTTCAACACTTGAACTCTGCAAATGATTCTGAGATTGACCCAGTTCTTTCTTATCATTTTCCCCGAACATACAGATGTGTCTAGACAGTCCATCCCATTCAGCATCTGCTTTCTGCTAGAGTTATCCTGTTTTGCTCAATCTCTCCTGCCTGTCCAGAGCCTCTCTCAGCACCAACACAACAGCCCTCTGTCTGTTCTATTTTTGTTATGATCAAGCTGTAAAATAAAATGCAAATAAGTGGTAATGAATTACTTGGAGAATCCCATATTGTTAGTATTGATTAAATATTTGCTGAAACGTTTTCTCTGATGAGAAAGGGGAGAGGGATGATTGATTACCAACCCTGGAAGGAGTTATGTTGTGGCTGAAAGCTACAAGAGTTAAAGCCAGTCAAAATCTGGTTTTCAAGTCTAGAAGCTTCTACTTTCTAGTTGTGTGACTGAGACAAAGTACCTGATCTTCATGAGCCTCAGTTTGCTTTCCTGCAATGCCTGGGTAAATGATAGTTTCTCACCTAATCATTGTGTACAGCTCTATGCCTAGCACTGGTATGCATTTAGCATACACTGCATCTCTAGTATCAATGCTTCCCTCCTGAAAGGAAAAAACAACTGTTCAGAACTCTTTTCTTGTGTTATTTCTATAAAGGTTCTAGCAAAAAAACAAGTTGAAAATCAAGGCGATTGCAAAGATGGCCATGGTAGCTACTGAACTAGTGTAGCATACAACAGGTGGGGTGAGAAAATAAACTATGTAATTTAACCACCTAAAAGTTTTAATCATCTTTAAGTGTCTGTCCTTAAACCCAATCTCAATGTAATCTGCCTCAAGTACACTAAACTGTTTTAGACAATCCCGTCCATTCAACTAATATTTAGCTGAAGTAGATGTTAGACATCATGTTTGGCACTTACTGGAGCTATTTCATTTGGTGATAACTAAGAAATTATAATCCTTGCTCTAAAGAGTTCAAATGGAGAAGCCTCAAGTGACACATATGCAATAAATTATGATACCATGTATTAATAGCTATAATAAAAGTATGAAAAAACTGTCATTGAAGGTTGAATTAATTCAACCTTTCAAATTCTCAGTTAAAATGACAGTTGGAAGCCTAGATGCATTATGACAAAAATAACTTATACTACCAATTTGCGGAAATGTATTTGGAAATGGCAAAACCTGAGCCAGCCTGATTAATGGCCATCAAGCTGGGTCAATAACAATGAATCAATACTAAATAAAAAGGATGCTCAAGATCAATGAGAGGTAAGACTTGTGATTATGCCTAAATCACTCCCCTTCAAAGTGCTTTTCCAACATCCACTAATTAATCTTTATTATATTGTGTTGAGAATGATAAGTATCATTATCCCCAAATAACATTTTGAGGCACTGAGGTTTAGTGCCTTTCCCAGGAGATGCCCAGTATGAGACCTGAGCACTTGCTCAGAGTCAGGAGATCTAATCAGCTCTTGATATTCTATCTTAGGAGGTACCTTTGGTTAAAAGCATCAAAAACAGAATCTGTGATGTGTGACCTAGAGCCCCAGCTCCACTCTTCTGTAGATGGGTGACTTCGGATGAGTTAAAGTCTTTGAGCTTCAGTTTCCTCATTTATTGAAAGACATTGATGCCTTTCCATAAAAGGCTATTTAATGTTAGAATGAGTTAATGCTTATCAACCCTTGGAAAATAATAAGGGCTCAATAAATAGCAAGCATGGTTGTTGCTGCTGTTATTATACTATTTTTGCAAACATTGGCCATGAACCGGGGTTTACCAGAGGATGGGGCCTGCTAGGAGATGCTCACAGCAGGATTGGGCGCTGCCTTTTGGGATGGAAGGAAACCAACGCAACTCAAGTACTCGCTATGTGCCAGCCATTGTTTAGGTGGTTTGTGCTTTGGATTTCAAATTGTTCTTCCTTTTATTCCTCACAACAATCCTGAATGGAGCAAGTGGAGATAAAGCCTGAGGCTGGGCTCTTCCCTCTGGCACATGGCAGCTTCTGCTGTCCTGGGGCAGATGGAATAGATGGTGAGAGGATGGTCCCTGCTGCAGTGGTGGAAAGCAGAGGAGAATCCAGGGCAGTGGTGCTTAGCAACTCAGATGGGTAGGCAGGTAGTCTAGCCCCAGGAAGTCCATCAGCAAGGGTGAGACAGATGTTAAGCTGGACCCCAGGGAGGCTTCAGGAGAAGAATGCGAGAACAGCAGAGCAGATCTTCCATCCCAAGACTAGGGGACTAGGAAGAATATGAGAAATATACACCCGGGGCCTAGAGAACTACAGTAAAATCCAGAGATGACAGCAAGATCCAAGGGCAGAGGGCAATGCCTCTTCTGATAGGCACAGATAACAGAAATGAAGGCCAAGGTCGGAGCAAGAACGTTACCAAGTAAACTTGACATCAAGTAGGGTTCTTATTTACTTTTAGCCACTGGATCTGTTTTGTTATTAATTTATTACCTCTTGGTTCCAAATACACCCTTCAATACATGCTCTCTGATAACAGAATCCTTTTAAATATTTCTCCTTTAAAGTGAGCACAACCTTTAACCTTTCTCTGTAAAGGGTGCTGAAGGAAGATCTCAAGAACAATTTACAGGGCTGGCTGGAGAGCCTGGCAGTGTAGGTAGACAGACAAATGTTTCCTCAGCCCCTCCAAGCACCACCGTCAGGTAAAGCCTGGCCCAGCCACAGGCCCAGAACACAGTCCTTCTGTGATTCTGCAGTTATTCATACAACAGAATTCGTAAGTACTTCTATTAAACTTCTTTTCAACCTAGTTTATAGCTTCTATCTCCAGATTCTACTCATTATATGACAATTCCTTTTTTCATTTGAAACTTTACCTGAAACCCAGTATACTAGCATGACATCCAAACTCTGTAAGGCCCGTGCGACTTGCCTCCTGCCTTCTCTCTGACATACTTGTAAGTGCTCTTGGTTCCTGAATACACAAGGCTTCCTTCCTGGCTTAGCTCTCTGCAGTCTTCAGACTATCCGCCTAGAAAACCCTCCCCATGAACTTCCTGGCAGAGCCACCGCCCTCTCCTTGGGCAGCACCCTACCTAAGGCAGCCCCTCAAATCACTCTTTTTATAAGTGGTTAATCAATGTTTATAGCAATTATCACTCACTGAAATTGTCTTATTTGCTCTTACCTCTATGAGCTCCCCGGCCAATGACCTGCACTCCACAACCCCATCCTCCTGGCTTTTGTCCAAGAAGTAGAGGACAAGGACTCTACCTTATAGATTGTGTCACCTATATCCCACCAGCATCCAGCACAGTACGTGGCCCCTGGAGGGGCTCAGTAAACTTTTATCAGGTGAAAGAATGCCAAATGGAGAGCTCTGATGACAGGCGGATCACGAGGTCAGGAGATCGAGACCATCCTGGCTAACACGGTGAAACCCCGTCTCTACTAAAAATACAAAAAACTAGCCGGACGAGGTGGCGGGCGCCTGTAGTCCCAGCTACTCAGGAGGCTGAGGCGGGAGAATGGTGTAAACCCGGGAGGCGGAGCTTGCAGTGACCTGAGATCTGGCCACTGCACTCCAGCCTGGGCGACAGAGCGAGACTCCGTCTCAAAAAAAAAAAGAAGCCTCCAAGCCTAAGCCTCAGTCCTCTTCCCTCCCTCCACATCTCGATTCTTCTGTGGCCACTAAGGCACTTTAGTAAGACAACAGGATGTCCAGGAACTGTACTAGGGAATAGAGTTGGAAATCCTTAATCCCAGCCTCCCTTGAAATCATGATGTTTCCTTGAGCCCGCAAAGTAGCAGTGGGCTCTGGGTCCGGGGGGAATGCAGAGAACCTGGGGACCAGCCTGCATGACTGGTGATCCCAGGAGCCCTGCCAGAGGAATAGAAACTCAAACTCCTGCTTCTCACTATGGCAGACAGATTGCTCTCTAATGTAAGTGAGAGCCTGTGTGTGCCCCTTACTTGTATTTTTGCATTTTTTTTTTTTTTTTTTTGTCAATGGGAGATTTTAAAATAAAATGCCTCTACACCTAGAATCATAAGAGTCAGTGCAGAAAGAGACCTTGGCATCCCCCAGTGAAACCTCCTTTTCAGTTTACCTTTTTGCCATCCACTTTTGGGAACTCTAGTTATTACTTATTTCAAACAACAGTGAAGCAGAGACTTTCCCCTGCTTTCTGGACTATCTAGAAGCAGGCACTGATGGCTGTTCTGGGAGTTGGGGTGAAAGGATCACTTCAATAGCAGAGGCAGTTCTGACCACAAAGAAAGTGAAAACAAGAGCTGACTGCAGAGGATGTCAAAAAGAAAGGAGAGGAAGGAAGCAGCTCAGTCCTTTGGGTGAGCCCTGGAGGGAGTGTTTAAAGAACTTGTAAAATCAGGGCCTTGTCTTGACCAACCCCACTCCCTTCCAGCAGGCCCTGGAGTCTAAACCCAGAGGCAAAGCAAAAATAATAGGAAGGGCTAACCAAGATAAGAAAGAAAAAGGCAGAATGTGGAAAGAGCAGGGGCTTTCTGGACTAAAGACTCAGTTGCACCTTGTACCTCTCTGGAGATGCTCCTTGTGAAAACTGCCTTTCTAGGGCCAGGAAATTGCTGATGACTCTTCTTCTATGCAAGAAAATTCAAGAGAGTGAGCCGCAGAAGTTTTTAATTTATTAATCAAATAAGTAATATCTAGCAGTCAATATGTTCTTGGTGACTGTAATTTTTCAGCTCTTTCCACGGACATCCATAGAAGATGAATTACGTTATATATAATCACAGATTTGACTTACAAATTAGAAGATTATTTAAGGCATAGTAGAGAAAAAGCATTTTTTTTTCTTTTTTGCCATAGCTATCAAGTTTACCTCTAGGCAGTTTTTATGAAATACAACAGGATATCTTTAGTAGCTTTGATCTCCTTCGATGATAATGGCATTATTATTTCTAGTGATTAGCACTGATAACAGCTAACATTCATTGATCACCATGTTCCAGACACTACACTTCACTCTTTACACACATACTACTCACAAAAATCCATCAAGGTAGACAGTATTACTACCACAATTTTCGAGATGAAAACAGCCATCAGTTCCCCTAAGTAACTTGGTCAAGGTAGTTAATAGGTGAGAATAATGGAATAAAGACCCTATATTGCCACCTATACTCTGAAAACCCATTATTCTTCTTGACATATACCACCAGCCATGCAGTCAGGAAGTGGGAATTCTAGGGATACGGTATACACAAGTTCAGAAGTATGTGAAGAACCAATGCAATGATATCTAAGAAGAAATTCCATATGACTGGAGAGTCAAATGGGGCAAAATCAGTGGGGAGTATGATGTTGAAGGAGTTAGAAGCCAGGTTTTGAAGATGTCATGTATAGCATGAAAGGTGTTTAATTTTTATCCTAAAAGCAATCGGGATATTTTGCATTTTGCATATTGAGCAAGGCAGTGTGCTATTTACACTTTAATTCTGGAAAAATTGCTACACTGAAAAGGAGGAAAATTGGACACTGAACTGGTCTCCTGGAGGGATGGTGTGGACCTGAACTGAGACAAGGGCTATGGAAAGTGAGAAGCAAAGCAACAGACCCAATCTCTCCTCTGAAGGAGGCAGACTCAGTTGAACTTGGGGATTCATTGCATGCAGGAGGATGGGAGAGAAAATAATCAAGGGCAACTCCCGTGTTTTCAAGTTGGACAAAAAGAAGAACAGCGATGGCATTTAGAGTAATGGACTGTTTTGCAGCAAAGTGAAGTGGGAAACTTACAAGTTTAATTTAGGACATGTGAGTTTTGAATGTTTATTGCCTCAAGATCAGTGAAGACAGAAAAATATAATCTAGGTATTAGTGCAGCAGAAGTGGGAAGCCCTTTATCTGGACATGAACAGTGACAGTATCCATAGGTATAATTTGTAGTCTATTGTCACAAAAAGTCCACATCTCTAAAATGGAATCTAGTTTTTCAAAAATGAATGAGGAAATAAACCCATGAAAAGCAAAACAGCCTTGTAATGTAAGTAAACAATGTGTTCTAACTTAAATGAGTACAAATGAAAAGTTAAAAATAATCACACTGTGCACCCCTCAAAGATCCACAGCAAGCAAAATGCATTTTGTCATGGTGGGGTGGCAGTGAAGTGTTCAAAAGCACCATAAAAGTAGAATTCTCCAAAAAGTAATGCAGGTGTCTAGGTCAAATGCAAATAAGGAGCTATGCAAATTGAGTTATACTTGACTACAAAATCAGATGCTTAAAAACATTTCAGGAAAGTGAAGTTTTAGTCTCACAAAATTCACCCGGTCCTCATTATAATACGTTTCCCATTTGTGCCATTCATTCAATGCACTAAATGCATGATGGAGCTCCAGTTAAGTAGATTTAGAAGCTGATTATACTGCATTAAATGTATTCACTGCAATTTTTAGGGAGTTTTTTTTTTCCTTTAAAAGGATTACTAAACCAAGAAAAGTAGAAAGTAAGACAGAAAATAAAATACCCTTGGTGATGCTGTAACACGATTAGAAAATACAATGGCTTTATGATATCATGTAAGAACATACGTTCTCACTTATCTGATTTGAATAACTAAAGAATACATTTCAGTTTTGTTAATTGCTTTTACACTGTACTTGCCACCTTCTGTATACATGATTAGTTCATCCCTTGAGACTTCATTTACTTTAGAAATGTCTATCTTTTGTTATGAATTTATGTTGTTTTCTTTTAGAATACACAGGTGGTCAACAATTTTTTTTTTTTTTTAATTACCAGAATGGACACTCTTGTAGGTGTTGTAAGAACTGGGCTCAACCTTGGCTCCGCCGTGAAGAATAGATTTCACCAATCTTGTCCTTAATTAGTTTCCTGATTTCTAACATGAGGATACTGAATTACACTGAGTGAACTCTATAAGTGTCTCCTAGGTTCAAAATATATATGATTTTGGGAAAAGGCACTTGGATGTCATGTTTTGATGTTGGCTTCAGTCAACTTCTATTTAAAATAGAAAAACTACCAAAATGCAATGATTGGAATTACGAAACTATTCATATGAATGCATTTATGAATCGAATCTTCATAAAGTATACTGTATACTAGCCAAAGCTACCTAAAATTTAATAGTTTGCAATATAGTAAATTCCATTTGTTTCTAAATAAGCCTAGAAGGGAAGTAGCAGAAGAGAATAATTGACAAGAAAAGAGAATTTCAACATGAATTAACTCTATCATAATTTTCTATAGTATGAGTAGCCTGGCCAATGTACATTGAGAAGTACCCTTTCAATAAGACATTTTTAAAATATAAAGTAATCCCTTAAATAGGACATAGGAGCATCAGTTTGCATGTGTGACAGGTAAAAGGGAATTTTTTAATCAATGCCCTACAGTTTAAAAAAATTAATAGTAACTATTATAGCAATGATAATATTACATTGTAGGGCTATGTCCTATTTTATAACAATTATTAAATTTAAAAAGGCAGTTATAATAAATGCAAAATAATTTTCAAAACATAAGGCCTCATACCCACTACCCACCATGCTGTGAAGGAAGAAACTCCAGACAGAATGAGCAACTTGTCCAACTTCACATTGTTCATAAATAGCCAACCCAAGATTCTGTTGATTTTCTCATTCTTCAAATATTTGCTGAGTACCTTCTGGGCACATTGATAGTTCCTCCTCTTTCATTTTCTTCATTTTCTTCTTCAGCAATTCACCAATTTGTCTTCAATTTATGCCTCCCTTTTCCTCCCTGTTTTCTGACTTTTTGTCTTTTTGCTGTACATTTTGGTGGTTTTCTTTGTCTTTAAACATTTTCTTTCAACTTTTTCCTGTCTTCTTTTAGTTTTGGCAAGGATATTTCAAATGTACAAGAGCTCTTTCTTGTTTTCTGATAGCTCCTTTTTAATAGCATCCTGATTTGGTTTTACAGATGTAAAATTTCCTTGGTTTTTTATAAATATGGATTTCAGATTTTTAAGTTATTCTCTGTTCCTGAGTCACTTCATTTTCCTTTTGATCAGTTTTCCTATAGGTGTGAATTATTTCCTCAAACACCTGATGATCTTCAGGTATTTTTTCACATTAAAAAATTAAGCAATAGAAAGACTTACTGAGGGCAGTTGTCTATTAGCTGGAAGCTTTAATTCAGCAGGAATGGGCATGGACTCGCCGTTACACTGGAGGTAGTCTTCCTCAAACGCCAGAATGAGGAGGATTTTCTCAAGGTGACTAGCCTTCACACTATCTAGTCTGCTTTTCTGTAACAATATCTTCCAGTTTTACAAACAAAAACAAACCTCCAAACCCCAAACCCCAAAACTCTTTGTTGTTGTTTTGACTGAGGAATAAACATGTAGCAGTCAGGTGTTTTTCAAGAAGGAGTAGGAAATAAGGGCTGACAGCTGTGATATATGTAGACTAATAATACCTCTAAAATGCCTCTGATTTCTTTTCGACTTCTCACTTGCATCCCCTGGTTGGGGTTCTCTGATCGGCAGGTCAATTTTTCTTCCTATTACAGGAATCTCATTGTTGATACTTTAAGTTGATGTTTCTTCCATTCTATTTTCTCAGTTAATATTCTTCCATCTGTGTTTTTTTCTTCCAAGAATTGGTTGACATCTGCAGGTAGAAAGATATTCACTGTTTTGGTAAGATTGTGCCATTTTTATAAAATTTACTTTTTTAAAATGTATTTTAATAGACATAGGCTAGTTGTTGAGACTGATTTTGCTTTAGATAGTACCTTCTTCTGTAAGCTAATTCCGACAGGCTTATGGGGCCTTCATATAGGAGCTGAATGTTGGAAATGAAACCCAGCACTTAAGTTTGCAATCTGCCCTATGCAGTAAAGGAAGTGGATTACTTCCTGATTCAAGTCTTGTACTTCCTTGTTGAAATTCCAACTAATCCCTACAACAGTCTTGGGATAGATAAGCTTCTTGTTTTCACGTTATTTGCAGGACAAAGACGGTTGACATACCCTGGGATCAGTGTAAGATCCAGCATTTCTGGGGTTGATTTGGTCTCCACTTTCCTAGGTGCTTTTCTGTTTCTTCAAAATTAACTTTTCTGTTTTTCAAAACAATAGATTTCCAGAAGCCATGTGCCATGTCACGATATTTATTTAAAGGAAAACATACATTAGACAGCACATTTGATGATTCTGTTTGGTTTCCTCTGTTGGCTTGTTAGCTATCGCTCTTTAACTTAGTAGTTGCTTTAGGGTTTGTAGTATATACTTTAACTTGTCACAGTCTACCTCCAAGTGATATTATATCACTTCAGACCTAGCCTAAGAACTTTACAATAGTACACTTCCATTTCCCCCTCCTGACCTTCGTGTTAGTGCTGTCATATATTTCACTTGTATATTTATTATAAACTTGACTTTACATTATTTTGCTTGTTTGTTTAAAGATTTAATTATACTTAAAAAGATCTGAATAAGAAACTTCTATTCTGTTTTTTCCTTTGCAGTTACTGATATTGGCAGTTTCCTTTCCTTTGAGCTGATCCATATTTCTATGTGATATAATTCTCTTTCTGCCCTAAGGACTTCCTTTAACATTCTTAAATTGCTGATCTACTGGTGATAAAATTCTGTGAGCCTTTTATGTATGAAAGTAGTCTTTATTTCAGTTTCATTTTTAAAGATATTTTCACTGTCTAGGATTGTAGATTGACCTTTTTTTTCTTTCTGTACTTGAAAGATGTTGCTCCATTTCCTTCTTACTTCTGCTGTTTCTGATGGGAAATCTCCTGTTATCCTTATCTTGTTCTTCTGTACAGTACGTATCTTACTTTTCCCTCTGGCTGTTATATTTCTCTTTATCACTGGTGTTGATAAATTCGATTATGTGCTTTGCTGCAGCTTTCCTCATGTTTCATGTGTTCAGTGTTCACTGAGCTTTTTAAATCTGTGAGTTTATAATTTTCAGCAACTATGGAAAATGTTCGGTCATTATTTCTTTGGATGTATGTTCTTCTTCCTTACTCCTTCAGAGACTCCAATTACACATATATTAGGCTGCTGCAATTTGCTCCACTGACGCTTTGTTTTTCTCTATTTTTTTAAATCTGTATTTATTTTTAATAGTTTCTATTGTTGTGCCTTCAAGTTCACTGATCTTTTGTTTACAATGTCTAATGTACCATTAATAGCATCCAGCATATTTTTTATCTTGGACATTGAAGTTTACAGCTGTAAAAGTTTGATTTGGGTCTTTTCTACATTTTCTATGTTCCTAATTTTTTAAATACATGTGATATGGATAGAATAGCACATTTTATGCCTTTATTTGCTAACTCATGTCATGCCTTTATTTGCTAGATTTAACACCTTTGTCAGTACTGAGTTGGCTTTAATTGATTGATAGTTTTGCTTTTTTCGTAATCAGTCATTTTTTGTTGGATGCTGCATATTGTGACTATGATCTTATTGAAGCTAGGTGATTTCGTGTTTCTACAAATATTTTGAAACTTTGTTCCAGGATGTAGTTATTTGGAAGTACTATGATCCTTTTGGGTCTTGCACTGAAGCTTTCTTATGTGAGATCAGAGCTGTGCTCAGCCTTGGACTAATTTTTCCTACTTCTGATGCAATATCCTCCTAAGTATTCTATCCAATGCCTCATAAATCCTGAGGTTTTCCAGCATGGCTGATAGGAACAGGCACTATTCTCAGACTTGTCTGAATGTTGAACAATGCTGTTTCTAATCCTTTTAGGTGGTTTCTTCCTTGATATTGGGTAGCTTCCTCACATGCATGGGTACATCAATATTTGAATGCTAGAGGAGAACCCTCTGCAGTTCCCTGGAATTCTCTCTGTGTGCAGCTCTCTCTTCACTAGTACTCTGTCCAGCAAACTCTGGCTGTTTTGGTTTTACCAAGGTCTCAGATCCATCTCCTCAATTCCTGGAGGATGCCAGACTCTTCCTGGGTGCCCTTTTCTGCACTATGTCTTGGAAACTCTCTCCTGGGCATAAACTGGGGCAATTGTAGGACTCACATTGTTTGCTGTCTTTCAGGGATCACTGAATTTCACTGCCCAGTGTCCAGTGTCCCACAGAGCGTGTTTCATATATTATATCCGTTTTGTGGTGGTTTCAGGCAAATGGGTAAATCTGATCTTTGTTACTCCATCTAGAATGATTGAATTATGTTCTGATTGTACCTAAAGGACATGGCAAGCCCCTAGAGGAAATGACAATGTGGTACATAGCACAAAAGCAGCAGAACTTGGGGACATAAAGGAATCAAAAGGGCTATGACAAAGAATGGCTTTTAATTAACTCATGTGAGTGTATGACTAAAGGTCTGAGGAGTCAAGGCAGTAGGAAAAACTACAAAATTTGGGCTGTCATGACATCCTCAGTTTCAAAAGGACGGGGACTCAGAAACTAAAATTGATTTTTTTGTGTGCAAAATAAGAACAAATACTTCCTGATGACAGCTATTTCAGAACACAAAGTGCAATGGATAGACAGAAAATAAAAATAGATAACATGTATAGAGTGCTTAGCGAGGCACTATTATAAGGTTTAACAAGTATTAAGTCATTTAATCCTTTCAACAACTCTATGATGTCAATAACAGTATTATCCCCATTGTACAGGTGAGACATCTGAGACACAGAGATTAAATTTTTACCCAAGATCAAATGACTACAGAATGGGAGAACCAATATTTGAACTCAGGAAGTACAGCCCCAGAACCTGAATTCTTAGCTACCCACACTATATTCACTTTCAAGCCAGACGAATAGAGGGAACTCCTTCTTCTAGAAGAAACAGTTAATTTTTCATATTACATCGTAGGTATTCTGCAGTAGGATAATATTATTCTGCTTTTGGTCACTCAGCCTCTACCTTCTACTCCTCTGAGGAATCTTCACCTTTAAGAAATGAACATGTTGATCCTGTTCAAGGGGAAAAAGAGACTCAGAAACCTCAGAGGCAATGGTTCAAAATGTAGCACTAAGCGGACATACAAGGAGCATATTTTCCAGAGGACAAGGTCAAGAGCACCTGAAAATGTCTCCATAATGTGTATTTAGACAGTGTATGTCACAGCGACTCCACTACTGCAGAGTTCTAAGACCCTGTCATCTTTATTTGGACTTCAAATCTGGTATTGGGTAGCATTAAAAAATTAAAGTGATGTAAAATTAACATTTTACTAAGAAATTATAGGGAGGCTTTAAGATAATTGATGTCACACTATGATATGAGATTGCTGTAATTTTAAATTATTTACCAAAATTGGGATGTAACTAGAGCTCATTGCAGCATAATTTTTCCATTTAAACAATGACATATCTATATATGTGGGAATATACTTTACATCTGACTTTTCTCACACTGATTAACACTCTTTCTGCTGTAACTATCTAGCCCAGAACAAACAGGACCTTTCCAATTAGTACTGGTGTTTCTCCTTCTGAATAAGTCTACATCAATGAGAACCCCAGATGTGAGTGCTAGAAAGTGTGTTCCAGGGCAGCTGTAGCAGTAATTCTGCTCACGAACTCTGAGTTCCCCCTGCCTCGATCCTCCCGCCTCTTCTCTTCCCCGCCTCCATTTCGCTCCCTTGGTACCATTTAATTTCACGGTACCAAATGCTAATTTTTATAATGATGATCTTCCAAAGTTTATCTTCCACCAAAACCACTTCCTGATTATCAAACTACTTCTATAAACCTCTACCTGAATGCCCAATAAGTATGTCAAACTCAGTGCGTAAAAGCTAAACTCCTGAGCTTCTGCCCCAATCCACTCTCCTCATCTTCTCCATCTCACTGAATGAAAAACAAATCTGCATAGATATTCAAGACAAATGTTCTGGGGAGTAATCGTCATTCTTTTTTTCTTACATCACACTTTGAATGGATCAGAAATTCCTCTGGTATCTGACCACATATCATTATCTATGCTGCTACCCAAGTCAGCACCATCTCTAGCCTGGATTATTGGAATGCCCTTTAATAGGTGTCCTTGATTTCATCCTCGCCCTCCTACAACCTATAAGAGTACCCAGTGTGATCCAGTTATAAAAATGGTAGATTATGCTCATCTTCTACTCAGGTGTTATACATATATATATATATATGTTTTATACATCTAGTTATGTATATATAGCTATATATACACATCTAGTTTTATACATTTTATACTTTTATACATTTATACATTTTATACTTTTATACATCTAGTTATGTATATATGTATAGTTATATATAGCTATATGTATTTCAGTATAACATATACATATTGTAGTATTTTATATATAACAAATTATTCTTAGTGATATCCCAATTTTGGTAAATAATTTGAAATTAATAACCTCTCTCTTAGAACAAATGCAAATGTCTTATAATGGCCTAAGGAGCATTACAAAATGGGCATCATTTCTTTTCAGATCTCATCTTCCCCAACAGTACTGCCAGAAGAATATAACGTGAGCTACATGAAAGAAGTACAATTTTAAATTTTCCAGTAGCAACATTAAAAAAAAAAGTATAAAACAGATGCAATTAACTTTAATAATCTATTTTATTTGACATAATATATTCAAAATATTGTTTTCCAACATTTAATCAATACCAATTGCATACAATATAGTTTAGGTTTTTCTTTCGTTACAAAGTCTCTGAAATCTGGTGTGTCATTTGTGTGTACAATATACCTCCATTCAGGCTAGCCACATTGCAAGTGCCCGATAACTATATGTGGCCAGGGACAGTGCAGTTTTACAACAACTTCTCAGTGCCTCTCACTAAAGCAGGCATGCTCCCACCTCTAGGCCTCACAGACCTTGCTCTTCCTTCTATCTGTAATACTCTTTCCTTTGAATCTCTTCATCCTTCTTTCCTTCACCCTTTTCAAAACTTTGTTCAAGTGTTTTCTTTTTAGTAAGATCTTGCCTATCCACAACATTCAAATTCCAGCCTCTTCCAACTATAACATTTTCTATCAGTATTTCTTGATTTATTTTCTCCATTGTATTTAACACATTCTAGCAAATCACATATCACACACACACGCAGGTTCTTACATCAGATTTAATCTGACACTAAGCTCTCATGCAACTAGACTGGTAGGAAGTTTCATTACATTATTATTATTGGAGCTCCTTCCTTCCACTCCAGAGTTGTATGAAAGTCCTGGTAATGATGGCAACTTATAATGTATTAAATTGATTCCAAAGCTGCCTTGTTACAATTAGGTACAGTTGACCCTGCCAACTTGGGGCCCTGGTGTCTACAGTCTACAGTCGCTGAGTTCATTTCCTGGGTTTCCAGGTTCCCTAGGAATCAGGTCTGTCCCACCTCCCTAGATTTCTGCAACAATTTTCCTTACTCAGAGAAATTCAGGCCACCATCTTCTTCCTAGTCCTTGACAATTTCCCCTAATGTTTTCCTATCACCTCTCCCAGTGCTCACAGTATTTGCCTCTTTCTCTTCACCTTAACATATCTCTTTAGTGACTTTAACTTTAGGAAACAACATCCTTAATGTCTGAAGGAGAGTGAGGATTGGGCCGGGGTGGTCATGATGGATGGTGGACAGGACTTACAGGCAAGCTTTAAAATGGAAACTCTTGAGTCAAAAGCCCGATTATCCCCTCTTGGACTGGACAGGGAGAGATGGGAGTAAAAATACAGTAAAAATAAGATCTGTTGGTATTGTAACAAAGTCTTGACACAACCATAAGTAAGAATTGTGGGAGATTTTAGAATATTTTGATTTTTTAATGATTCATGTTTTTGTTATACCTATTTATTATCAGGAAAGCCTCCAAATTAAAACCATTTCAGTAATACTATTTTGATGCCAGGAAAATAAGGAGCCTGGAAGTGGTGTCACATGGTAGCAGCATACAACAGGAACTATAAAAACGTATGCATATAAATATATGTGGGTACATACAGATATACATACAGATTTTGAGAAGAATGGAACCCAAAGAAATGCTTTTACACTGTTGGTGGGCGTGTAAATTAGTTCAACCATTGTGGAAGACAGTGTGGCGATTCCTCAAGGATCTAGAACCAGAAATACCACCTGACCCAACAATCCCATTACTGGGTATATACACAAAGGATTATAAATCAGTCTACTATAGAGACACATGCACATGTATGTTTATTGCAGCACTGTTCACAATAGCAAAGACTTGGAACCAACCCAAATGCCCATCAGTGATAGACTGGATAAAGAAAATGTGGCACATATACACCATGGAATACGACACAGCCATAGAAAAGGATGAATTCATATCCTTTGCAGGGACATGGATGAATCTGGAAACCATCATTCTCAGCAAACTAACACAGGAATAGAAAACCAAACACCGCATGTTCTCACTCATAATCGGAAGTTGAACAATGAGAACACATGGACATAGGGAGGGGAACATCACACACCGGGGCCTGTCATGGGGTGGGGGGCTAGAGGACAGATAGCATTAGGAGAAATACCTAATGTAGATGACGGGTTGATGGGTGCAGCAAACCACCATGGCATGTGTATGCCTGTGTAACAAACCTGCACGTTCTGCACATGTATCCCAGAACTTAAAGTATAACTAAAAAAAAAAAAAAAAAAAAAAAAAAAAAAAAAAAAAAAAAAAAGAGTAAGAAAATGCTGTAGAAAGGAAAGGGAAGCAAATAGATGCTCAAGAGAAAAGGAAGCCTGGAGGATGAAGAAAGCAGAAATCTGGGGAAAGAATAAACAAACAACCTGATTTCTGGTTTGGGAGAAGGGAGGAAAAAGGAAAGACAATGCATGAGATGCCAAGTCAGGGCCAGGAAGAGTTTCATGAAGGAGATGTATTGCAATGACCTATGTGCCATACACTGCATTTTTAGGATACTGAACTGCCTGAGATCTTACCACTAAATAACAGAAAGGGAAAAAGTGAAAAACTTTACGGGCTATCTCCTCTGTGCTAGGTAATTTTGCATACAATATTCCCTTTCATTTTCACAATAGCACTATAAAGTAGGTGAGATTAATCTCATTTTCCAGTTGAGGAAAGAGGGTCAAAATGATGGAATACTCTGCTCGGCATCGCGCAGCTATTCAGTGTGGACTCAGGGAAAGAAGGCATGCATCCAACCCTGGGTCCTACATTCCTGCTACGGCCGCTCCTTTGACTGCATGCCCTTGTAGGAGTTACTTACTTTTCCAGACAGATCCCCAAAATACATCTTCTGCTCCATATTGGAAATATCTCTTTACTTCTGAAGCCTTATTTTTTCACTTTATTTTTTATGCTTAAGCTAGACAGTCAATAAGGATTTAGTGAATAAGTGAAAAAAAAGAATCCATGTACATAGGTATGTGTCCATTCTGCATCATTTAGTTCAAACTATAAGATCTGATAGTAGCGGCCTGTAAACATAACATGCATACTACTCATTTAAAAATACACACAGCAATCCAGGTAGCATGACTTCTTAAAGGCAGGGTCCTCTCACAGGGCAGTATATGCTAATCAGCAAAGCGAAATCAGTACTTTGAACAAATTGAACATATGCATGAAAAACGTTTCTAATTTTTGTATTATTAAGATTTTATAAGATACGTAATGATTCTTTGGCATACTTTGTTACAATGCTCGTTATAAAATCTGCAAAAAAAGGATTAAAATAAATCTCAGATGTCAACACAATCTCCTGGGCAATTCTTCACTAGACCAAATGATGCCATCCACGACTGCATTATCTATGAGGCTGAGAATGGCTAATGAGGCCCATCCATTGTGATAGAGCCTGTACTGCACTCAAAGACTTTTTCTCTCTTCACCGCCATGGGCTGTACTTACCCACTCCTGCAGAGAGAGTCCAGCCTTTATAGTTGAAGGCAAAGGTGAAAATAGCCAGTGTTCTATGAGCTGAAAGACTTCAAACTTCAAATAGTCCTTGGAATGCAGGAAAAGTCCTTGTGGCCAATCTTTTTTCATGATGGCAGGGATTCATGTTTACCAGGCACAATGGAGAGTACCTGGCATGAAGCTGGGAGTTGAAAAAATATATACATATAAATATGCACAGACACAGACAGACATATATATATACACACAAACACATGTGCACATATATACTAATACCATCAAACAGATACTAGAATTTTGTTGATATCACCAAAAACCCATCATGTACCTCCTAGTCATCCTCTACCTGAACATTTTTCAGAAACTTTGAACAGTATGATTTTTTAACACTCTTTCCAGCTCCTGTATTCAGTGGCTTGTTTACTTGGTTACTTTCAGCCTCCTACTCTGGTTTGAGATGTCTCAAAATAGCATTCCAGTTATTTGTGTTTTCATCTATAATTATTTTCTCAACAAGGGTTTTTAAAATTCCTACGTATTAAAAAAAAACTTGAAAAATGATGCAAAATTCCGCAATGTATTCTTAGAAACAAGTAAAGATGCAAATATATCACCAGTAATATGGAGGCAGAGTGATTTGAACACAGCAGAAAGGAGTATTGATTTCAGTCCTGCCACCTACCATCTGAGTGAATCGTGACAAGGTTTTTGTTTTTGTTTTATTTACTTGTTTGACTTCCTGGTCTTCAGTTTCTCACAAGTATATATGAGGAATTGGATCCTGTGCCCTCTAGCATTTTTTGAAACTCTGAATTTCCAGGATTCTAGGAAACTTATCCTAACCAAATTTGTGTTGGCATGACGGGCTTTAGAAAAGCATAGCCAGTCCTTGGTGATGGGTCTGACTACAAAGAACAAGGGCAGAATGAGCTAGACCCCACCTTATAATCCTTAATGAGTCCACCTGTATGATTAAGAGCAATCCTTAATGAGTACATCTGTATGATCAAGAGTAAAGGTGGGTAAATCTGACTTATCCCATATATAGTTTTGGAAACTACAAGTCACTTTACCTCTTCAATCATTCATAGAATGGGGAAACAAAACCTACTTTCACAATGCTTAAAGCATTAGATAAAATATAAGTGTAAAGCATTTACAACCATACCCAGAACATTTCAGGGTCCAGTTGATAGTTTCTACTAATGTTCCTATCAGAAAACATTCAAACGATAGAGCAGACAAGAAATACACAGGATGGGAAAAGAGACTTACCAAAAGGAGATAATTGATCCAAGTTAAACAAAAAGGTATTTATTTCCTCTTTAAATTGTTCTGGAAATTTGCTAAGACTTGCATCACTGTTCAGAAGATTTGAACCCCAGAAGTTGTTTCATGCCAGCTCAGGTGGCAGATAAAGGCAGACCTTTCAAAAGATTAGATTTACAAATAACCACATTGGTCTTTATCGTCCATGTTGTTCTCTCTAAAGTCACAGGAAGTATAATAGTATTGATCAGACAAGACAAGAGCCTGGCCTACCATAATCAAACAATAACCTTTGATTTATCCACCTGGAAAATGTCCATGGAAACTATAAAGGAGAGTGTTTTGGGTCAAAGAGTAGGTTTGGTTTCATGTTGAGAAAACTATCCCTGTTACCGTTTATTTCCTAAATAAAGAGCATGGTTGCTTTGTACAGTCATGGTCTCAAAGGCAAATCTTTTGTTTCAGAGGTTGAATGGGCTATTTCTCTACATATCTGATTACATGCCGTGCATCTCAAAGCATATTGACAATTTCATTATACTGAGTGCAGTAATCCATATCAACAGCTCATCCCTGTTTTGAATTATAAAATGAAGTGACTTAAAAAGCCAGGTATAAGCAAACTTATCTGCTTCTAGTCCTTCAGGGACTGGACTAGGTCCAAAATTAAACAAGACACAGAGTAGCTTTTTAAATTTAAATACTTCCTAAAATTGTTTTTTCACCAAAAGTAGGCCACCTAAAAGATTAAAAGCTCTCTCTTTCTTCCTCAAAAAAAGAGTAAAAAAACACATAATTACGTTCTAATTTAAAACTCTAATTGAGTGCTCTTGTACTCGTAAGATGTCCCACTTCCCTTTAGGGACAATATTCTTATTAGTCACACAAGCTGTCTAATCATTTAAGCGCAAGGCTTCTTCAAACCATAAACCTTTGTTGCAAAGCAAATGAGAAAGTGCAGTACTGTCTTTTTTTCCTCAGTGTCTCTCGATTATGTACTTATAAAAGCAACAATCAAATACTCAGGCTAAATAAAAAGATACCTTCTGGACTAGCACAGGTCTAAAGACAACTGAGGTTAGTGCTGTCTGTATTTTTAAGACAGTACTCTTCCTGGTCTAAATTTAAAGATTTAAAGATTATAAAAAGACAAATAAACAAAAACAAAATAAAAAACAAACAAAGCACTCATGAATAAAGGACAAGGAAACTTGGTTAGGGAGGCAGAAAAGCAAACGCTTGAACACTTCGGTTGACTCTGGAATCTGGGAGACCCATGTTCAATCTCAGGTGAGTTACCTGAACTTCTGAACCTCGCTATCTATAAAAGAGAGGTAGTAACAGCATCTCTCAAAAAGGGCTGGAGTAAGAATTACAGGAGATAATATGTATAAGTGATTTTCACTGTTCAAAGTAAGCAATGGATGTTCAATATCATCATCAGTATAATTAAGAAATCATTTTGCAAGTGTGAAATATACAATGTTTAATTTTCTCCTGCTCCCCCTTTCTCTCCTTATGCAAAGGCATACAGGGAAAGGGAGAAGAAAACTAGTATTTACATAGACTGTTGGTCATGTTCCAGGTACTTTACATAGATCATCTCAACTAGTCGTCATGACATCTGCCTGGGATATGTTCCTTTGAGGGATGAGGAAACTGAGGCTAAGACAGAGACACAGAGACAGAAAGACAGTGGGACAGAGAGAGAGCCTGAAACCCAAGTCTCCAGTGCCCAGCCCATACTTATTTTACTATAAATGTTCACATGCACACGTATTAACACACATGCACATGTGTGTTAATGCACATTCCTGAGACAATCTGGGAATTTCTTTAAGTGGTACTCATAGGCTTACACAATCTGAGTACAGTAGCTTTTTTATTAACATCTAATCCTCAAAACAGTCTCATAAAGTTTTATTATTATCTCTACTTCATGAATTAAATAGAAGCTCAGTGCATAAGTAATATAAAAAGGCAAAAGCTATTGCGTTCTGGATTTAGGATTAGAACTGAGATCTGTTTGACACCAAAGTCCAGGTAATTTAAAGTCCAGGTAATTTCTCCTATATAAGGACAACTTCTGATGAGAAGCAAGAGTTGTTTGAATAGAAACCCTTCATTAAATATAAACATTTACTTTTTACTCTCTTAAGATATAAAAGATTTCACTGTCTTTTGGGAAACTGGTTGTCTCATGGTGAAATTTTTCTTGCAGAATAAAAGTGATGAAACTGGCTCTCTTTGAATTAGGTGAAAAGAATGAGTACCTTGGACGTGAGCAATCTGCTGGCTTATTTCTTGTGCATTACGGCATTCAACAAAGAGGAGAAAGGTCCTATTTGATTTTAGCAAAATGTGGGATCCATGCAGTTCATTTGTAAGCTTCCTTCCTGTAGCAGCTCCCATTCACACAGCGAGGTCACAGCATTGGTGATCCGAATGCCCACACCTGCAAGGTGAACTTTAATATATCACATATTTCAACTGTGAGATTTCAAATGAAGCCTGTTGTGGGCTCTGTGTTTCCAGACAGCTCATAGATCCCTGTCTAAAAGCACTGAGTATAGCAATGAGCTCATGATGGTATCTCAATAAATTTCTGTGGAGCCAAAGAGAAAAGCCAGAGAGTCTTTTGTTGATAGCATAACAGAATGGACAATATTGCCTAGAGAAGGCTACCATTTGGAAGACGTTCAAGGAACCATAGCATGGATTGCCTGAAACAAGTACAATCATGAATATCAATTGTCATTAGTTCTTGAACTGGCATCTTGGTAACCAAGTAGCTTAGACCAAAGCCGTCTTACAGAGATTTCCACAACCCTTAAGATCCCTGAAACAGGATTTTGAGAGCAGAAATTAAGATGCAATAATAAATTAGTTATTACATATTAGCATAAACAGGTTTAAATTTTTATCTTTTGTATAAGGATAAACTATCAGTTAGGAGGTACAACAAGAAAAAAAAAAAAAAAAAGCCAAGATGAGCTAAATACCCAAACATGAATTGGCTTTAAAAACTTCTAACTTCAGTATACAACTCTTACTACTTTGAAATGTAAAGGTTTTAACACTAAAAATCATCATTTTGATTTTTAAAATGTTGTGCCAAAAGGTCTTAACTAAAAAACATTATCTTGATTCAAAATTTAAAGGTTTTCACAGGAAACAAAGTCAATTACACACAGTATGCTGAAAGTATGTATTAACTATGAGTCAGTTATTTAAATGAAAGAAATACAAGTCTGAAAATCATCACTTTTCTAATTCCAAATTCCCACTGGAATTTCTAGCAGTTCTGGATTCCACATGCCAGAACACCACCAAAACTGCTTAAACACATGTACATACATACACCACATCTAGATATATTGAAAGAGCACAAATGTCCTTAAATGTGTAAGAAACACAGTCATATAGAAAAATACACAATACACATACACACACACGTGCCTCTGAAGTGCCACCATTCATTCTAAAAGGCTATAGGGTCAACTTGACAGACTTTGGCTTGGTTTAGGTATGCAGTAGGTCACTACCCTGGTTCTGGTGCTCATGACCCATTGCCTAGGTTGCAGCAATAGGTAGTTCACCAACCTACTGCAAGAGATAACTTCCTAAGATGCAAGTTGTGAATGACAGTCTTCTCAAAAGCTTTCCATGGGTCTCCTTTGTTGGCAGAGCTATGTCCCATTTCTATTTTATGACATTTATGGACCCTGAAGAGACTAGTAATAGTTTAGCTCTATATTCCTCAAATTATGCATTGCCTAGAAAATCCAGGCAGTACATCTTTTTCAATTTTTTTCATATTTTTAATTTTTGTGGGTACACATGAGGTGCATATAATTGTGGGATATATGAGACGTTTTGATACAGACATGCAATGTGAAATAGTCACATCATAGGAAATGGGATATCTATTCCCTCAAGCATTTGTTCTTTGTGTTACAAACATTCCAATTATACTCTTTTAGTTATTTAAAATGTAAGATTAAGACTATAGTCAACCTGTTATACTATCAATAGTAGTTATTATTCTTTCTACCTAATTTTTGTACACATTAACCATCCCAGGCAGTACATCCTGATGAACAGTTGTACTGTATCAAAACCAGAGATACCTCCACAGTCTCCATTGTTGCCCTGGAGATATGGATTGTGATTAGGTTGTTGAATGAAGGAGCCAGACCTTACAATCTGTGGCTGAAAGTATTCCAGCTGTATTTCATTAATTTGCAAGAATCATCTATGGAGCTATTAAAAATATAGATTCCCAAGTTTTGACTCTTCTCCCAAAGGTTCTGATTTGTTAAGTCTTGGAAAGAAGCCAGGAATCTGCATTTTAAAAAGTCCCTGGTCTTTCTGATGCAGCCAAGCAGCAATTTCACATTTGGAGCCGTACATAATTTATTTTCCTCATTTTATAGGTACAAAAACTGTGAGCCAGAGTAGTAAAGTGACTTGCCAATGATTAGTCAGAAAGTTGCTGTAAACCAGAACTGGAACCCAGGTCTCCCAACTCCCTGTCTTCCCTTTCTGTTGGGCTGCCTCCCACTAGAGCAATAGGGGTGTCATGTGGCAATCTCTGTGCAGCTTCCTATAGCTCTTCATTGGTTTTATTCTACAGATACTCCTTCATTGCAAAGTGATTTTTTAAGAGGATAAAATTTCACAGTAATACCTCTCACAGGTCAATGCAAGACACTTGTTTCACCAAAGGCATTTTTCTGGCTCATCTAATTCTTGAAGCACAGAGCCAGCAATATGATCTGCCTCATTTACTCTGTCTGTACAGTGGGAATTGCACCAGCTCTCACTGAATTGTCTGTTAGTGTTATTAAAAGCATGGATAAAGATAATAAATTCTGCGTCACCTCTCAAACTCCTCTGTGACAGATTTCCTATAAATAACAATATGAGTATGCAATCCTGCTACAGCATTAGCATCAAAGACAAAATGAACAAATCAGATTGTCAGTTCATGATTTAGCATCCTCATGAGAAAAGCTTGTGCATGCCAGACAAGTGCCTCACAAGTTGACATTTATGTTTTGGGCCAGTTTTGATACATTTACCTTTACCTTAAACTGAAATGTATACTTGGAAATTAATTTAATCCACTGGTATGAAAGTCTTTCTGTGGCTAGCCTTCTTGGGGAAAAAAGAAAAGCTTGACATATTTGATAAATTCAATAATTCATTCTGGATGAAACTAGTTTTATGTGCTCAAACTGAAACTTCTTAAATACTCCTCTGCTTGACTTAACTAATTTTATGTAGCTTCATTTACTTCCATGGAATAGTTTAAGTATCAGGGGGGTTGGATTCATGGTCTGTTTCACAATAAGAAAATGTGCTTAGTTGGAGAAAAAGTCTTTAAATACATTTCCAGTACTAGATTATTAAATTATTGCTTTTCCAACAAATGGGTGAACCTATTCAAGTAAAACTTAATTATTCATTCAACCATTCAAAAACATATATATTGAGTGCTTATTATGGGGTAGAAACTGTTGGGCACTGAGACATAACAATGAACAAAAACAGATTTTTCTCGCTCAATAGACATACAAGGGCTTCCAAGGGGACATAAACATTAATCACATAATTACACAAAAGAGAAGTTAGTTACAGGCAGAGAGTACAGAATGAGGTGGATGTAAGTGAAGTCAGAGAGAGCTTCCAAACGGGACCAACAAGTCAGCTGAGATTAGAGGGGTGAGCAGTTTCTAACTAAGGCAAGGAGGGAAAGAATGTGTACACATGACAGTAGAAACGTGATGAGCAAGGACATACAGCCCAGTTCTAAAGGAATATCAAGAGCAACTCTGCTGATGCATGTTTCCAAGCCAGGCTTGAGGCTTGCACCAACTATTCAGGTCCTTGATCATGCAGCAGTTGTGGTTTACTGGACAAAGTACTTGAGGAGGAGGAGCGAAAGACCTGGAAAAGTTGCTTTAATCTCCACGGTTTTAAGTCATCACACTTGCAAAGGGAGGTTAATAAAGTATACTGCCTGAGGTCATAGGAAGATTAAATGAGATCAAGTGTGTGCAGAGTTTTATAAACTGAGAAGTACGATACAAAAGTGAGGGATTATAGAAGATTATAATGACTAATACCTTCAGTATATAAACTACTTTCTGTTGAAAACAAAATTGGGTATTATTATTAAGGAGACACTGATCTGTTGTACAGACAGGCATAGTATTTTTTCATGATGCCATACCAAGCAGGACAGAAGCCAGGTCCTACCAGCTTGCTGCATCTTGCATGACCAGGCATTCTCTGTTTTAAGGCCTTCAAGGGGATGTGCCTTCCCTAAAACCCTGGCTCCCACACCAAGTGGCTGTGTAACATCAGCCCAGCCCTAATAGTCTATCTTCTGAAGATCAGAGGTTAGATTTTTGCCTAACGCTGCAGAGGTAACCACAAAAATGTTCTGAAGTTTCTCATCCATAAGTCTTTTGACTAACTGCAAAACTGTATTATTGTTATCCTCACACAGAGTCTCTCCATTATAGGATCATCCCCAGGCCATGGTAGTACCCAAGGGAAATTACACTGTGGAAGAATGTTTTAACAAAGTTATAGTGTGGTTACAAAATCAATATCAAGGACATTCTTGACTAATTAATATAACTAAGGCTGGAAAATTTCAAGAAGTGTAGTAGATGGCAGGTAGGAAAAAGGAAAAGTTGATATATCCAAAGAACAACAAGTGGCTTGAAGATTTTTAGAAGGGGACACTCACCCTGATCAGGAAATCAGAAAAGGGAAATTAGCAAATTATGGCTGATAGTTATATTAGCTCAACCTAAAGAAAGTGGATGGATCATCTGGCGAAAGCGGATACTCAAAGTGATACAGAGAAATTCTTCTTTTCAGAAAGAATGCATTTCTGCCCTTGTTTATGTTCTCTAGGGGCCACATTTCTGCCCTGGGGAAGTAGGTTTTTTTAGGAATCAGAGTGGCAAAGTTTAACTCTTATTCCAGCCACAAGAGAAGTCCTGTACATCCATCCCCATCCCCTTGTTTTGCTTGACACCATGCCTCTGGGAGAGCCCAGCGTGGATTACAGTTAGGGCAGCACTTTTAGTGCTGGATATTCAACTCCCCCTCCCAGAAGAGTTTCCTCTGTTTTAAGGACACAGCCAGCATCACTCCACAGTGGCCCAGGAGGAGTCAGAATAACAGACTGATCAATGGCCAGGATTAAAGCATCTAAGAAATTAGGTGGGTGTCTCTGCTTGTTCTGAATGGATGGAAGAAAAAAGCTTAGGGTTACCTTTCCTTGGCACAAACTTAAGTTATATAGTCATGCACAGTTGCATTCCAGCATTGATCAATGGTGATTCCAAGGCAGACTCAATTTTGTCTTTCAGTCCTGGGTTGAAGACCACCCAGGTTCTTATTAATGCAATTTTCCCACCATGAATGGCCTTCTACACGTGAGTATGTGTTCATGTATTGTGTGTATGTGTAAACCTCACCCTCAAGCGTCACTATCTTTGTTGGAGAGCCACCACTCCTGATTGCATTTTATTATTCAGGTATCTATAATCTGGTTTTCCATTATAGCCTAAGTTAATCTCTCAGCTATTCTTCATCAAATTCTGTAACTTCTTAGGTATAGCACCAATACAATGAAGCTAGAACTTTGCTCCACATGGAGAAATTCTGACTACTCCAAAGTGTAGGGAAGCTTTTCCTTCCTGTGACCAAAGAAGCTTTGAGTGGTACTTCCTGACATGGTATCTTTCAGGAGCATCCTATTACCTTTCCTTTATTCTCTTCTGTTCACTTCTTGTGTTTACTTTGGGGAATCATCCTGCAACTCTTCAAGTTCTGCTCTTCATTTCTGCTTTTTTTAATTAGTCTTTATTTCCAATGAGTTTGTGATTTCTATCAATTATATGTTCCAAGTGACTCTCCTATCTATCCCTTTCTTCCAGTTACTATTCCCAATGCCTTACTTTTGGCTCTATTAATCTCTTTCTGAACTCTGGCCTTTTACCAGGCTCCCTGCTTCTGATCTTTCACGTTGCCAATCCATCCTTTACACTTTCCCCAGATTTACCTTTGTAAAGCAGAGTTTTGATCATGTTACTATTGTAAAAACTATGTGACAAGTCTGAATGTCCACACACATGGCAGAAAGACAAAAATCCTTCAAGGCTTTCATTAATCTGACCCCTTAAACTTTGAAATACATCTCCTCTTCCATACAGCTTAGAGAACAACCAGAGAAGGTTATTGGTCATTATCCATGTATTCTTACTTTTTTCCCCACACTTTTGGTTTTTTCTTACTGTTCTTTGGCCCAGAATATTATTGCAAGCCCATCACAACTCCCTATTAGTACTATAGAAAATAGATTCTCATGCTTCAAATTCCAACCCAAATGACAACAGCAATGTGGAACTTTCCCTAATATTCTAATTTCTAATTAATTGCTTCTTCCTTTGATCCCCACAGCATTTTCCCTGTACATCTATTTTACACTTATTTAATTATACTTAATTGTTTAAACAGGTTCTCAATTATATTAAAAGCTTTGTGATGGCCCAGGGTATCTTCTATTTAGTTTTGTATTCTCTAAGAAGTATCTACAGCATAGCAAATACTCAATTAGTGCTGAAGAATTAGAGAATGAGGAGGAAAAGTTTAATAATGGGTAAATAATAAAAACAATCAGAAAATTCAAGAGTTTCCAAAAGGCATTGAAATTCCTAATTTTAAATGCTTTTAGAAAATTAGAAATTAAATAATGTTTTCATATCTTAGAAGGCTCTAAATCAGGAAGCTAACGAAATTATTAATTTAAAGACTTATTAGAATTTGGCTGGGTGCAGTGGCTCACGCCTGTAATCCCAGCACTTTGGGAGGTCGAGGCAGAGGTCAGGAGTTCCAGATCGGCCTGGCCAACATGGTGAAACCTTGTCTCTACTAAAAATACAAAAATTAGCCGGGCATGGTGACAGATACCTGTAGTCCCAGCACTCCAGAGGCTGAGGCACAAGAATTGCTTGAAACCTGGAGGTGAACGTTGCAGTGAGCTGAGATTGCGTCACTGTATTCCAGCCTAGATGACAGAACAAGACTCTGTTTCAAAAAATAGAAACGAACAAAAACAAACAAAAAAAATTACAATTTAAAATGATCCAGGAGAAAAAGCCATTCCACCCCTCCAGTAGCTCAGAAAGATTTGAGACTCAGAAACATTAGGTACAAGGTAAAGAAGAAAAAGAAAGAACAAGACATGAGCCTGACAGCAAAAGGGAGTCATTTAAAGTCTGTATAGTTAATTCCACAAACACCCTGTGTGCAACACTCCTGAAGTCCCGCCTAATGATTTCAAATAAAGGAGTAAAAGAGATCTAAAAGTTGGAGAAATTGAGAGGCCCCAATTTCTGACATTTGAGGCAGCATCACAAAAATTTCCCATCCCCATCACTCTTCAGTAAAGTCCGACGGACTTTACTGAAGCTCTATCCATGTATGAAGAGTTGCCAAATGGCTTTTATTGTCACATTGCTAAAAGTAGACAACTAAGGGTGACCTGACAATGAGAACAATACAAAGTATGAAGGAGGTCAGGCTAAACAAAACAAAAAACTGTCTCTAAATGAAACAAAGGGAATTTAGTGGAGAAAATTAACATGCAATAATGGGGTTCCCCTTATTCTCAGAAATAAGACCAAAATGTCTTCTTTTATTAATATTATTAAGATGTGTTTTTGAGGATCCAGCCAAAACAATAAGCAATGCATTTATTGATTTACATCCCCACCAACAGTATACAAGAGTACAAGCACTCTCTTTTCTCCACAGCCTCACCAACCCTTGCTTTTTCATCTTTTTGATAGTAGCCATTTTAACAAGTATGAGGTGATTTTTTTTTTTTTTTTTTTTGAGACAGAGTCTCGCTCTGTCGCCCAGGCTGGAGTGCAGTGGCGGGACCTCAGCTCACTGCAAGCTCCGCCTCCCGGGTTTACGCCATTCTCCTGCCTCAGCCTCCCAAGTAGCTGGGACTACAGGCGCCCGCCATCTCGCCCGGCTAGATTTTTGTATTTTTAGTAGAGACGGGGTTTCACCGTGTTAGCCAGGATGGTCTCGATCTCCTGACCTCGTGATCCGCCCGTCTCGGCCTCCCAAAGTGCTGGGATTACAGGCTTGAGCCACCGCGCCCGGCCGAGGTGATTTTTATTGTGGTTTTAATTTGCCTTTCCATGATGATTAGAGATATTGATCATTTTTAATATTTCTGTTGGTCATTTGTATGTCTTTTTCCCAGAAATGTCTATCTGAGTCCTTTGTCCATTTTATAATAGGGTTATTTGGGTTCTTGTTGTTGAGTAGTTTGAGTTCCTAATATGTTATTTATATTAGCCTCTTACCCAATGTATGATTTACAAATATTTTCTCCCAGTGTGTAGGTTGTCTCTTCATTCTTTTTTTTTTTTTTTTTTTTTTTGGCCATGCGGAAGCTTTTTACTTTCAGGTAATTCCATTTGTCAAGGCATTTATTGAAATAAAGGGGAAAAATTAAACTTATTTATAGATTATATTATTTATAAATACAAGATAAAATATTTAACAAAAGGAAATTTTAGAGAGTATTAAGTGCTACTGTGATTTGAATGTTCCCTCCAAAATTTGTTGAAATTTAATTCCAATTGTAATGTTATTAGGAAGTGGGGCCTTTAAGAAGTAATTAGGTCAGTGGATTAATGCCATTATTGTAGAAGTGGGTTAGTTATCCTGGGAGTGGGTTCATAAAAGGATGAGTTTGGCCCAATTTACTCTCTCTATTTCTCATTCTCACTTGCACTTCTGCCATGTTATCACACAGCACGAAGACCCTCACCAGATGCTGGCACCATGCTCTTGGATTTCTCAGCTCCCAGAAGTGTAAGAAATAAGGCTTTGCTCTTTATAAGTTACCTAGTCTGTGGTATTCTGTTATAGTAGCATAAAATGAACTAACACATGTGCCTAGATGCATAATAAATATACACAGAACAACAGTATTCATTAAGACTTTCCCATGTGCCAAGATTTTTTCTACAAGTTTTATATGTATTACTTATGCCAGAAAGTTATACTTTAAAAACATAATGTGAGAAAGGCATCCTAATTTATAATAGCAATCAAAAATATGAACTTTTGTGGAATAAACTTTGAAAATAAGCATGATGTGAAGAAATTTAATAAATCTTATTGCAATGGGTACCTTTATGGGTCAACTTAGGTAATAGATATATGTCTTGTTTATTATGCTTCTCTGGTGAACCCTGACTAGCAAATCTTACTAGGACACTTTAATAAATGAAGATATACACCTATATATAACTGAATGGAAAGATGAAATTTTACGAAGCTATCGCTATTTCCAATACAATGGGTATAACTTAATTGTTAGTGATACCTTGATGTGGTGGTTCTGAGGACAAAATTATTATAAATCCGTATTTAAAAATCAGTAGGTAAGAATATCAAGGATTATTTTTTAAAAGATTAATATTTATCATGATTACCTTACCAGACATAAAAACTGACTATAAAACTACTGTAATGGAAAACATGTTTTGGTGCAAAATTTGAATGACGGAAAAATGCGGAAGAATGAACTTTTTACATGGACAAAAATACCATGTATCTTGTTTACATAGACACTTTTGGGTCTTTATTTCACTTTAATAATGAATGAACAGATAAGCATGGAAATCAAGGCTGTCATCCACAAGATGTTAACTTATGGGGAAGTAATGAAGGGATTGATTACTCAACAAGGTAGATCAAGTGTGGTTTTTTACTCTTTTTTATTTTGTAGGGGCCATTGTTTTGGTTTTTTAATCAAGTTAGACATACATTTCAGAATTAATATCAAAAAAATTCAATGGGCTGGAAACACTTCACCAGCACTCCTGGTAAACTCAGGTCCAATAAATACAGAAAATGCCATCAAAGATTTCTACTGCCCCATTACAAGAGAAAAAGAATCAATATACACAACAAATTCACACAAATACCTCTTATGAACCTTTATGGGAATCATTACTAGTCTATCAGACAAACAAAAACACAAACACGCACAGAAAAAGGAATAATTGAACTCTGGCCAAAAATTGGAGTTCAGATAAATCGATTCAAGTTCATAGACAATAGTAAGTAAGGGGAGAGGAGAAGAGAAAATGAAAGAGATTGCTGGAGGGATGCAACCAGTGGTGGGTGCACTGGGAGAGTCCCCTTCATCAGTGAGGAAGGAGCCTGTGATGAGGGGTAGAAGTAATGTCGGGACCTGGCACCTTGCAAGGAGGATTTCTCAGGTCTAGGTTCAGCTACTTTTTTTTTTTTTTTTTTTTTTGAGACAGAGTTTCTCTCTTGTTGCCCAGGCTGGAGCGCAATGGCGTGATCTCGGCTTACTGTAACCTCTGCCTCATAGGTACAAGCAATTCTCCTGTCTCAGCATCCCAAAAACTCAGATTAGAGGCACGCGCTACCACGCCTGGCAATTTTTTTTTTTTTAATTTAGTAGAGATGGGGTTTCACCATGTTAGTCAGGCTGGTCACGAATCCCTGATCTCAGGTGATCCATCCGCCTTGGCCTCCCAGAGTGCTGGGATTACAGGCATTCACCACCATGCCCAGCCTCAACTACTCTTAAACTGACCTGTGGACGAGGGGCTGTGGATTCAGTTGCCTCACTACAGACACAAATTGACTGCAGGGCTCCTAACCCACCTCTGACCCTCACCAAAATGAAGACGTGAAGCAGGGCAACACAAGGGAAGCCACTTTGCTAGCAGCAAGAGAGAATCTAAAGATATGGAACCCAGACTCCAGTAGGACAGATGAGCAGCTCCCAGTGGCCACCGTGGAGAGATAAGCTACCCCAAAAGGTATCTTGGTTTATGGGCCTCCTGGGTGTTGCTGCTGTTGCTTGAGCGGCACTGGAGGGTTGGGGTCATGCTGGCACCTTGTCTGAGGTGAGTCAGCATTGCCACAAATAGGGAGAAGGCAACAGCAGGAGTCTGTGTGGTTCTAAGGAAAAAGCCCAGGCATCTCTCTTCTGTATCTCACAGAGAAGCAAGAGAAAGAGAGAGGCCCAAGACCTAGCACTGGAAAGTCAGGACTAACCATCCAGTTCAGTTAGTGACAACATTAGGCTAACTCCTTCATTAGACTCCAGAGAACTTTAGGGTCCAGAGGACCCTTGGCTTACAACAAAGGCAATGAGTCAGGAGATGAAGGATGAGATAAAGTAGGCAGCTTTTACATTTTCCATAGGCAGATTTGTAAAGGAAGAATGGGAGTGATTAACCACCTTAGGGGTTTTCTGTTTGTTTTTCCACTCCCTGCATTGAAAACTTTATTTACACACACATATCATTCACTTGAATCAGGTTAGTGCATTCATGCACTCAGTTCTCATGTAAACCTCATGTAGACTGTTACCAACTTGAGAGTTGCAGCTCTAGACAGTTTGGCAGGTTTGTCTCTTCCAGAGCCTAGGAATGAGAAAAAGAGTCATGCAAAGCCCTTTGGCAAACCCAGTACTCATGTAGGGGCTGGTGTTGCTAGGCTGAAGTCCAAGATGGTCTTGACTTCTGAAAAGGTATCCTCTCAATTTCATTCAAGCTGTTTCTCAGAATCCATTCTGTATCAGCTTCTACACAAGCACAAAGAAAAATCTGAAATTTAGGGGAGGTTTCTCCCAGTTTTAAAATCATTTTCCTTTCCCAGTAACAGTGGAAAACAGACCATCTTGAATAAATACTCGGTCTAATCTACCTGTTGTTTTGTTTGACTCTTAGGATTTATCCACAATTTGTTTTTAAATCAAATCCAAAACTGACAACTAGCAAACTACTTTACTTTAGGAAGTTGTTCTTTTATAATAACTTAATGAGTATTTCTGAAACATACCAAGAATTACTCACCGTTTTCTTCTATTGCTTATTAGTGGAATATGCTGTTTTCAAGTTCTGTTGACAACTCATGTCCATTTAGTTTAACATTACATGTGCTGAAATGTTGTAATATTGTTCTTTTGTTTTCCTATATATATATATATATATATATATATACAATATTTTTTTTTTTGCCTTGGGTAATGTAAGACAATTTTCAACTCTATAGCTCTAAGGGTATTTTTATACATGCTCAAAAAGATGGATCACTCTACAGCTAACCAGAATGGTTTGCAAATAGTCTCTTAAGTAATCAGTCTCGATTGTGCGATTGATCAGTAGGGACAGAAAGAGCTTTATCAAGATCATGGGCTATGGCTGACCAGCCAGTCTGTGCAGCTGTTCAGAGACATGTTTATTAAGCACATATCAGTGAACTCAGAATGTAAGGGCTGGAAAAGTCCTTGGATACTCTCTACTCTTCATTTTATAGAATACCAACCCAAGATCTAGAAAGGGAAGCAATGTTTTCAGAACCCACAGTCAAGTTAAAGAAAGAGTCAGAACAAAATCTCTGTCACTGGGAGAAGATATTTATGGCACATATAACTGACAAAGGATTTTATCTATCATATATTAAGAACACTTGGAAATCAATAAGAAAAAACAAGCTAATTAAAAGTGGGACAAAGCTACTGTAATAGTATGACATGTTGCTACTTATTAAAGAAATGTGGTTAGAGTGGCTTAAGTAAATGGCTTAAGTAAATAAAGTAAATATGAGTGGCTGATTTTCCTCTCATAATCAGAGGTCAGGAAGGAAGCCATCTAAGGTCAGCACAGCCATCTGAGGAAGTCATCAAGGGCTTGGTTTCTTTCCTGTTCAATAGGTTTTCTCTTCGCCTAGGACAGTCTTCTTCCTTTTCTCCAGGTATCAGGTCTGTGCTCCAGAAATAAACAGAAGTGATGTGCCAGGGACAAAAGTAAAAGATCTGCCTTTAAACAATTCACCTGGAGGTCCCAGTGACTCCCACTGTCCATTTGCCAGAGCTGGGTTACATGACCCTCACTCCAGACTCATGTAAAAGGAGAAAACAAGTTTACCTGGGCATATTGGGATCTCAAATAAAATTAGAATCTGTTGATAAAGAAGTGAAGAATGGATAGGGAGAGACTATTAGCAATGCCTACCAAAGAAAACAGAGGCAAGACACAGAAAAGGGAAACATAATGGCTAATACAGTTAAGAAAAGCTGCCCAGTCTCACTAACAATCAGCAAAAAATAAATTAACTAAATACAAATAAATAAAATAATAAAATAGCATCCCATACTCAGTCTGAAAGATAATGTCTTGGTCACAAAAATGAGGGTAAAGGAAAACTTTCATTCATGAAAATCAAAGCACAAATTTGTATAGTTACTTTGGAGGATAATTGAAAATATGTAGTAAATTTATAATGAACCAAAAATAACACTTCTAGGTACATTTTTGAGAGAAGTTCTCCTCTGTGTGTTCAAGGAGACATGTAGAGGTGCTCTTTGCAGCTTTGACTGTACTGAATAAATACTGACAAGAATTAAATTCCCTCCATAGGGCATGTAAAACTAAACCGATACGTTCTTGCAATAAACAGACTAGATCTATTGGTATCAACTTGGACTGGCTCTTGGATTTACACTCCATACTTCTTCTGACCCTGGCCCCTACATCTTTGCCACTACTCCGGTGTGAAACATTTTTGGCCTTTCCACCAAGTTCTACAAAATCATCCTCCCACTAGGGTTTCTATGCATGATTTGCTGAAGATTTGGTGGGAGATATGAAGAAGTCAAACTGGAAGGCTTCACTTCCAATTTGTCCATGTCCTTCTCATCGCTTTCCCTGCTTTTTTACTATCTCCAGGATTGCCCCACCACAAGCTCCAAAGTCTTTGGTCTGTATGCAGAGCTTCATCACACACACACACACATTGCTGCTCAGCAATCCAGGTTACATGTGTCTTGGAGACATGGAATCTTGCCCCCAAGACACATACGACCTGAATTGCTGAGTAGCGAGTCCAAATCTTCAACAAAATATTTTGCCTACCAAAACAACTCTTTCCTTCAGAAAAATTCTGGTGCTAGATGATAATGGCAGAATGTATTTGACACCTCATTGCCAATCAACATTACTTTTACTGAAATTGATCCCTGCTTAACCTTCAGAAAGATTATCCATAAACTGATGGTGCCTTATACAATCAATGGCATCTAGGAACCTGGGAAATATAACAAATTCTACTTAGTCCAATAATTTCTGAAAGTTGGAAAGTGAATTGGTGACAAAAGATTATGTGACATCCTCATAGTAAATGTGGTTGTATGTAGGCATGTCCTTATCAACTTTTGCAGGTTTCAATGATAAAGCCTTGAAAAAAATTAACACAAATAATATAACCCAGCTGGAAGTACTTGCCCCTGCTATAGAGAAGATATTTAAAAGATCTAAATAGTAATGGATAACATTCTCTTTTGTAGTCATAGACATATTTACTTAAAGCACATATTTTATAAGCAGATCAGCATATCATAACCATATAGCTAATAATTTACCCAATCTGTAAATCATAGCTGAACCCAGGCATTTACTTTGTTATTAAGAAATATGACAATTTATGTAATGATTGTGAAGAATTATGTGTTAAAGAAAAGGGAGCTTCATGTTTTGATTATGTGGGCAAGAAATGAAATTAAAGTGGTCCATGCTGATTTATAGCCAAGTGTTTTATGACTGTAAAGTGAGACCTAGAAAATGTATGTTTGCTTTGTTTACACCTAAGCATTTCAAAAGTATGTGCCATCACCAGCCCTAAGAAGATTTACTGTTGATATGTTTATTTCAAATCCAGTTCAAATCAGTGCACACTATAGATAGGTATGTGGGATTTCTAATTCTAAAATATGAATGTTGCTTTAGGATTTTCAAACTGAGCCAAATGTCCCAAATGGCATATAAAACATTCCATGTCATGTAGCCAAAACTGACACCGCTATTCCTGAAACTCTCCCTGGTGTTCACCTGCCTGCAGTTGTGCCTAGTAATGGTGAACAGGACACTGCACAGCAGAAAGAGAAGTAAAGAATCATTAAACCATCATCATTTCCAGCGCCACCCTAATAGGACTGAGAAGGCCTATACTCAGTGACATTTATCACAAAGAATGTAGCAAATGAGACTGCATGAGGGGAATGAGACTGGGACATTCATATTAACTTAGGTGGACAGGAGCTTTACAAAATGTGATAATGCAGGCCAGGCGCAGTGGCTCACGCCTGTAATCCCAGCACTTTGGGAGGCCGAGGTGGGTGGATCACGAGGTCAAGAGATCAAGACTATCCTAGCTAACATGGTGAAACCCCATCTCTACTAAAAATATAGAAAAAATTAGCCGGGCGTGGTGGCGGGCACCTGTAGTCCCAGCTACTCGGAAGGCTGAGGCAGGAGAATGGCGTGAACCTGGGAGGTAGAGCTTTCAGTGAGCCGAGTTTGTGCCACTGCACTCCAGCCTGGGTAACAGAGCAAGACTCCATCTCAAAAAAAAAAAAAAAGAAGTGATAATGCAAATCTAGACAACCTAGATAATCAATTTTTAAATCCCTTTGTAAGCCTTGATAACCTCTCTAGTCATCTAACAGTTGGATATCAACATTGTAAGAACTTAGGATATTATTTTTAACCACATATTTGCAATTCACAGATACCTAATTTTAAAAGTAACAGAAAGTAGCATGCAGTAAGTATTAAGTAAGTAATCATCCAGTTTAAATTAAGCTAAAATGTAAAGATCTATCAAATGCTATAAATTTATAATTTGATCCATAATCTAGACCAGTGCTGTCCAACAACTTTCTTTAATGATGGAAATATTCTATATGTGTGCTGTTCACTATGGCAGCAAAAATGCTTATTATAACATTTTAAGTGAAGAAAGGAAAGCATAAAAGTATGTATATGGTAAAATCTATGTTTTATAGAAACTACAATAGACATAAGATCAACATGATATATTATACATTTAATTAAATTAGACTGGAAGTAAATACATCCTTTTGGTTGTTTTTGAGACACAGTCTCACTCTGTTACCCAGGAAGGGGTTCACTGGTGCAATCACGGCCCACTGCAGCCTCTGCCTCCTGGGCTCAAGTGATCCTCCTGCCTCATTTTTTTTTTTTTTTTTTTTTTTTTTTTTTTTTTTTTGTAGAGACAACATTTCACTATGTTGCCTAGGCTGGTCTTGAACTCCTGGGCTCAAGTGATCCTCCTGCCTCAGCTTCCCAAAGTGCTGAGATTACAGATGTGAGCCACCATGACTAGCAAATATATTGATATATAAAAAGCAGTTATTTTTTGGTGAAAGGATCATGGCTGACTTTTTAAAATTGTATTTTAAACATTCTAAATGAAATATGTAAAAAATATTATTAATACAAATAAATGAATGCAATAATAAAATAATACATATTTGTCTCTACTGGGCTATAATTTTATACAACCAACCTTAAAATTATACATGATAAAATAACTTAAGTGATATCAGAAATCCTTGGAAAATCAAATATTGGAGGACAAGATTTAATAACAATGTTATAAGCATGGCTATCCTAACTGTTTGGATAGTGACGGTACCATACTTCTTCGTAAGACTAAGACTGTGAGATGGGCTCCTGTTGGCTTCTTATTCTGTGAGGCTCTTCATACTCTTATTCCTTTGGTTAAAACAAATATATGGATTTGTTTTTTATATATATTTTATATATAAATAAATATAAGGTACACTTGCTGTTCAGCAATATTGTATTTACTGCAGCCTCTGCTGCTGATACACAGGCAAACAGGGTCTGGAGTGGACCTCAAGCAAACTCCAACAGACCTACAGCTGAGGGTCTTGACTATTAGAAGGAAAACTAACAAACAGGAAGGACACCCACACCAAAAGCCCATCAGTACATCACCATCATCAAAGATCAAAGGCAGATAAAACCACAAAGATGGGGAAAAAGAGGGCAGAAAAGCTGGAAATTCAAAAAATTAGAGCGCATGTCCCCCTCCAAAGGAATGCAGCTCATTGCCAGCAACACATCAAATCTGGATGGAGAATGACTTTGACGAGTTGAGACAAGAAGGCTTCAGTCCATCAAACTTATCAGAGCTAAAGGAGGAATTACATACCAAGTGCAAAGAAACTAAAAATCTGGAAAAAAGAATGGAAGGATGGACAACTAGAATAATCAATGCAGAGAAGGCCATAAACGAACTGACAGAGATAAAAACCATGACACAAGAAATACGTGACAAATGCACAAGCTTCAGTAACCGACTCAATCAACTGGAAGAAAGAGAATCAATGATTGAGGATCAAATGAATGAAATGAAGTGAGAAGAGAAGTCTAAAGAAAAAAGAGGAAAAAGAAATGGACAAAGCCTTCAAGAGGTATGGGATTATGTGAAAAGACCAAATCTACATCTGAGTGGGGTGCCTGAAAGTGAGGGGGAAAATGGAACCAAGTTGGAAAACACTCTTCAGGATATCATCCAGGAGAACTTCCCCAACCTAGTAAGGCAGACCAACATTCAAATTCAGGAAATACAAGAACGCCACAAACATACTCCTGGAGAAGAGCAACTCCAAGGCACATAATTGTCAGATTCACCAAAGTTGAAATGACGGAAAAACTGTTAAGGGCAGCCAGAGAGAAAGGTTGGGTTACCCACAAATGGAAGCTCATCAGACTAACAGCAGATCTCTTGGCAGAAACTCTACAAGCCAGAAGAGAGTGGGGGCCAATATTCAACATTCTTAAAGAAAGAATTTTCAACCCAGAATTTCATATCCAGCCAAATTAAGTTTCATAAGTGAAGTAGAAATAAAATCCTTTACAGATAAGCAAATGCTTAGAGATTTTGTCACCACCAGGCCTAACTTGCAGGAGATGCTGAAGGAAGCACTAAACAGGGAAAGGAACAACCGGTACCAGCGATTGCAAAAACATGCCAAAATGTAAAGACCATCGAGGCTAGGAAGAAACTGCATCAACTAACAAGCAAAATAATCAGCTAATATCACAATGAAAGATCAAGTTCACACATAACAATATTAACCTTTAATGTAAATGCACTAAATGGTCCAATTAAAAGACACAGACTGGCAAACTGGATGAAGAGTCAAGACCCATCAGTTTTCTGTATTCAGGAGACCCATCTCACATGCAGAGACATACATAGGCTCAAAATAAAGGGATGGAGGAAGATCTACCAAGCAAATGGAGAACAAAAAAAAAAGCAGGGGTTGCAATCCTAGTCTCTGATAAAACAGACTGTAAACCATCGAAGATCAAAAGAGACAAAGAAGGACATTACATAATGGTAAAGGGATCAATTCAACAGGAAGAGCTAACTATCCTAAATAGATATGCACCCAATACAGGAGCACCCAGATTCATAAAGCAAGTCCTTAGAGACTTACAAAGAGACTTAGACTCCCATACAATAATAATGGGAGACTTCAACACCCCACTGTCAACATTAGACAGATCAACGAGACAGAAACTTAACAAGGATATCCAGGAATTGAACTCATTTCTGCACCAAGTGGACCTAATAGACATCTGCAGAACTCTCCACCCCAAATCAACAGAATATACATTCTTCTCAGCACTACATCGCACATTTTCCAAAATTGACCACATAATTGGAATTAGAGCACTCCTCAGCAAATGTACAAGAATAGAAATTATAACAAACTGTCTCTCAGACCACAGTGCAATCAAACTAGAACTCAGGACTAAGAAACTCAATCAAAACCACTCAAATACATGGAAACTGAAAAACCTGCTCCTGAATGACTACTGGGTCCATAATGAAATGAAGGCAGAAATAAACATGTTCTTTGAAACCAATGAGAAAAACAATACAACATACCAGAATCTCTGGGACACATTTAAAGCAGTGTGTAGAGGGAAATTTATAGCACTAAATGCCCACAAGAGAAAGCTGGAAAGATCTAAAATTGACACTTGAACATCACAATTAAAAGAACTAGAGAAGCAAGAGCAAACACATTCAAAAGCTAGCAGAAGGCAAGAAATAACTAAGATCAGAGCAGAACTGAAGGAGATAGAGACACAAAAAACCATCCAAAAAGTCAAAGAATCCAGGAGTTGGTTTTTTGAAAAGATCAACAAAGTTGATAGACCTCTAGCAAGACTAATAAAGAAGAAAAGAGAGAAGAATCAAATAGACACAATAAAAAATGATAAAGGGGATATCACCACTGACCCCACAGAAATACAAACTACCATCAGAGAATATTATAAACACATCTATGCAAATAAACTAGAAAATCTAAAAGAAATGGATAATTTCCTGGGACACTTACACTCTCCCAAGACTAAACCAGGAAGAAGTTGCATCCCTGAATAGACCAATAGCAGGCTCTGAAATTGAGGCAACAATTAATAGCCTACCCACCAAAAAAAGTCCAGGGCCAGATGGATTCACAGTTGAATTCTACCAGAGGTACAAGGAGGAGCTGGTAGCATTCCTTCTGAAACTATTCCAGTCAATAGAAAAAGAAGGAATCCTCCCTAACTCATTTTATGAGGCCAACATCATCCTGATACCAAAGCCTGGCATAGACACAACAAAAAAAGAAAATTTTAGACCAATATCCCTGATGAACATCGATGCAAAAATCCTCAATAAAATACTGGCAAACGGGATTCAGCAGCACATCAAAAAGCTTATCCACCATGATCAAGTGGGCTTCATCCCTGAGATGCAAGGCTGGTTCAACATACGCAAATCAATAAACGTAATCCAGCATATAAACAGAACCAAAGACAAAAACCACATGATTATCTCAATAGATGCAGAAAGGGCCTTTGACAAAATTCAACAGCCCTTCATGCTAAAAACTCTCAATAAGTTAAGTATTGATGGAACATATCTCAAAATAATAAGAGCTATTTATGACAAACCCACAGCTAATATCATACTGAATGGGCAAAAACTGGAAGCATTCCCTTTGAGAACTGGCACAAGATAGGGATGCCCTCCCTCACCACTCCTATTCAACATAGTGTTGGAAGTTCTGGTTAGGGCAATCAGGCAAGAGAAAGAAATCAAGGGTATTCAGTTAGGAAAAGAAGAAGTCAAATTGTCCCTGCTTGCAGATGAAATGACTGTATATTTAGAAAACCCCATCATCTCAGCCCAAAATCTCCTTAAGCTGATAAGCAATTTCAGCAAAGTCTCAGGATACAAAATTAATGTGCAAAAATCACAAGCATTCTTATACACCAGTAACAGACAAGCAGAGAGCCAAATCAGGAATGAACTTCCATTCACAATTGCTTCAAAGAGAATAAAATACCTAGGAATCCAACTTACAAGGGATGTAAAGGACCTCTTCAAGGAGAACTACAAACCACTGCTCAGTGAAATAAAAGAGGACACAAACAAATGGAAGAACATACCATGCCTATGGATGGGAAGAATCAATATCGTGAAAATAGCCATACTGCCCAAGGTAATTTATAGATTCAATGCCATCCCCATCAAGCTACCAATGAGTTTCTTCACAGAATTGGAAAAAACTGCTTTAAAGTTCATATGGAACCAAAAAGGAGCCCGCATTGCCAAGACAATCCTAAGTCAAAAGAACAAAGCTGGAGGCATCACGCTACCTGACTTCAAACTATACTACAAGGCTACAGTAACCAAAACAGCATGGTACTGGTACCAAAACAGAGATATAGACCAATGGAACAGAACAGAGTCCTCAGAAATAATACCACTCATCTACAGCCATCTGATCTTTGACAACCTGAGAAGAACAAGAAATGGGGAAAGGATTCCCTATTTAATAAATGGTGCTGGGAAAATTGGCTAGCCATAAGTAGAAAGCTGAAACTGGATCCTTTCCTTACTCCTTATAGGAAAATTAATTCAAGATGGATTAGAGACTTAAATGTTAGATCCAATACCATAAAAACCCTAGAAGAAACCTAGGTAATACCATTCAGGACACAGGCATGGGCAAGGACTTCATGTCTAAAACACCAAAAGCAATGGCATCAAAAGCCAAAATTGACAAATGGGATCTAATTAAACTAAAGAGCTTCTGCAGAGCAAAAGAAACTACCATCAGAGTGAACAGGCAACCTACAGAATGGGAGAACATTTTTGCAATCTACTCATCTGACAAAGGGCTAATATCCAGAACCTACAAAGAACTCAAACAAATTTACAAGAAAAAAACCAACAACCCCATCAAAAAGTGGGCAAAGGATATGAACAGACATTTCTCAAAAGAAGACATTCATACAGCCAATAGACACATGAAAAAATGCTCGTCATCACTGGCCATCAGAGAAATGCAAATCAAAACCACAATGAGATACCATTTCACACCAGTTAGAATGGCAATCATTAAAAAGTCAGGAAACAACAGGTGCTAGAGAGGATGTGGAGAAATAGGAACACTTTTACACTGTTGGTGGGATTGTAAACTAGTTCAACCATTATGGAAAACAGTATGGCGATTCCTCAAGAATCTAGAACTAGAAGTACCATATGACCCAGCCATCCCATTACTGGGTATATACCCAAAGGATTATAAATCATGCTGCTATAAAAACACATGCACACGTATGTTCATTGTGGCACTATTCACAATAGCAAAGGCTTGGAATCAACCCAAATGTCCATCAGTGACAGACTGGATTAAGAAAATGTGGCACATATACACCATGGAATACTATGCAGCCATAAAAAAGGATGAGTTTGTGTCCTTTGTAGGGACATGGATGCAGCTGGCAACCATCATTCTCAGCAAATTATCATAAGAACAGAAAACCAAACACCGCATGTTCTCACTCATAGGTGGGAACTGAACAATGAGATCACTTGGACGCGGGAAGGGGAACATCACAATCGGGGCCTATTATGGGGAGGGGGTAGGGGGAGGGATTGCACTGGGAGGTATACCTGATGTAAATGACGAGTTGATGGGTGCTGATGAGTTAATGGGTGCAGCACACCAACATGGCACAAGTATACATATGTAACAAACCTGCACGTTGTGCGCATGTACCCTAGAACTTAAAGTATAATAATAAAAAAAATGGGCTAAATGTCAGAGACAGTCCCCAATGAGGAAATGTCTGAAGTTTTATTAATTGCACTAATTATTCATCTAGGTCAGGAACAGATGGATAGATATTTCCTTCATTCATTTATTCAATGAATATGTGTCACATGCATACTGGGTGCCAGACATCATTCTAGGTGCAGGGGAGGCACCAGTGAACAAAGTCTCTGCCTTCAAGTGTCCTGGTGGGGAGAGAAATACAGTCAATAACCAAGTAAGCAATACTATACGTTCCATGCACTGGATAGTTGTAACTTCTATAGAGGCAAATAAAGCAGCCTAGGGAGTGTAGGGGCAGGGGTTGCTTAATATTCTCTAGTGGGTGTGGGGAAAGGCCTCAGTGATGAGATGGGAGCTGGGCAGGAGCCTGACAGAAGTGAAGGAGAGGGCCTTCCATGCAGAAGGAGCAGCGAGCACGATGTGTTTGAAGTGATGAGGTGTGTTCAGGGAGAAACAAGGAGGCCAATGTGGCTGTGCAGAGGGAGAGGAGCAGGGGATGGAAGCAGGCTAGACCTGGTGACTGAGGCAGAGCAAGAGAAGAAAGAGTAATAAGGAGACTAGACATGGCGTGAGAGTGGAGAGGGAGAGGAGAAGGTAGGAGACTAGACTTAGGGTGCCTGAGGCCTGATGATGGAGAGCCTTGCAGGCCACTGCAAAGACTTGGACTTTTACTCTAGAAGACATGGGAAATGCCTCAGGGTGTCAAACGGAGGAATGGCACGATCTGAATATTGTGATGGTAACAGGATTATTCTGGCTCACTCTTGTGGAGCATAAACTACGGTGAAGCAACTTGGAAGAGGAGAGACAGGGAGGAGGCTACTGCAATGATCGCTGTGAGGCAGGATGGGCCCATACCCAGGTGGTGTTAGTGGAAGTGGTGGGAAGGGAGAAAATCCTGAACATATATATGTGGATTTATGTTATGTAGACATATATATGTATATATAATTTATCATGTTAAAATATACATACCATAATATTTATCACTTTAACCATTCATAAGTATACAATCGAGTGGCTTTAAACACCTCCCCAATGCTGTGTAGCCATCCCCATTACCTATGTGCAAAACTTTCTTTTGAGATGGAGTCTCACTCTGTCACCAGGCTGGAGTGCAATGATGTGATCTCAGCTCACTGCAACCTCCACCTCCCGGTTTCAAGCGATTATCCTCCCTCAGCCTCCCGAGTAGCTGGGATTACAGGCACCTGCCACCACACCCAGCTAATTTTTGTATTTTTAGCAGAGACAGGGTTTCGCCATGTTGATCAGGCTGGTCTCGAACTCCTGACCTCAGGTGATCCACCCGCCTCAGCCTCCCAAAGTGCTGGGATTACAGGCATGAATCACCGTGCCTGGCCCCAAACATTTTTGTTACCCCCAGAAAATCCTCTATATCCATAAAATAATAACTCCCCATCTCCTGCTCCCCGATCCCCTGGCAACCACCATCTACTTTCTGTCTCCCTGAATTTGACTATTCTGGGTACCTCATATAAGTGGAATCATGCTTGTCCTTCCATGTCTGACTTATTTCAGTAAGTATAATATTTACAAGGTCTGTCCATGTTGTAGCGTGTCTGAAAGTTTCATTCTATTTTAATGCTGAATAATATTCCATTGTATATTGATACCCACTGTATATGATAACCCACTTATCCATTGATGAACATGTGAGTTGTTTCCATCTTTTGGATATTGTGAATAAAGATGCTATGGAAATTATATACACATATTTGTTCCAGTCCCTGATTTTAATTATTTTGCATACAATAACAAGGAAAGGAATTGCTACATCATATGGTAGTTCTATGTTTAATCATTTGAGAAACTGACAGAATGTTTTCCACAGTAGCTACACCATTTTCTATTCCCACTAGCAAGGCATGAGAGCACCAGCTTCTCCATTCTGGATGTATTGATGTTTTTATGTAGGCTGAACAAGATGGGTTAATGGATTGGATGTGGGATGTCAGATACATAACCTTGGAGTAACAAAAACCTAGGCCGCTCCAGAGTTTTTGGCTCAAGCTGCTAGAAGAATGGGGTGACATTCAGTGAGACAGAAGACTGTAAGAGGAACAAGTGTGGGGACAATATGAAAAACTTAACTTTGGATATGTAAAGGTTTACGATGCCTATTAAACAATTAAGGAGAAATGATGAGTGGGCAGTTAGAAGAGTCTGGAATTCATTGGTAACATCTAGCACAGAGACAGTATTTGGAGACAGTCGTGCCTATAAGAGATGAGGAAGGGAGTGAGTATCTATAGAAAAGAGGGAAGATCTGTACAAGTTAGTGCCCTGAGAGACGAATGGCATGCTCAAATTTAGGATAAGTTGAGAAACATTTAGTATTTATTTATTTATTTATATTTTATTGTAAGTTCTGGGGTACCTATGCAGGATGTGTAGGTTTGTTATATAGGTAAATCTTGGTGGTTTGCTGCACCCATCAACCGACCACCTAGGTTTTAAGCCCCATGTGCATTAGCGATTTTTCCTGATGCTCTCTCCCCCACACTCTTCCCTGACAGGCCCTAGTGTGTGTTGTTCCCCTCTCTGTGTCCTTGTGTTCTCATTGTTTACCTGCTACTTATAAGTGAGAACATGCAGTGTTTGGTTTGCTGTTTCTGCCTAGTTTGCTGAGGTTAATGACTTCCAGCTTCATCCGTGTCCCTACAAAGGACATGATCTAAAATGCCTTTTTATGGCTACATAGTATTCTGTGGTATATATGTAAAACATTGTCTTAATTCAGTCTATTATTGATAGGCATTTGGGTGGATTCCATGTCTTTGCTATTGTGAATAGTGCTGCAATGAACACATGTGTGCATGTGTCTTTATAATAACATGATTTTTATTCCTTTGGGTATATACCTAGTAATAGGATTGCTGGGTTAAATGGGGTTTCTGGTTCTAAATCTTTGAGGAATTGCCAGGCTGTCTCCCACAATGGTTGAACTAGTTTATATTCCCACCAACACTGTAAAAGTGTTCCTATTTCTCCACAACCTTGCCAGCATCTGTTGTTTCTCGACTTTTTAATAATCGCCATTCTGACTGGCATAAGATTGTATATCATTGTGGTTTTGATTTGCATTTTGCTAACGGTCAGTGATGTTCAGCTTTTTTCATATATTTATTGGCTGCATGTATGCCTTTTTCATTATACTTTAAGTTCTAGGGTGCATATGCACAACGTGCAGGTTTGTTACATAGGTATACATATGTCATGTTCATTTGCTGCACCCATCAACTCGTCATTTACGTTAGGTATTTCTCCTAATGCTATCCCTCCCCCAGTCCCTCACCCACTGACCGGCCCCAGTGTGTGATGTTCCCCTCCCTGTGTCCATGTGTTGTCATTGTTCAACTCCCACTTACGAGTGAGAACACGCAGTACGGTTTTCTGTCCTTGTGATAGTTTGCTTAGAATGATGGTTTCCAGCTTCACCCATGTTCCTGCAAAGGACATGAACTCATCCTTTTTTATGGCTGCATAGTCTTCTTTAGACATAGTATGTCTTCTTTTGAGAAGTGTCTGTTCATGTCCTTTGCCCACTTTTTAATGGGGTTGTTGCGGATTTTTTTTTTTTTTTTTTTTTTTTTTGTAAATTTGCTTAAGTTCCTTGTAGATTCTTCATATTAGAACTTTGTCAGATGGATAGGTCATAACAATCTTCTCCCATTCTGTAGGTTGTCTGTACTTTAACATAAAACCAAAAACTATAAAAACCCTAGAAGAAAATCTAGGCAATAACATTCAGGACATAGGAATGGGCAAAGATTTTATGACAGAATCACCAAAAGCAATTGTAAAAAAAGCAAAAATTGACAAATGGGATCTAATTAAACTAAAGAGCTTCTGCACAGCAAGAGGAATATCTATTTTAAAGGATTTCAAAGGTGTAGGAAGGCATAAGGCAATTACAAGGGACACTGTGCTGTTGTTAAAACCTGTTCCATTCCTCTCCATAGCTTCTGGTGGTTTGCTGGGAATGCTGGCATTCTTTGACTTACAGTTATGTGTATGGTAGATGTACCTGATAGCAATAGCTTAAGCATACCCAAATAATGACCCTGTATGGCAGATGCACCTGAATGTGATTCCACGGAACCTGGGAGTGGCCAACCTGGGGATCTGTCCCCTGTCTGTAAAGAATATCTGAGCCCACCGGCCATACTCAAAGCCCCGAGTTCGGGTTGAATGAAGGTTGACAGGTGGAGGTTGTTAGAAAAAGGATGTGAAGTGAAAATGTGGTATAAACTGCATGTCTTTTGCAGGTGGTTGTGATTCTTCTGTTTAGCCTGCTGTCACTGGGCTATCCTGTCCAACCACTGGACTGTATGTAAGACGGTTCTCCTGCCCAGCCTGCCACTGCTGGACTCTGATCCCCATATGTAAATCCTACATCTCATTTGCTGGCTCTAGGTCTCTTATTTGGCTCTTGAACCTGGTGCCATCCCCACTGGGATCAATAGAAGTTTGGCACAACAATGTATCATCTTCTTCTCTACCTTTGTGTTCACACGGTGTTCTCCCAGGCTGCCTGTCACTGTGCAAATTCCCCATCTTATGAGAACACTAGTCATATTGGACACGAGGTCACCCTACTCTAGTATGCCTCATCTTAACTAATTACATCTGCAAAAACCTACTGAAGCCACATACTGAGGTACTGGGGTTAGGACTGCAACACATGAATTTTGGGAGGACACAACCCAAACAAGCACTAAAGTCCATGATGTCATTCATAGAGCTCAGCCTCCCAGGGCACAAAGCTTGGCAGAGAAAGGGTGAATGAAGAGAGAACCTGGGGGAGCACATGGAAGCTTTTCCCCTAGCACAAAGGTAAGGGACGTTCCGATATTTGGAAGTCTGGGATATGAGGAGGAACTGCAAGGAGAGAGAACAATTGCCTATGAGGTAGAAGGAGAATCAAGAAAGAGATGTCTCCATGACTGAAGAAAGGATTTCAGGAAGAAGAAAGTGATCATATATAATGTTGCTAAGTAATATAATGTTAACATAATCACTTCCGGAGAGACTCCCGAGTTGGAGACTGCTTGAAGCCACCTGCAAACTATCAAATGCCCAGATCCTGCTTTGAAAACCACTTATCTGTTAGAAAAACCATTGCCTGAAATAATTTTTGAGTATCTGCAGATGCATGTTTTAAAATACATTGGGTCTCCTCAGGTAGATCATAAGCACCTACTGGTGTTAGGGAAGTTCACACTGCTCTAGCATAATATTAAACACACCCAAAGCCTGGGTAGATGGACTATTAATCTTCCCACTGCAGCTTGGCTCACTGCCACAATACCTACAAAATGAAAAATTAATGGCTTGGTATTAGGGATTGTCAACTAACCAATAATCCCAAAGGGTTAATTCTGCACTAAGCCTACTTGAATTTTTTTTAAATGAATATAATTAAACCATAAAGAACAAAGAAACATGTTCATGGAGAACTCTTGCTGACCCCTAAGGAAAGAATGTCCAACCATTCTGCCCTTCCAGAGTCGGGGAAAGGGAGGAGGACGCTGTGGGGAGAGAACAGCTTTCTTCAATGTTGCTGATTAAAGCTGAGTGACTGATACTGTTGGTGGTTGAACTCAATGAATCACATTCTTGAAGTGCACCCAGATCAAGGCAGGTGGAGAAATTTCCACTAGATGCTGTTCCGTGTCCTTATGACCATGGGGAGAGCAGGGCTAGGCTAGGCTAGGCTGGATGGGTAAATGAACTGCATTTTGCCAGTATATTTGGGGGCATTGGCAGACAAGGTCCAGGCCCCTTAGGGTCACTGTTCTGGGCAAAGGGCCAAAACTGGGGGGTGTGCAATGAACGAAGGCAAAGGGCTGCAAAAAGAGTCAACAGGCAGCCCGAGGGCAAATACAGACGTCACAGTGTCAGGTCAGAGAGAGTGTAGAGACAAAAAGGCCGCAGGGCACACACGCTATGAGGTCTGGCCCACAGGAGGTCAACAAGGGGGTGAACGGGCAACAAGCGGGTGGACAGCAGGCCGAAGGGCAGCGGCGACAGCAGGAAGTCAACTCAACAGACCCAGGTGTGGAGGTCAAGCACTAGGCCCTCAGGAAATTTCAGACCGTGGTGAGGGACTGGGGTTCTGGGAGAATAAGACCACATAAAGTAAACAGAAACACATGTCTTGTCAAGGAGGGAACCAGTGGAGCAGTTTCCTGATCTTACTTTCTGGTCTTTTCTATCGTATGAGGAGTGTCAAATGCCAGTTCCAGGTAGCCTTTTCTGAGGCCTGCAGGTGGGAACGAGCGTCCAGCAGCCAGCTGTGGAGGGGCAGCAGTTTCCCCTGGCCATACCGTGGCTGCCTTCCGGGGACAGCCCAAGAGGGGCAGTGACTCGTTGCTGCCAACCCAACCCCTGACTCCTGCTTATACTGTTATTAATGTTGTTATTATCCTTATTAGTTTCTTTTTTTAATTTACTTTTTTTTTTTTTTGAGACAGAGTCTCACTCTGTCACCCAGGCTGGAGTGTAATGGCGCAATCTTGGCTCACTGCAACCTCTGCCTCCCAGGTTCAAGCAATTCTGTCTGCCTCAGCCTTCCCAGTAGCTGGGATTACAGGCACCTGCCATCATGCTTGGCTAATTTTTGTAGAGATGGGGTTTTGCCATGTGGGCCAGGCTGATCTTGAACTCCTGACCTCAGGTGACTCGGCTGCCTCGGCCTCCCAAGGTGCTGGGATTATAGGCATGAGCCATCGCACCTGGCCCCTTATTAGTTTCCTGAGTGCCTTCTGCATAATACAATATACTTTGTTCTTTGTATCCGTGGTCTTATTTAATGCTCTAAAAATGAGGTAGATACACTTACCCTCCTTTTTCAAGAGTCTGAAAAACTTGCCCAAAGTGACACAATCTGTAAAAAGCAGAGCCAGGATTTGAGCCCATTTTTGTGATACTCCAGACCGGGACTAGCTTTACGGGCATATGACTGGGCACTCCCAAGGAGTATGCTTGCTTTCATGCTCCATTGTCCCCATCTTGACATGTTCAGTGAGTTTTTGCCAAAAAGCCCCATTTTCCTTTTGCACAGGACCCTGTGCTCTTAAACTCTTACCCCTTACTGCCCTCCTCCCAGTACCGCTTACTCTTGCTGACTTACAAAATCATAGAGTGTCAATTTCCCAAAGCAGTGTAAAATCATTTAATCTATTGTTGATTTTTTTTTCCCTTGAGGGAAAATGGGAGAAGATACTATCTGGAGAAATGGGGTGGAGTCAGGGGGTGACTGCAGGTTTGCAGAACAGCTTGGAAAGTTGAAGGTATAGGTATAAGGAATTATGAATGAAATCTTAACCAAAGGTTCTCGTACCTCTGGGTATGTTGGTCTGACAACCCTACAAATGTCTGAAAATGAAAGGCATTCATTCCATCGCTTGGATGTTTTGTCTACATGAGGAGGAATGGGTCTTAGAATTTAAATGGGAAGAGGATGTATCCAATAACTTCATCAACATTGCTATGGTTTTTCCTCTCTGTCTTTTTCCCTCCATGAGGGACCACCTCTGCAGGCCTCCAGTGTGAAACTCGCAAGGTCAGAGCCATCCTTCTCCTGGTCCGCTCTGACCCCAAGGAGGAAAATTAATTTGCTGACCTGGGCCACCCTGTCAGGCAGACATCCTTTGCTTTTCTCCCACACCACTGTTTGTCAAAAGGACTTAGCTGAGGCTCTCAGCAAGGACATAGAACCATGTAGATAAAATTAAGCACAAATCTAAATGGAGGGTCATTTAAGAGCTGCAAGCTAACTTTTCAGCTTTTCTTGATCAAGTCTGAAGTTAAGACTTTACGAGTGCTAACTTCAGCAGTTTCCGCTTGAACCAAAACACTTATTTCCCAGGAAATAAGTCACTGGCTGTGTCCACAACCACAAAGCAGAATAGAGCTCATCTGGAATGTGACAGTTTCCAAGTGCCAGCATCTAGGTTCATTCCTTGTGGATATGAGATAACCAAACACCTCTCTCTGCCTAAACTCACCCAAAGAGGCTGGTGCCTAGTCTTCTCTCAGCCACCTTACTGTTTCCCAAAATACTAAAGTGGCCATTATAATTCTTTCAATTTTTCTAACCAAGTGTATTTGATCATTGCTAAGTCAGTCCTTAAAGAAAATTGGAATAGTCCTTTCTCATGACCAGGACACCGATCTACACTAAGCAAGGATGAGAGTGGATGCATCTTTAGATAGTAGCGCGACTGATTGAAAAACAATCTGAGTGTTTGTAGAACATTTTGTTCTTACAGTAGGAAAGATTCCATGTGAAGTATCCTCATTCCAGTCCTAACTACACACACATAATAAAGCAGAAAGTAGAGGTAATTATTGACTTAATCTGTGGCATAAATTTGTTTGCATGAACTATTTAGATATGTAGGGAAAGGTGAATCTGTGTTAAGAAAGAAGTGGTATATTTCTTCGGTGTTATTCAGCAAATCTTGATTTTGTTCCTTTCATTTGCTTTTTTCATTTTTTAGTTAGTCATTTTGTTTGAGACAGAGTCTCACTCTGCCACCCAGGATGGAGTACAGTGACTCATAGCTTACTGCAACCTCAACCTCTCAGGCTCAAGTGATCCTCCCACCTCAGCCTCTTAGTAGCTGGAACTACATGCATGCAACACCATTCCCCTCTAACTTTATTATTATTATTATTATTTCTTGTAGGGATGGGGTCTTGCTATGTTGTCCAGGCTGGTCTTAAACTCCTGGCCTCAAGCAATCCTCCTACCTCAGCCTCCCAAGGTGTTGGGATTATAGGTGTGAGCCGCCATGCCTGGCTATTTAGTAATTTTTACTAGACTTTGGTTTTAGAGCAGTTTAAATTTACAGAAAAATTGAGGAGATGGTTCCCAGAGTTCCCATGTCTTCATCCCCACCCCACACACAGTTGCACCTATTATTAACATCATACCTTAGTATAGCACATTTGTTGCAATTAATGTACCACTATTGATACATTACTATCAACTAAAATCCATGCTTTATTCAGATTTCCTTTGTTATTACCTAATGTCTTTTTTCTATTCCAGGATCTCATCCAGGTACTATGTTGCATTTAGTCATCATATCTACTTAGGCTCCTGTTGGCTATGACACTTACTCAGATTTGTCCTTGGTTTTGATGACCTTGACTGGTTTGTACTAGCCAGTAATATTATAGGATGTCCCTAATATAGAATTTGCCTGATTTTTTTGTCTCATGATTAGACTGGGTTATGAGTTTTGAGGGGAAGAGCATAGAGGAAAAGCTTCATTTTCATCCTATCATGGCAAGGATACATGCTATTGACATGGCTTATCGCTGTTAATGTTAACCACAATCACTGGGCTGAAGTTGTAGTCATCAGGTTTCTGTATATAACACTAGAGTTATTTTCTCCCTCCCTTTCTATACTCTACTATTTGGAAGGAGGTCTCAATACATAGCCCAGAGCTAAAGAATAGAGAATTATGCCACTCTAATCCTTTAGGTTGTAGTAGTTATATAAATTCTTATGCTAAGGGGATTTGTCTCTCTTCCCTAACTTATTAATTTATTAAATTATCTATGTATTACTAGTATTTATACTATTTAGTACAGATTCATTGATATTTGTTTTATACTTTGAGTTATAATTCAATAAATTTTTTTGATCTAATTATTTCAGCTTCTTGTCATTGGGAGCTCTTTTAAAAAAATTCTTCTTCCCAGCCAGGCACGGTGGCTCACGCCTGTAATCCCAGCACTTCGGGAGGCTGAGGTGGGTGGATCACAAGGTCAGGAGTTCGAGACCAGCCTGACCAACATGGTGAAACCCCATCTCTACTAAAAATACAAAAATTAGCCGAGTGTGGTGATGCACACCTGTAATCCCAGCTACTTGGGAGGCTGAGGCAGGAGAATCGCTTGAACCCAGGAGGTGGAGGTTGCAGTAAGCCAAGATTGTGCCACTGCACTCCATCCTGGGTGACAGAGCAAAACTCCGTCTCAAAAAAAAATTCTTCTTCCCTTTTGACATACTCCCAATGTGTATGTATGTGTGTGTGCTTGTGTTTTAGGACTTCCTTATTTTATGGCAATAAAAGATGTTCCAGCCTTATCTTATGTGTTTTCTGCTGTATCTTAGAATCACCCATTTCTCCAAAGAACCCTGGTGTTCTTCATTAGACGATAGTATTTGAAACCAACATCTGGGCACTAGATGTGTTCACTGATGCTGGGCTGTCCTTTCTTTATGCCCTCTTAGTTAACAAACCAAAGAAATATATGCATGTGGCCAGGCATGGTGGCTCATGCCTGTAATCCCAGCACTTTGGGAGGCCGAGGAGGGTGGATGACCTGAGCTTAGGAGTTCGAGACCAGGATGACCAACATGGTGAAACCCCATCTCTACTAAAAAATACAAAAAATTAGTGGTGGCAGGTGCTTGTAATCTAAGCTACTCAGGAGGCTGAGGCAGGAGAATCACTTGAACCCAGGAGATGGAGGTTGCAGTGAGCCAAGATTGTGCTATTGCACTCCAACCTGGGAGACAGAGCAAGACTCCGTCTCAAAAAAAAAAAGAGGGAGAAAGAAAGAAATATACGTGTACATATTAATCTGTGCATATGTAGACATATCAATAAATATTTCTGTATATAACCATCTGTAACTATATGAGACATTTACTCCTCCTGCATTCTTATACATGAAGAAAGTGACATGCATAATCCTTTTATCTCAACACTAAGCTCAAACACCCTTAAAAATCATGTTTAGAAAATTTCCTGTGTCAGGCACTGATTTGACAGTCCTTACCCCTGAGGAGCTTCCAGTCTAGTGGGGAAGATACACTTACATGCATATAATTTCATTAAAATGCAGCAATTTTATAATCTCTAGGGAAATATATAAATTATTGAAAAAGTACACAGGATGGTCACTGAGATCAATCTGAGGGTTTAGGAGAAAGTGTGCCTATCAAATATTTCTAAAAGATAAATAAAAATGTAGTATAAGAAAATTGGAAACTATGTTTGTGACAGAATAGACAGGATATACAAGTCATGAAAGTGGGACTGAGCAGGAAACTGCAGACAATTTTGTCTTTTTTATAAAATATATTTTAAGATAGGGAGTTCAGTGAGGCTGGGGAGGTAACTAGAAGCCAGATCTAAGGGAAGGATGTAAATGTGTATATGTGGCTAAGAGACTGGAATTTATTCTGTATGTACATGCAGATGATTGAAACGTTTAATGTAAGACTAAGTCTGCGCAATCCCAAGACAAGGAGACGATTTTCAGTTTCTTCAGTAGGAAAGAATTAGAACATAATGGAGACAAAAAAGCTAAAAGTTATACACTGTCCCCTTCCCACTAGTTGCTCATATCTTGGTGTTCATGCTGTGGGGATGACGGGATTGATGCTGATGGATGACAACAATTATTTATTGAGCACTTACTATGTGACAAGCACTAACTCGTTTAACTCTAGGAGATAGGCATTATGATTATCGTCATTTAACAGATGAAGAACTGAGACTCAGAAGTTAAATAACATACATGGAGCCACACAGCTGGGAAGTGGCTGGTTGGACATGAGCCGATATCTCTCTGACTCTTCATCACTGCTCATTTTAGCCAGCACTTGCTATCAGGAACCCTTGGGCTCCAAGTACCCAAGCTAATCATAACAAATTCCATCCTAAAGCAAACAAGCCTTAGCAAATTCCAAGGTTATTTAACATTTATTATTTCCAAGAAAAAAAAAATCTGTTGATGGAGGCCTAGTGGTTATGTCTAGATTGAAGAACAATGGCTTTTGGAGAGCAATAAACAAGATGAAGACAGGGGTCTCTCCCCCCTGGAAGAGGTTCACCCTGACCAAATGTCTCTGTAAAATGTTTGAGTTAAACCATTTCCTTCTTTCATAATGAGGAGAAATGGGCAGATAAATCAGTGAGGAGTCTGTAACCCAGTCCTCAGAGGTGATGCGTCAGCCCGGTCTCTCCCTCCCCTACTGGCCGAGATTTATGACGGGCAAGCAGATCTGATCATTCATCATGTGTCCCTTCAGTGAATTCCGGGTAAGAAGCAAAGTATCCAGGGTTCAGAACTACAGTCCTGGTCTGCACAGTCCTAGGGACAAACCAAGGAAAGATCCAGTAGAAGAGTGGAAAATCCTATCAACCTCCTCAATCCTTAGCAGCAGTCAAATCAAATCTTCACCAGGTATTTGCTATTTTGGCTTTTATTTTTACCTAGAGGCATGTGGCATCCTACAGACCCACTCAAAAAGACAGGCATCACTCTCCTCATCAGTGAACTGGGTTATTTGGTGAATTCATGAGGACTGGGTTTGAACTCAATCACTCTGAATAGCCATAACCAGAAGGAAAAATATAAAATACTTTCAGCATGCACATTATAAACCTAGGCGTAAGGAATGTATATTCACTAATAAAGCTGGTCTTGGCTGGTTGAACATGTGACTCCTTTGTGATTAATAAAAAGAGAAATGCAATCCATTTGCCTGGATAGTATGTATAGAGCTCCCTATATAGAAAGAGGCTTATGGGTTTCAAACTCACCTCTCATTCATTAATATATATGTTAAGCCCTACGACGTTCCTCCTTAGAAAAGAATTTAAGATGGATATAACTTGTGTAATTCCTGTCTAGGCCACCATGATAAAGCAGGGCTGCTCACCTTGATAAATTAATTCCTACTGCCCAGGGTATGTGTAGGTCTTTGTGTTCTAATCATATACAAATGTTAAATAATTTAAATTACCGCTTATTTTTAACTTAGCATGTTCTTCAGCTCAGTGTATTATGAGAAAAACTTTGGGAAAATGAAGTTTCTCTCTAAGAAATGGGGTGACTAGAAAAAGTGAACAAATAAATTCTTTACCTGTTGAACTGAAACCAAACCATGGAAACCCTGTGAAGTTCTGAAACACTTCTTTGACTCAAATATACAAAAGGGACTTTTTTGGATTTTATTTTTAATTTTCATGTAGTCATCATTAATGTGATAGACCATAAAGAGTTCAGGATCAGGAATCTGGGTACGTTCATGGTCAGAAATGTAGACGTAAGTTATGCCACAGTGTCTAACCTGACGGGTCCTGGTTTAACAAGGCCTCATAGTCACATCCCCCCATACACTTAACTTGCAGTTGCCCACTTTAAGAGACAGGGCAATTAGCGATAAAGAGAGAGTGAGAGAATTACTGCCTTCTGAGCACATCTGGGTAAGAGGAAAGGTCTTCCACCCTAGGATGTAGCCAGACAAAGCATGCCCACCACAGTGAAGAACGAAAAATAGTCTTGATTTATAGACTTGCAGTAAACTAATTTGAAAAGTGAAGGCATGTTATCCAAAAAAGCTTTGCATTGCCTCACCTCTCAAGGTATGATGAGAATTTTAGGCATGAGGTTTCTGACAGTTCCCACTGAACTAAGTCGTAAGGTATTTCATAATTCCTTGTCAATTGATTGTGCAACTAACTGGCTTTTATTTTTCTGAAGTACAGAAAGCACCTAACTCTGCCCTCTGATGTGTGTATCTGCTTTACAGCCAGCATTAAAAACTAAGAGTCCAGATGGGCTCTAGGACCCTGTAGTTACTGCTATTTGGACTTCTCAGAGAAGAACTCAGGCCAAGTGTCTATTTCAGATTATCTAATTTCAATATTTTGGTCTGGAATGTTCTCATCTGAATTCTCTCTTTCATGTAAACATATTCTAAGACACTAATGCTCTAATGAAGAGCAAATTGCATCACCAAAGTGGCACAGTGCTTTACTTGGCTCTCTTACAGGTATAGATTAACAGTGTTCAGGACCATCTGGTTCTAATGGAAGTAGGTGATGTTGATTCATTTCTTAGGTACTAGAGACTGAATGTGTGCACCTTCTCCCCCAACATTCATATTTTAATCCTCACCCCCAAAGTGATGGTTATTAGGAGGTGGGGCCTTTGGGAGGTGATTAGGTCATGAGCGTGGAACCCTCAAGATTGGAATTAGTGCCTTTATAAAAGTGACCCCTGAGAGCTCCCTGGCCCCTTCTGCCAAGTAAGGACACACTGGAAAGATGGCCATCTATGAACCAGGAAGCTGGCCCTCATCAGAAACTATGTCCACTAGTATTTCAATCTAGAACCTCTCAGCCTCCAGGACCATGAGTAATTCATTTCTGTTGTCTTTCAGCCACCCAGGCTATGATAGTTTGTCATAGTAGCACTAATGAACTAAGACACCAGGTATGAGAGGAACAAGGACCATTGCTCTTTCCTCTTATATTTGTTCTCCAGCCATAACTTACATTTAATTTATCATTTCTCGCCCTTTGTGCACTGCTATGAAGAGGATCCTGCATTGGAGTCAGCCTATAAGCATCAGAGCTGGCTCAGGGTCTTCAAGATCACTCCCCAAGCCCAAGGATAAGGCCACAGGCATTTGAGAATAGATGTATTTTTCCTACATAGGGCACTCTTTCCTAGTGTCTGCCAGACAAATAGTCAAACCTGACTGCCATTCTAGACCCTTTGCTTCAGGTCAGGTAATTTGCTATTGTTCTGCCTCTTTCAAGCTTAAGCATTGCCACCAGTTGTCATTTGCTCTACACCCTGTGGCTATCTTCCAGGCTTTCTCCACTGGTATGATTAGCTCCAGCTTCCTGACTCCCAAGATGAATCAGAATTCTTATAGTAGTTTGGTGACAAGTGACAAATACACACCTCCAACAAGCTCAAGCGAAAGAGGAACATATTGACTAGTAGAATCCAAAGATAGAACCCCAGTGAGCGGAAGGACAAAGCTGTACCTAGACCCAGGATCAACTGTAGACCTTATTTTTAAGGCCATCTCTTTCCATTTTTTTCTGTTTCCTCTGGATGTGAAGATCATTTTCTCTTATGATTGTTCTCTATTTTATAGGGAATATGGCAGCACACAGCACCTGAATTCTATCCTTATTGCTTTTGTCACTAAATGGGATTCATTTCAACTCTTAGATCCCAAGTCCTAGAAGTCCTTGTGAAGTGATTCACTGATGTAACCAAATTTCACATCAACCATGAGGTTTGGTTGTGTAGGAGGAAAGATCACTCAGGATAAAAGGAAAATGTTGGAAGACAATCATATTATAGACATTTTTTTTTTTTTTTTTGCCTCACAGTGAAGTTAAGATATTAAGTCTAGTGTTTTATTTCTAGAAAAAAGAATTAGAGAACCTGATGCAATCTGCCAACTTGGGAGGGGATAGCCATTTGAGAAGCCCTTCTGTTCTCTGAACAAAAAGTCTTCACCTTTAAATACCGGTACAGAAAACAATACTTTTCAATCTATGATAGGATGTATGGAATCTTTATAGCCTCCTACAAGTTGAAAATTATTACTATAAAGTATCCATTGGGATTGTTTAAATGGTATATAGAAATACTCTTTTTTAATCTAAAGATACACCAGGAAGCAGTGATGAATTACATTTGTTCCAATTCTTTGGGTAGAAAAAGACTAAAGCACAGTCGGAAAAAATATATATAAACACAAAAAAGGGGCGATTTATTTATAGAAACAATGGAGTGTTTCATGGACCCCCAGGCCAGGAATGTGTGTCTGTAACTTTTTAACATAGTGGCTCCTGTTGCTGCTGTATGGATGGTAAGTGGAAAAATATTGGCCAGACAATCTGATGAGTGGACACTATTCCAGTTCAAATTGACCAATATTTATTGAGCACATTTTTTATGTGCAGGGCATCACACCACTCAACTTTTCATGCTTGTCAATGTATATGCTGTATTATAACACTTAAATGAATTAACTCTTTTAAAATTAAATGTGGTGTACCACTAAAAAATATACTGATACATATTAAGTTTGATTTGTAGCACATTCTGCTATCATGAAACAAAATGGTGAGTTATAAAAATGTTGAGATGAGCACATTTCTTCCCACAGGTTTTAGTTGCTATTGATTATATTCAGTAAGGGGAGAGGTCTATAGTTCACAAAATAACTATTATTCAGTAATAGAGTTGTCCCCACATACTATTAAGAAAATGGTTCTATAACCTTGAATCAGCTTAGACTGTCGAGGAGAAAAACATATCCAAGGGAAATATATCTGTGATTCTTCCAGATAATAGAAGACTTAAGGCTGGGTGCGGTGGCTCACCCCTGTAATCCCAACACTTTGGGAGTCCGAGGCGGGTGGATCATGAGGCCAGGAGATTGAGACCATCCTGACTAACTTGGTGAAACCCCAGCTCTACTAAAGATACAAAAAATTAGCCAGGCATGGTGGTGGACACCTGTAGTCCCAGCTACTCAGGAGGCTGAGGCAGGAGAATGGTGTGAACCCGGGAAGTGGAGCTTGCAGTGAGACGAGATCATACCACTGCACTCCAGCCTGGGAGACAGAGCAAGACTCCATCTCAAAAAAAAAAAAAAAAGGAAAGAAAAAAGAAAAAAAGACTTAAATAAGTTCATGGATAATACATCCAAAGAAACCAGGAAGGACACTGTTTCCTGAACATAGCTCTGCCCTCACCTGCCTCCAGGCCTTGGCTCAGACTGTTGGCTCAACCCAAACGCCTTTGTTTCCAATTTGCTTATGTTTTCTATCCTTCCTTCAATATTTGAGTGAAATTCTACCTACTCTTAGAAGCCCATCCCCCTCAAATTTCCCAGTCAGTGTTAAGTATTCATTTGTTTATACCTCTTAACAAAATGTTTGTACAAATACTGGTTTTTGCCTTTTCAGAGTTGGCCTTGCATCACTGTGTGTGTATGTGTGTGTGTGTATTTGTGTGTGTATATACATACATATGTTGTCTCCACTAGATGCTGAACTCATGGAAGATAAATGCTATGATGTTTTCCCCATTTATTTCTTTAATCATTAAATATTTCTGAGTGTCTATATTCACTGTGCTCAGCATTATGAAGATACAAAAATAAATCAGACTGTGTTTTATTCTCCAAGAATTTACAGTATAGAAAATAGAAGATAGGCAGAAAAAGAAATATAATCAAGGCATTATAACATAAGTGACATAAGAGCGGTAGAGATGAAATGTTAGGAAAAACAGGAATGAGGAGGGAGATCATTCCAACAATGATAGAGGGACAGGGACAACTGGAGAAGATGTCATGAAACAGGAAATAGTTTGAAATTGTCCACTGAATACGGATAGCTTTGGAGGTGTGGGGATGTGGGTTCCCCTGAATAAGAGCAGCAGCATAAGGAAAGGCAGGAACAGAAAGAGCAAGAAGGTCAGTTTGAGTACATTATGAAACACATAAAGAGAAACAGTAAGAAACTCTTGGAATGCTAGCTTGGAAACGAATGCCATTAATCTGACCCACAAAAGAAGTGGACAAAAAAGGAGGAGATTGGGTGTTTTGGAGATGGGGGTAGGGAGTTGGTCAGTCAGGCTGCATCAATGGTGCCAGAAAAGGATAACATGAACCAAAGCTGAGACGGTGACAGTGGAGGCAGAGGCTCTGGATAGAGTCTCAATGAGACTTGACTGTTGGTTGCATATGGAGGAAAAGGCAGCAGAAGGAAGAGGTCCTCAAGAACCGCGGGGATGGCGGTGCTGACTAAAGCAAAGAACATATGAGGTTTACACAGATTAGATGGGGGCAAGAAATGATTCCCAGTAGAGACGTCAAGTACATGCTCTTCTCTTTATATCTGCCTCCCATTCCAGTGCCTGACAGAATCACACATAAAATAAGTCAAAACAAGTGTTTACTGAATTCATATGAATCTACAACAAGCATTAAAGGTATATGGGGACAATGGTGAAAATAGGATGTTTAGAGACATCATTAAAACTTGAGGTTGTCATCAAGGGAGACAACAACGCCATTGTCCCATGTCCTGCTATCATCATGGAACATTCACATCCACTGGAAAGCAGCTATCACGCTGCTTGCCTATAACATAGGATTTGCTTTTGTGTCCAAGAGGAAAAAATCTGCCTAGCTATTTTGCCTCTATTCCTCATTTGGCCCCAGCATGATCAATTTTTGTCTCTTTCATTACATTTTATTTCTGTTACCTGATGTTATTCCTAATAGAAATAGAAATAGAAGAGAGGCAATACCCTGCTGGGTGGCCAAGTTGGGTAAAGTATTTAGGCACTTTACGAACTATGTGTCCCAACTCTGTTTTACTAAAGAGGTAATCAGGATTTAGTTATCCAAGAGTTTTTAAATAGCAGGTCACCGCAAATTCTTCCCCTGGCAATGTTTCAATTCCTTTAAAATATTAAGCCTTTTACTTCTCATAACTCCAGGAACAAGAATTATCTCCACTTGGGGTCTGCAGAAACCCTGACATAGAAAGTTAAGTAATTAGAGAAAGACCACACCACAAAGAAGAGGCAGAGGCGGGATTCAAGCTCAAGCAGGCTGGTGCTGGGGTCTCTGAGCCTCACAGTCCCCTTACACAGCCCCCACAGACTTCAGTAGGTCAGTGTGTTTGGGACCCATGTCTGGCTGGTGCCAGAACTCACTATTCCTTCCACTTTTGTCCAGAGATAACTCTGTTGGAGTTCCCCTCTGAGAAAAAGAAGAAAAAAAAAAAATCCAAAAACGATTATTGAATGATTGGTCCAGGATCAAGCAAAAATTAATAGTGATGTCTGTAACTCATGATTCCTAACATTCAATTTAGGGTTTTACCCAGTAGTTCATGTTGCCCTTCTGTCTAAGGGTTAACAATGAACAGACTATAATCATTACGTTGTCTTTATTTTAAGAATGTCTTTCAAAAGATGTAAACATGTATGTTAGATATGTATAATGAAGGAAAGCATTACACTTAAAAGTCTTTGGGGCAAAGGTCAATACTTGATAAATATAATCAGTAATTTTCCATGATTTTTAAAAATCAAACTTTTTTGGCAAATTGCTCAAAAAGGTAATTTTATTTGTTCGCATTTAGACTTCTAGGTATGGTATATTATCATGAATCCTCCAATCATCCTTTAAAAACACTACAATATAGGTTTTATTGTAGCTGTCTTTTGAGGTTGCAAATTATTAACATCTGTCTCTTAGTATTTGTTTTTCACAATACTCTAAATACTCTAATCTCTGGTTATCCTGCTAATACCTGTAATTTTCTAGTCAGCTGCTATCTCTCACAGTAGTTTAAAGGTCATTTTTTGCAATACATAAAGAAGCCTATGAAGAAAGTGGACATGATTTATTTTTAGCAAGTTGAACTCATGTTTGGATTTGCTTTTGTGTCCAAGAGGAAAAAATCTGCCTAGCTATTTTGCCTCTATTCCTCATTTGGCCCCAGCATGATCAATCTTGGTCTCTTTCATTACATCTTATTTCTGTTAACTGATGTTATTCCTAATAGAAAGGGAAAACAGATATTACTTTCAGGATCATAATTAAAGGATACATTTATATTGTATATTTTATATTCAAAGTACTGGATAATCCATGTATTATTCCTACAAGGTAAAAACATGCTGCACTTTACCCTAGAGAGGTATGTTTCTGAAAACTCTTTTAATCAAGATTTAGAGAATTACATCCACTTCATTTGCTACAACACCAACCACATTTGCTAAAGAAGTTATGACACTTGAGTATATTTGTGTAGATGCACATATTTTCATTTATGGAAGGTGCCAATAAAACGATGAAAGAAGCATAAGCATATAGTGAACATATGGTGAGTTGTTTGTTTTTTCTTCTCAGCATCCACTACTTTCTTGTACAAAAAAATAAAAAGGCCTGGGTAGAACTTTCCTTTGGGTAAAATTTTCCTCATTGCACACTTTGCCTGCATCTCCAGAGCTTGACCTATTGCACATGTATAATGATTGGCTCACAGACAAATACGTGATCTCTGCTTGAACAATGGGATGCAGTCAGGAGCCCGCAGAACTCTTTCATAAATGAACATGCATTTTATTTCCATTGGGATTGGTGAGTATGTAGGGTATCAATACAGACGCGACCATGTTAAATGGCTACATGGGGGAAAATTATGTCTGAAAAATGCAGTCAAAGCGGGAGAAATTAGATTGTGGAAGCTGAGAGAGGCAATATCCTGCTGCCATCATCTGAGGTCCCGGATCCAACCACAACTGTTGTTACATGAAATGGGTTCCTTTCAGTTGAAAAATGAATGACACCCACTTAGTATATAAACACAATCAGTGCTTATAGGCATAAGTAAGGATCCAGTTTTACTATGATAGCAGATGGCAGGTGTAAAGGAAATTTTAGTGAAATATTTTAAATCAAAAGAACTAGATAGGATTAAATAAGAAAGGCAAGACATTATAAACAATGTTTTAACTACGTAAAAGAAGTAGAAAGTGATAGTTCATATATGTGCATACAGTAGGAGTTTATATAAGGGTTTGTTATGAACTGAATTTTGTCTTTCAATCAAAGTTTATGTGTTAAATTCCAACCCCTAGTATGTCAAAATGTGACCTTACGTGGAAAAGGGGTTATTAAATGTTATTTCTTAAGATGAAGTCACACTGGACTAGGGTGAGCCCCTAATTCAATATGGAGTGGTGTCCATAAGGGGAACCAAAGGGGAAATTTGGAAACAGACATACATAGGAAGAATGCTAGGTGGAGCTTAAGAGAGGTAAAGGGTAATGCTTCTATAAGCTAAGAAATGCCAAAGATTAGCGGCAAATCACCAGAGACTATGGTAAAGACACAGAGAAGATTCTTCCACATAGCCTCAGAAAGAATTAACCCAGCTGACACCTTGATCTTGGACTCTGGCCTCTAGAACTATGAGATTATTAGTTTCTATTGTTGAAACCACTCAGTCTGTGGACTTTGTTAAAGTTGCTCTTGCAAACTAACACAGGGTTTAAGGACAATTACAGATAAAAGTGCAAAAATTCCTTGGGATAGAAAAAAAGTTAAAAGGAAATAAGAGAGCACCAATTAAGATCTAACAATAGGAGATAGTTTTCTCTTTTGGATCAGAGGTAAATTAAAATTTTAGTTGGATGTTGTAATGGTTAATACTGAGTGTCAACTTGACTGGATTGAAGGATACAAAATGTGTCTGTGAGGGTGTTGCAAAATTAAATTAACATTTGAGTCAGTGGGCTGGGGAAGGCAGACCCACCCGTAATCTGGTGGACACCATCTAATCAGCATCTAGTGAATGAAAGCAGGCAGAAAAACATGAAAAGGAGAGACGGGCCTAGCCTACCAGTCTATATCTTTCTCCCATGCTGGATGCTTCCTGCCCTCAAACATCGGACTCCAAGTTCTTCAGTTCTGGGACTCAGACTGGCTATCCTTGCTCCTCAACTTGCAGAGAGCCTATTGTGGGACCTTGTACATATGTGTGTGTATATATATATATATATATACACACACACACACACACACACACAATGTGTATATATATGGAAGTTTATTAAGTATTAACTTACATGGTTATGATATCTAGAGGGACAGAACTAATAGGATATATATGCCCCTCTAAAGAACCCTGACTAATACAGATTTTGGTACCAGGAGTGGATCTAGAGGAACAGAATATTAAGGATGGAGTTATTATTTTCGTTTTTGGGTTTCTAGAGTTGACTGCTTAATATGATTAGATCCCAAAATGCTAAGGACTCTACTTCTAATAGTATGGGGAACACTGATAGTCATTAGCATGAACTGTTTAGAGAGTTATGCAAAATAAGTGAATTTGACCCTCCTGAGTCACCACTTGTGAGAGGCAAGGAGTTTAGTGACTCTGTACATAATACCTTTGACCATATTTGGAGAACCAAGAAACATAATAAAGCTGGTTGGATGCTCATAAGTTCAGTGGACAAAGTGATGAAGAGAATGATGAATTCAGGGATTCTGTCTCCCAGCTTGAGTTTCAAATATGCTAAGACTGCCCCTAGTGAGAGTCTTATCTCCTGTAGGGAAAGAGCTGAAATTGTGGAAAAACAGACACAAGCTCTTATCATACAAGCAGCTGACCTGCAATGAAAGATGCATATACAGCCTCACCAGGTGTCTACTGTTAAATTGAAAGCAGTAATTGGAAAAGAATGAGACTCTGAAACTTGGAATGGGGACATGTGGGAGGACCCTGATGAAGCTGGGGACACTGAGTGTGTAAACTCTGATGAACCTTTTTTGCCAGCAGGAACAGTTTCCCTATCCCCAGTAGTGGCAACATCCCCATCCCAACCCATGCTGCCATTAGTCTTTCCACTTTGTCTGACGAGATAAACCCTGCACTGCCAGAGGCAACAGTGATGGCCTCCCCTGAGGCAGTTGCCAGGCAAACAATGTTGATTCTTTTCAGAAACCACCCTCAACACCCCTGTTTGCTTCTAGATCTATAACTAGACTAAAGTCCCAGTGGGCCCCTGGAGGTGAGATTGAGAATGTGACCCATGAGGAGATGTGCTACACTTGAAAAGAACTGTTTGAGTTCTCTAATTTATGTAAACAGAAATCTGGAAGACAGGAATAGGAATGGATATTAAGGGTATGGGGTAATGGTGGAAGGAACACACAGTTGGATCAGGCTGAATTTATTGATTCGTGCCTACTAAGTGGGGACTCTGCTTTTAATGTTGCAGCTCAAGGAGTTAAAAAAAGTTTTTAATAGTTTATTTTCCTTGGTTAGCTGAAATATGGATTAAAAGATGGCCCACTGTGAGCAAGCTGGAAATGCCTGGTCTCCCTTGATTTAATGTAGTGGAAGGGATCCAAAGGCTTACGGAGACTGGGATGGTATAGTGAATTAGTCACTTTAGACCTACTCATCCCAGTTGGGAGGGTCCAGAAATAAAATCTTGACCAATGTCTTGTGAAATAGATTTGTGAGGGCAGCACCTGCATCTTTGAAGAACCCTGTAATAGCTGTTTTCTGTACGTCAGATGTAATGGTGGGAACCACAGTCACTCAACTACAAAATTTAAATACAATGGAAATAATTGGATCCCAAGGTGTCAGGTGCCAAGTGGTGGCACTCAACTGTCAGATGCAAGGGACATATAGCTACCATAATGGACAGCAGAGGCAAAGAGGCAATCAGAATAGTTTGACTCACATAGAGCTCTGGCATTGGCTAATTAATCATAGTGTTCCTAGAAATGAAACTGACAGGAATCCTACTGCATTCCTATTTAATTTATACAAGCAGAAATCCTCTAAGTCAAATGGACAAAAGACTAATTTGAATTATAAAAACAGATAATCCCCCTCTATCAATTTCCAGACTTGAGCCAGTTTACAGACCTAGAACCCCTTGAATGAAGGGGAGGCTGAATCCTCTTGTGGAAGGACCCCACTATATCACTGACAATTTATGCAGTGAACGTTTTTCCTATCCTTCCCCAGGGAGATATCCAGTCTTTCACCAGGGTAACTGTGCATTGGGGAAAGGGAAATGATTAGACATTTCAGGGATTACAGTACACTGGCTCTGAGCTGATGATGATTCCAGAGGACTCCAGTCAAGGTAGGGGCTTATGGAGGTCAGGTAATTAATGGAGTTTTAGCTCAGGTCTGACTTACAGTGGGTCCAGTGGGTCTCCAGACACATTCTGTGGTCATTTCCCCAGTGCCAGAATGCATAATTGGCATAGACATACATAGTAGCTGGCAGAACCCCCCACATTGGCTCCCTGATTGGTAGGATGAGGGCTATTATAGTGTGAAAGGCCAAATGGAAGCCATTAGAGCTGCCTCTACCTAGAAAAATAGTAAATTAAAAACAGTATCACACCCTTGGAGGAACTGCAGAGATTAGAGCCACCATCATGGACTTGAAAGACACAGGGTTGGAGATTCCTACCATATTCTCATTCAACTCTCCCATTTGGCCTGTGCAAAAGACAGATGGATCTTGGAGAATGACAGTGGATTATCATAAGCTTAACCAAGTGGTGACTCCAAGTGCAGCTGCTGTACCAGATGTGGTTTCATTGCTTGAGCAAATTAACACATCTCCTGGTACCTGATATGCAACCATTGACTTGGCAAATGCCTTTTTCTCCATTCCTGTCCATAAGGCCCACCAGAAGCAATTTGCCTTCAGCTGGCAAGGCCAGTAATATACCTTTACTGTCCTACCTCAGGGGATGTCAACTCTCTGGCTTTGTGTCATAATCTTATTTGGAGAGACTTTGATCGCTTTTCACTTTTGCAAAATATCACACTGGTCCATTACATTGATGACATTATGTTGATCGAATCCTGTGAGCAAGAAGCAGCAAACATACTGGAGTTAGTAGTGAGACACTTGCTTGCCAGAAGATGGAAAATAAATCCAACTAAAATTCTGGGACCTTCTACCTCAGTAAAATTTCTAGGGCTCCAGTGGTATAGAGCCTGTCCAGACATTCCTTCTAAGGCGAAGTATAAGTTGTTGCATTTGGCCCCTCCTACAACCAAGAAAGAGGCACAACACCTAGTGGGCCTATTTGGATTTTGGAGGCAACACATTCCTCATTTGAGTGTGTTACTCATTTGTTGAGTGACCTGAAAGGCTGCCAGTTTTGAGTGGGGTCCAGAACAGGAGAAGGCTCTGCAACAGGTCCAGGCTGCTGTGCAAGCTGCTCTGCCACTTGAGCCATATGACTCAGCAGATCCAATGGTGCTTGAGGTGTCAGTTACAGAAACGGATGCTGTTTGGAGCCTTCAGCAGGACCCTATAGGTGAATCACAGCAGAAGATTCTAGGATTTTCGAGCAAGGCCCTGCCATCTTCTGCAAATAACTACTCTCCTCTTCAGAGACAGCTCTTGGCCCGTTACCGGGCTTTGGTGGAAACTGAACATTTGACTATGGGTCATCAAGCCACCATGTGACCTGAACTGCCTATCATGAACTGGATGCTTTCTGACCCATCTAGCCATAAAGTGGGTCATGCACAGCGGCATTCCATCATCAAATGAAAGTAGTATATACATGATCTGGCTTGAGCAGGTCCTGAAGGCACAAGTAAGTTACATGAGAAAGTGGCTCAAATGCTCATGGTCTCCACTCCTGCCACCTGCCTTCTCTCCACCAGCTTGCACTGATAGCCTCACAGGAAGTTCCCTATGATCAGTTTACAGAGGAAGAGAAGACTAGGGCCTGTTTCATAGATGGTTCTGCACAATATGCAGGCACCACCCGAAAATGGACAGATACAGCACAACAGCCCCTTTCTAGGACATCCCTGAAGGACAGCAGTGAAGGGAAATTTTCTCAGTGGGCAGAACTTTGAGCAGTGCACTTGGTTGTGCACTTTGCATGGAAGGAGAAATGGCCAGATGTGCGATTATTTACTGATTGATGGGCTGTAGCCAATGGTTTGGCTGGATGGTCAGGGACTTGGAAGAAAAAGCATAATTGGAAAATTGGTGACAAAGATATCTGAGGAAGAGATAGGTGGATGACCTTTCTGAGTGGTCAAAAACTGAAGTTATTTGTACCCCATCTGAATGCTCACCAGCAGAGGAGGATTTTAATAACCAAGTAAATAGGATAACCCATTCTGTGGACACCACTCAGCCTCTTTCCCCAGCCACCCCTGTCATCATCCAATGGGCCCATGAAAAAGTGACCATGGTGGCAGAGATGGAGGTTACACATGGGCTCAGCAACATGGACTTCCACCCACCAAGGCTGACCTGGGTATGGCGACTGCTGAGTGCCCAATTTGCCAGCAGCAGAGACCAACTCTGAGCCTTCCTCTCAATATGGCACCATTCCTCGGGGTGATCAGCCAGCTACCTAGTGGCAGGTTGATTATATTGGACCTCTTCCATCGTGGAAAAGGCAGAGGTTTGTCCTCACTGGAATAGACATTTACTCTGGATATGGGCTTGCCTATCCTCTACACAGTGCTTCTACCAAGACGACCTTCCCTGTGGACTCACAGAATGCCTTATATACCATCATGGTATTCTGCACAGCATTGCCTCTGACCAAGGCACTCACTTTACAGCTAAAGAAGTGCAGCCATAGGCTCGTGCTCATGGAATTCACTGGTCTTACCATGTTCCCCATCATCCTGAAGCAGGAGGATTGATAGAACAGTGGAAGGGTCTTTTGAAGTCACGATTACAACACCAACTAGGTGACAATACTTTTCAGGGCTGGGGCAAAGTTCTCCAGAAGGCTGTGTATGCTCTGAATCAGCATCCATATGTTTCTCCCATAGCCAGGATTCACAGGTCCACGAATCAAGGGGTGGAAGTAGAAGTGGTACCACTCACCATCACCCCTAGTGATCTACTAGGAAAATGTTTGCCCCCTCTGACATTATGTTCTACTAGCCTAGAGGTCTTAGTTCCAGAGCGGGGGATGCTGCCACAAGGAAACATGACAATGATTCCAGTAAACTGGAAGTTAAGATTGCCACCTGAACACTTTGGGCACCTCCTACCTTTAAGTCAACAGGCTAATAAGGGAGTTACAGTGTTGGCTGGGGTGACTGATACAGACTATCAAGATGAAATTAGTCTTCTACTCCATAAGGGAGGTAAGGAAGAGTGTGCTTGGGATACAGAAGATCCATTAGGGATTATTACCATGCCTTGTGATTCAAAACTACAACAACCCAATCTAGGCAGGAGTACAAATGCCCCAGATCCTTTAGGAATGAAAGTTTGGGTCATTCCACCAGGAAAAAAAAACCACGACCTGCTGAGGTGCTTCCTGAAGGCAAAGGGAATACAGAATGGGTAGTAGAAGAAGGTAGTCATCAATACCAGCAACTACCACGTGACCAACTGCAGAAATGAAGACCATAACTGTCATGAGTATTTCCTCCTTCTTTTGTTAAAAACATGTTTGTGCATGTACACACTTGTACTAAGAAGATATCTTTATTTTATTTTCTTTCTTTGTCCTTTATCATGCAACATAAGATTTATTGACTTCATATCGGCATTTAAGTATTGTTAACTTTATGTAATAGTATTTGGGTTGGGGATTGATGCATTTTTGGTTGGAGGAAGGACAGCTGTATTATGTTAGGCATACTTATGATCTTTTTATTGTCTGTATTTAAAGGTTATATATGACCTCAGGAGGTGTGTATGGGTTCAAATTGACAAGGGGTAGATTTGTGACGGTTAATACTGAGTGTCAACTTGACTGGATTGAAGGATAAAAAGTATTAATCCAGAATGTGTCTGTGAGGGTGCTGCCAAAGGAGATTAACATTTGAGTCAGGGCTGGGGAAGGCAGATCCACCCTTAATCTGATGGGCATCATCTAATCAGCTGCCAGCAAATATAAAACAGGCAGAAAAATGTGAAAAGGCGAGACTAGCCTAGCCTCCCAGCCTACATCTTTCTCCCACGCTGGATGCTTCCTGCCCTCGAACATTGGTCCAAGTTCTTCAGTTTTTGGACTCAGATTGGCTCTCCTTCATTCTCAGCTTGAAGATAGCCTATTTTGGGACCTTGTGATTGTGTAAGTTAATACTTAATAAACTCCTCTTTATATATATGTGTGTGTGTGTGTTTGTATACACACACATATGTATTATATATTCTATTAGTTCTGCCCCTCCAGAGAAAATTAACACAGACATAGTAGGTGAAACTGATGAATACCATGAAATCTCACAATTGAAGTTTAGTTTTACTTGAAAGATAATTTTTGTATCAACTACACTTAAGACAAAGAATATGACCTATCAGGTTCTTACAGCTACCACATTAACAGCTAAATATCTTTAGGAAACATTAACTTTATCATTGAATACATAGAGAATGGAACCAACAAACGTAGAAGGTGGTGTGGTGATGAAAGATAAGAGTGTGGCCTATACATTTTTTCAGGAGTTAATAGACTAAAACTTTAAGGTTAAGTATTGTGGTTGTATAACTGAGAGAAAAAAAATCACTAAAAATGATACAAAAGTGAAATTTAGGATTAGCAAGAGAACAGATTATGAGTGTGTAGGCTTAGATTAAAGGGGTTTTGGTTTTTGCTTATTTTTGATGACTTCAAAACTATGTATCTGGAGAATTAGAAATCTATGAAGGCATTGTCAGTAAGAGAGGTGGGAAAGAATTGTGGTATGGAGAAGCAATTCTAAAATAGCTTGAGTTATATCATACTTTCAGAGTGTCATAATCTGGTAGACATCTCAACCATCTGACAAAATTAAATACCAACAACTTTGGAGTGACTGGCATTATATGTCTCCTGATATGATACACTGAGAAGAACAAAATATCACCTATTTTTACTGTTCCAACATTATTTAACCTGCATTGATTGTCAGCAAACAATCAGACAAATATAAACTGTGGGACCTTCTACAAAACAACTTGCCTGGACTTTGCAAAACTATTAATTTAATGAAAGACAAAAAGAGTTGACAGAAAAAATCTAATGCATGTTACAGTGGTCTAAAGAGATATGACAACTTAATAAAATGTGCAATCTTTTATTAGATCTTGGATCTGAAAAAAAAGTTCAAAAAAGCATTACTGGGATAATTTGAATACAGACTTTATATATTAGATTAATATGAGATTATAATGTTAAATTTCTTGAACGTGATCATGGTATCAGAGTTATGTAGGTTATTTAGGAGATGCAGTAAAAGCAGAAGTATTTAGTGGTAAAGTGTCAAGGATGCCTACAGCTTTCTTTCAAATGGTTCACCAAAAAATAAAAGTGTATGTGCAGTATATGTCAACACAAACATATACACATAAACTTTTTTTGACATTGTTGATACTCTGCTCATATCCTCTTAGATTCATTTTACTATTTCTGTGTGTCTGTTCACCATCTTCTCTGTGCTTTTTCTTCTAACATTCTGCCACTGTGGTATCAGCAATCTACACAGGATTAGGGCAAGGCTCAACTTACCTGAAATCACACCCTTATTTAACTTCCTCCTGTTCCTACCAATTTTCTTTCCTTTTTCTTCTATGATCATATTTTTAACAAATCACTTTCACCCAAATCCTCATCTCAGAATCTGTTTTAGGGGAATCTAACCTGAGATATATAAATATATACATACATTACAGAGAGAGGAGATGATGTAAGATATTCTCAATAGTGAATCTAGGTGAATTTACTTTATTATTCTTCCAACTTTTCTGTAGGTTTCATGCTGGGGAGGAAGGACTTAAAATAGTGGGTCTGTGATCTCTTTCTCTTTTCATTCCTAAAGGGTACTTCCCCAGGGGGAAAAAAATGTTGGTAACCTTGTAATCACCCAACAGATTCTTCCTGCTTGCTGCACAGACAAAAATCAATACAGTGAGACCATAGCATTGCATTAGAGAAGGAGTTTAATTGATATGAGTCCGGCCCACTGGCCCATGCAAGAGAACTGGAGTTATAACTCAAATCAGTCTTTCTGAGGTTTCAGAGGTTAGGGGTTTTGTGGACAATTTAGTGGGTAGGGGGTTAGGGAATGAGTGCTGCTGATTGGTTGGGGATGAACTCAGAGGGGTGTGGAAAATGGTCTTCAGGCACTGAGTCCACCTCTGGGTGGCACCACAGATCAGTTGAGTCACAAGTCATGAGTCCAGGTGGGGTCAGTCTGAAAGATATCTTGAAAACCATTCTTAGGTTCTACAACAGTGATGTTATCTATAGAAGCAACTGGGAAAGTCATAAATCATGTGACCTCTGGCCACATGACCCCTGAGCAGTAAGGGATTATATAAACTATGCTTATCAGAATTCAGGCCCCTCTCATAATCCTAACCTTGAAGGTTTTCATCAGTTTTACAAAGCGGGCTTTAGTTTGGGAGGGGCTGTTACCATCTCTGCTTTAAGTTTAAACCATGAACTAAATTATTCCCAAAGTTAGGTTGGCCTACACCCAGAAATGACCAAGGACAGCTTGGAGATCAGATGCAAGATGGAGTCAACTATGTCATATTTCTTACTGTCACAATTTTGCAAAGGTGGTATAAACCTGGTCTTATTTCCTTACAAGCAAGCTGAACCTCTTGGTAAATACACTACTGATATTGTTCAGGAAGAGAGTTTGTATTGATTGCAGAATATCACCAGGATAAACCTGGTTTTAGGGTTAAGGTAAACAAACCTAGGACTTATGAATTTCCTAGAAAATGTCACATAAATTAGGTGACCATCTGGGGCATAAAATGGAGATATTTTATAAGCAAAATGTTTTCTGCTATGCGAGAGAACCTGCATACTTCAGTTAGAGACTTCACCTGATCAAGGTGTGTATGTGTGTGTGTGTAGAAAGTCACAGGGAGCCTCCATCAAAGTTCCAGACCTGTCCTGTGCTTCAAGTGCACCTTTTGATTGCTTATATCCTTTTGGGATTATTAGTAAAGCTGGACACCAGGGAAGATCCTTGATTTGTGAAAGTCTGACTTGACAAATTGATCTTTTGTGTTAGTTTAGTTATTTTTCAAACTAAAAAGTTATTTTGAGAGCACAGAGTATCAGTTTCTAAAACATTCTCATACAGAATTTGGACTAGATCTGTAAGTTTCTCCTTCTAAGTTTATATAACAAAGTACACAAATGCTGTAGATTGGTCTTCTAAAGTGTATGTCATATTGACTCTTCAAAAAGACTGTGCTACTACTGCTGTTTCTTCTGTTAAGTGAGGTCATGGAGATGTGAGCGATAAGGGACACATTCCCGTGTTGAGTCAGCAGCTTCTGGGTGTCAGGGGTTAGTGGTGGCAGCTGCAGCACCAGCAATGCAGTAGCGGTGTTTGGCCACTGAGCTGTCTCCTCAGTGTCCCCTGACATCCACTCCTCCAGTTTTTCCAGTAATTTTCTAAGCTCTTAATTTCCTGCATTAAATCCCTTTCTGTTTAAAATACCTGAAGCAGTTTCCGTTTCCTGCAGCAAACCTCAAATAATGTACTTAATTACTAAGACAAATAGCTATTTCATTTTGGTTTGGAGGAGTGTTTTTCAGCAACTTGATTTGTGTGCACCAATATTGTTTATCTTCAATATTTTTAAAAATCTAACATGAAAAATAAAGGTTAGGCTGGGCGCGGTGGCTCAAGCCTGTAATCCCAGCACTTTGGGAGGCCGAGATGGGTGGATCACGAGGTCAGGAGATCGAGACCATCCTGGCTAACACAGTGAAACCCTATCTCTACTAAAAAATACAAAAAACTAGCCAGGCGAGGTGGCGGGTGCCTGTAGTCCCAGCTACTCAGGAGCCTGAGGCAGGAGAATGGCATGAACCTGGGATGCGGAGCTTGCAGTGAGCTGAGATCTGGCCACTGCACTCCAGCCCGGGCGACAGAGCGAGACTCTGTCTCAAAAAAAAAAAAAAAAAAAAAA